>NC_135233.1:353253546-353567199 GCF_051348905.1 Ranitomeya variabilis
TTAAACTTTTGCCTAGGGCCCCACTTTGTCTAAAACCGGCCCTGCCCGTGTTGGCATCACTCCCGTAACTGAAACCCAAACTCTGCCAGGGAGAATAAAGTTAATTTCCTCCCGACATTGGCAGTCTGAAAGCTGGCTTCTGGCAGGTTCAGAATGCTATTAACCTACAGTTTAACCCCATATCTGCAGGTTAATGCAATTTTTTACGTGACAGGTTAACTTTAAAATGAATGATTTGTCAGAAAATGACTTATTGTTTCTATCAGATTTTTGTGTAAGATTTTTTTGTAATGTTTTATTTTTTCCATATCACAGTCTTTGTTAAAAAGCAAAATTAATCATCTTGCAAATTTCACACTTGTAACTGGAACTAATATAAACACATACTTCCTATTCTGCCAGGATAAGCTTTCAGCAGTTTCTTTATCAGCATAGGCAGGTTTATAATGGCAAACATCACCTCTATGCGCAGTTGATAACACAGGATTCATCAGTCACTCACAACAGGCGATGTCACATCTGACCTGTCTTTCTCGAACCAGGCAATTCCTAATGCTCAATTGCTCTTTTTGAGTAACAATTATAATGGGAGTCAATGGGAAATCCAAGCATTTTTCTGGTAGACCCCACAAAGAGGTCTGGGGGCAGTAAAATGTTGAAATGGATTGAAAAAGTGCTGAATAGAAGGTTAGCAGCATTAAGGTTTTAGGTCCCCCTTTTTTTGCTAGTTATCTAAAAGAAGTTGTGGGTACCCCCCTTTTTTTTCTTAAAAGCTTGGTTGGCTTTCCCTTTGCTGATCTTCATTTCCAATATAAGGACTTTTATATGAGGCAAAACTTAAAAAGGATGTTTGAAAAAATAATAATTTAAATAAACCAAAATTGAAATTTTTAGTAAAAAAATTGGAAATTTCAGTGCAATTTACGCAATTACCGAATATACTCATGTATAAGCCAAGATTTTCAGAACATTTTTTGTGCTGAAAACGCCCCTCTCTGCTTATACACGAGTCATTGCCAGTAGGGGGAGGAGGGTGGGGGAGCAGAAGACATCATACTCACCCTCCTGGTGTCATTGCTGCATATCAGTCCCTGCATCTCGGGCGCCGGCATCTCTCTTCCTGTCTTCCTTCCTGTGCTGAGTGGTCACATGGTACCGCTCATTAAAGTAATGAATATGCACGCGTCTCCAGTCCATAGGCGTGGAGCGCATATTCATTACTTTACTGAGTGGTATCACTGACAGTTCGGCACAGGAAGGAAGACAGGAGAGATGTCGACGCCTGAGATGCAGGGACTGATATGCAGTGTCAGAAGGGTGAGTAGGACTGGGGGAGGATGAGCCATGCGATATCCACCTGTCCCCGTTCCACTGCCACACTGTGTCTTCCGGGTCCTCTGGCTGTGACGTTCAGGTCAGAGGGCACGATGACGTGGTTAGTGCGCACCCTCTGCCTGAACAGTCACTGCAGAGTCGGCGATGCTGAGGAGCAGCGGGCAGGAACGAGAGGTGAGAATGTATTTTTTTTTTTATTTTAATCACAGCAGCATTATATGGGGCATATTTTAATATGGATCATCTTATGGGGCCATCATTAACCTTTGTGCAGCATTATATGGGGCATATTTTAATATGGAGCATCTTATGGGGCCATCATTAACCCCTTCATGACCCAGCCTATTTTGACCTTAATGACCTGGCAGTTTTTTGCAATTCTGACCAGTGTCCCTTTATGAGGTAATAACTCAGAAACGCTTCAAAGGATCCTAGCGATTCTGAGACTGTTTTTTTCGTGACATATTGGGCTTCATGTTAGTAGTAAATTTAGGTCGATAATTTTTGCGTTTATTTGTGAAAAAATTGGAAATTTGGCTAAAATTTTGAAAATTTCGCAATTTTCAAAAGTTGAATTTTTAGTCCGTTAAACCAGAGAGTTATGTGACACAAAATGGTTAATAAATAACATTGCCCACATGTCTACTTTACATCAGCACAATTTTGGAACCAAAATTTTTTTTTGCTAGGAAGTTAAAATTTGACCAACGATTTCTCATTTTTACAACAAAATTTACAAAACCATTTTTTTTAGGGACCACCTCACATTTGAAGTTAGTTTGAGGGGTCTATATGGCTGAAAATACCCAAAAGTGACACCATTCTAAAAACTGCACCCCTCCAGGTGCTAAAAACCACATTCAAGAAGTTTATTAACCCTTCAGGTGCTTCACAGCAACAGAGGCAACATGGAAGGAAAAAATGAACATTTAACTTTTTTGTCACAAAAATGATTTTGAGCAACAATTTTTTTATTTTCCCAAGGGAAAAAGGAGAAAGTGGACCCTGAAAGTTATTGTACAATTTGTCCTGAGTATGCCGATATCCCATATGTGGGGGGAACCACTGTTTAAGGGCACAACAGGGCTCGGAAGGGAAGGAGTGCCATTTGACTTTTTGAATGAAAAATTGGCTCCAATCTTTAGCGGACACCATGTAGAATTTGGAGAGCGCCTGTGTGCCTAAATATTGGAGCTCCCCCACAAGTGACCTCATTTTGGAAACTACACCCCCCAAGGAACTTATCTAGATGCATAGTGAGCACTTTGAACCCCCAGGTGCTTCACAAATTGATCCATAAAAATGAAAAAGTACATTTTTTTTCACAAACAATTTCTTTTAGCCTCAATTTTTTCTTTTATTTCATGTGCAACAGGATAAAATGGATCCTGAAATTTGTTGGGCAATTTCTCCTGAGTACACCAATACCTCACATATGGGGGTAAACCACTGTTTCTGCACACGGCAAGGCTCGGAAGGGAAGGAGTGCCATTTGACTTTTGAATGAAAAATTAGCTCCAATCGTTAGCGGACACCATGTCGTGTTTGGAGAGCCCCTGTGTGCCTAAACATTGGAACTCCCCAAAAATTGACCCCAGATTGGAAACTAGACCCCCAAGGAACTTATCTAGATGCATAGTGAGCATTTTGAATCCCCAGGTGCTTCACAAATTGATCCGTAAAAATGAAAAATAACTTTTTTCACCCCAAAAAATTTTAGCCTCACTTTTTTCATTTTTACATTGGCAGCAGGATAAAATGGATCCTAAAATTTGTTGGGCAATTTATCCTGAGTACACCGATACCTCATATATGGTCAGAAACCACTGTTTGGGCGCACGGCAGAGCTCGGAAGGAAAGGAGCGCCATTTGACTTTTTGAATGAAAAATTAGCTCCAATCGTTAGCGGACACCATGTCGCATTTGGAGAGCCTCTGATGTGCCTAAACATTGGAGATCCCCCACAAGTGACCCAATTTTGGAAACTAGACCTCCCAAGGAACTAATGTAGATGTGCAATGAGCACTTTGAACCCCCAAGTGCTTCACCGAAGTTTATAACGCAGAGCCATGAAAATAAAAAATAATTTTTCTTTCCTCAAAAATTATTTTTTAGCCCGCAATTTTTTATTTTCACAAGAGTAACAGGAAAAATTGGACCCCAAAAGTTATTGTCCAGTTTGTCCTGAGTACGCTGATACCCCATATGTGTGGGGGAAACCACTATTTGGGCACACATCAGGGCTCGGAAGGGAAGTAGTGATGTTTTGGAATGCAGACATTGATGGAATGGTCTGCGGGCGTCATGTTACGTTTGCAGAGCCCCTGATGTGCCTAAACAGTAGAAACCCCCCACAAGTGACCCCATTTTGGAAACTAGACCCCCCCAAGGAACTTATCTAGATGTGTGGTGACAACTTTGAACCCCCAAGTGCTTCACCGAAGTTTATAACGCAGAGCCATAAAAATAAAAAATAATTTTTCTTTCCTCAAAAATTATTTTTCAGCAAGCATTTTTTTATTTTCACAAGGGTAACAGGAGAAATTGGACACCAAAATTGTTGTCCAGTTTGTCCTGAGTACGGTGATACCCCATATGTGGGGGGAACCACTGTTTGGGCACACGTCAGGGCTCGTAAGGGAAGTAGTGACGTTTTGAAATGCAGACTTTGATGGAATTGTCTTCAGGCGTCACTGTTGTGAATTTGGTTTCTGGGCTCCCCCGGTGGTCACTTGTGGTACTGAACTTGTGTGCTTCATCGCCTCTGTTCACCTGTTTCCATCAGGATGTGGGAGTTGTCTATTTAGCCTTGCTCCTCAGTCATTTCTATGCCGGCCAACAATGTTACCAGAAGCCTTTCTGTTGCATGTTCCTGCTCCTAGACTACTATCAGCTAAGTTGGACTTGTAGTCCTAAGTTTGTTTTGCATTTTTGTTCCAGTTCTCTGTGTTTGAATATTTCTGAGGCTGGAAGCTCTTGTGAGCTGAAATTGCCACTCTGGTGTCATGAGTTGATATTAGAGTCTTAAAGTAATTTCAGGATGGTGTTTTGAAAGGGTTTTCAGCTGACTGTGTAGTTCCCTTTTCTGTCTTCCTACTATCTAGTAAGCGGACCTCAATTTGCTAAACCTATCTTCATACTTCGTATGTCAATTTCCTCTAAAATCACCGACATTATATGTGGGGGCTACTGTCTGCCTTTTGGGGAAAATTTCTCTAGAGGTAAGCCAGGTCTGTATTTTCCTCTGCTAGGGTCAGTCAGTTCTCCGGCTGGCGCTGGGCGTCTAGGGATAAAACGTAGGCACGCTACCCGGCCACTGTTAGTTGTGCGGTAGGTTTAGCTCACAGTCAGCTCGAGTTCCCATCTTCCAAGAGCTAGTCCTTTTGTATGCTTTACTACGGTCTCTTGCCATTGAGAACCATGACACGTCACGTTGCATTTGCAGAGCCCCTGATGTGCCTAAACAGTACAAAACCCCCGATAAGTGATGCCATTTTGGAAACTAGACCCCCCAAGGAACTTATCTAGATGTGTGGTGAGCACTTTGAACCCCCAAGCGCTTCACAGAAGTTTATAACGCAGAGCTGTGAAAATAAAAAATCATTTTTCTTTCCTCAAAAATTATTTTTCAGCAAGCAATTTTTTTATTTTTACAAGGGTAACAGGAGAAATTGGACCCCAAAAATTGTTGTCCAGTTTGTCGTGAGTATGCTGATACCCCTTATGTGGGGGGGAACCACTGTTTGGGCACACGTCAGGGCTCAGAAGGGAAGTAGTGATGTTTAGAAATGCAGACTTTGATGGAATGGTCTTCAGGCGTCATGTTGCGTTTGCAGAGCCCCTGATGTGCCTAAATCCCCCACAAGTGACCCCATTTTGGAAACTAGACCCTCCAAGGAACTTTTCTAGATGTGTGGTGGGAACTTTGAACCCCCAGGTGCTTCACAGAAATTTGTAACGCAGAGCCGTGAAAATAAAAAATCATTTTTTTTCCCACAAAAATAAGTTTTCAGCCCCGATTTTTTAATTTCCCAAGGGTAGCAGAAGAAATTATACTCCCAAAGTTGTTGTGCAATTTTTCCTGAGTACGCTTGTGCCCCATATGTTTTGGTAAACCACTATTTGGGCGCACGTCGGGGCTCGGAAAGGAGGGAGCACCATTTGACTTTTTGAATGCAAGATTGGCTGGAATCAATGGTGGCGCCATGTCGCGTTTGGAGACCCCTGATGTGCCTAAACAGTGGAAACCCCTCAATTCTAACTCCAACACTAACCTCAACACACCCCTTCCCTAATCCCAACTCTAGCCATAACCCTAATCACAACCCTAACTCCAACACACCCCTAACCACAACCCTAACCCTAATCACAACTCTAACCGTAACCCTAACCACAAGCCTACCCCTAACCCCAACACACCCCTAACCCTAATCCTAACCCTATTTCCAACCCTAACCCTAATTTCAATCCTAACTCTAATTCCAACCCTAAGGCTATGTGCCCACGTTGCGGATTCGTGTGAGGATTTTTCCGCACAGTTTTTGAAAGATCCGCAGGTAAAACGCACTGCATTTTACCTGCTGATTTACCAGTGTTTTTTGTGCGGATTTCACCTGCAGATTCCTATTGAGGAACAGGTGTAAAACGCTGCAGTATCCGCACAAAGAATTGACATGCTATGGAAAATACAACGCAGAGTTTCTGCGCGGTATTTTCTGCACCATGGGCACAGCGGATTTGATTTTCCATACGTTTACATGGTACTGTAAACGTGATGGAAAACTGCTATGAATCCGCAGTGGCCAATCCGCTGTGGATCCACAGCCAAATCCGCACGGTGTGCACATAGCCTAATTCTAACTCTAACCCTAACCCTAATTGCAACCCTAACCCTAATTCTAATCCTAATTGCAACCCTAGCCGTAGTTCTAACCCTAATCCTAGTTCTAATACTAATCCTAGTTATAACCCTAATTCTAACCCTAACCCTAGTTCTAGCCCTTTTTTTGATTTTGATTGCTGTAATAGAACCTATCACAGCAATCAAAATGTACCTGGAATGAATCAGCTGGCCGGCAGATTCGGCAGGCGCACTGCGCATGCGCCCACCATTTTGGAAGATGGCGGCGCCCATGGAGAAGACAGACGGACACCTGGAGGGACACCGGGAGGGACACCGGAGCTCGGTAAGTATGAGGGGGTGGGATTGGAGCACGGGGGGGTGGGATCGGAGCACGGGGGGAGCGGACAGGAGGACGGAGGGGAGCAGAGGGCAGGATGGAGGACAGGGGTGGTGGATTGGTGGCGGCGGCGGGGGCAGATCGCAGTCTCCAGCCATGGCCGATGATATTGCGGCTTTGGCCATGGCTAGATTGTAATATTTCACCAATTTTCATTGGTGAAATATTATGATTGCTCTGATTGAAAGTGAAATGTCACTTTCAACAGCCAATCAGAGCGATAGTAGCCATGGAGGGGCAAAGCCACCCCCCCTGGGCTCAAGTACCACTCCCCCTGTCCCTGCAGGTTGGGTGAAATTACAGTTAACCCTTTCACCTGACCTGCAGTAGCGCAATTATGCATATAACAAAAGCAATGAGGGCACTCACCAGTCTTCAAAAGTCACTTCTTTATTGATAACATAGTAACATAGTAACATAGTTAGTAAGGCCGAAAAAAGAAATTTGTCCATTCTCTTCAGCCTATATTCCATCATAATAAATCCCCAGATCTACGTCCTTCTACAGAACCTAATAATTGTATGATACAATATTGTTCTGCTCCAGGAAGACATCCAGGCCTCTCTTGAACCCCTCAACTGAGTTCGCCATCACCACCTCCTCAGGCAAGCAATTCCAGATTCCCACTGCCCTAACAGTAAAGAATCCTCTTCTATTTTGGTGGAAAAACCTTCTCTCCTCCAGACGCAGAGAATGCCCCCTTGTGCCCGTCACCTTCCTTGGTATAAACAGATCCTCAGCGAGATACTTGTATTGTCCCCTTATATACTTATACATGGTTATTAGATCGCCCCTCAGTCGTCTTTTTTCTAGACTAAATAATCCTAATTTCGCTAATCTATCTGGGTATTGTAGTTCTCCCATCCCCTTTATTAATTTTGTTGCCCTCCTTTGTACTCTCTCTAGTTCCATTATATCCTTCCTGAGCACCGGTGCCCAAAACTGGACACAGTACTCCATGTGCGGTCTAACTAGAGATTTGTACAGAGGCAGTATAATGCTCTCATCATGTGTATCCAGACCTCTTTTAATGCACCCCATGATCCTGTTTGCCTTGGCAGCTTCTGCCTGGCACTGGCTGCTCCAGGTAAGTTTATCATTAACTAGGATCCCCAAGTCCTTCTCCCTGTCAGATTTACCCAGTGGTTTCCTGTTCAGTGTGTAATGGTGATATTGATTCCTTCTTCCCATGTGTATAACCTTACATTTATCATTGTTAAACCTCATCTGCCACCTTTCAGCCCAAGTTTCCAACTTATCCAGATCCATCTGTAGCAGAATACTATCTTCTCTTGTATTAACTGCTTTACATAGTTTTGTATCATCTGCAAATATCAATATTTTACTGTGTAAACCTTCTACCAGATCATTAATGAATATGTTGAAGAGAACAGGTCCCAATACCGACCCCTGCGGTACCCCACTGGTCACAGCGATGCAGTTAGAGACTATACCATTTATAACCACCCGCTGCTTTCTATCACTAAGCCAGTTACTAACCCATTTACACACATTTTCCCCCAGACCATGCATTCTCATTTTGTGTACCAACTTCTTGTGCGGCACGGTATCAAACGCTTTGGAAAAATCGAGATATACCACGTCCAATGACTCACCGTGATCCAGCCTATAGCTTACCTCTTCATAAAAACTGATTAGATTGGTTTGACAGGAGCTATTTCTCATAAACCCATGCTGATATGGAGTTAAACAGTTATTCTCATTGAGATAATCCAGAATAACATCCTTCAGAAACCCTTCAAATATTTTACCAACAGTAGAGGTTGGACTTACTGGCCTATAATTTCCAGGTTCACTTTTAGAGCCCTTTTTGAATATTGGCACCACATTTGCTATGCGCCAGTCCTGTGGAACAGACCCCATCGCTATAGAGTACCTAAAAATAAGAAATAATGGTTTATCTATTACATTACTTAGTTCTCTTAGTACTCGTGGGTGTATGCCATCCGGACAACACAACATCCAAAAATTCTAATCACTTACCCCCAAACACTGATGTAAAGAGCACATTCATATTATTGATCGGAGGCCCCATCACAGTCCCCACTTCCTGTAAGTTCCAAATCATCCAAGAAAGCAGTGATTTCATTGGATATATATGTGAAGGTTTAAATTTTATTCTCACTCACAATGCTTTTACTTTCTTGGATGATTGGTACTTACAGGAAATGGGGACTGCGATGGGGACTCCGGCAGCTTGTACCTTCGCAAATTTGTTTTTGGGTTTCTTTGAGGAGAAGTACGTGTACTCAAACAGTAAGGTTTTCTTGCAATATATCAAGTATTATCGAAGATACATCGACGATATAGTGATAATTTGGGATGGCACGAAAGATGTTTTCAACAAATTTGTAGTGCATTTAAATCAGATCAATAATATGAATATGGTCTTTACATTAGTGTTTGGGGGTAAGCGATTAGAATTTTTACATGTTGTGGTAGAAATTAAAGAGGGAAATGTTTGCACATCGCTTTTTCGGAAACCAGTGGCAGCCAATACGTTAATGCACTTTAATAGTTTTCAGCCCATGCACACGAAACGAGCCTTACCGTACAGCCAATTCTTGAGGGTGAGTAGGGTGAATAATACCGAAGAAGGTTTTTATCATCAATCTGAAGAGATGGGAGTTAGACTTAAACAAAGGGGTTATCCAGAGAGGTTATTGACATCTATTTTTGATAGAGTACAGAATGAAAGAAAAGAGGCTATTAAGAAAAATCAGCTGGCTCAGAGACAAGAAACAGGAAAGAGATTTACTTTTTGTTTTAAATACAGTAATATGGATCAACAAATTAGGCTAGCCATAAAAAAGAATTGGCATTTGTTAGGATGTGATAAGGAGCTATCTGAGATTGCAGGAAGAGGTCATTTGATAGCCAATAAAAGAAGTATAAGGTTCAGAGATAGATTGGTCAGAAATCGTATCACCAAGTTAAATACAAATTGGCTAGATGCAGTGTATACCGTTGGAAAGGGGATTGTGCCGCTCATGTTTTGTTTTTCTTTGCGGTAGTATTTGACATATCTGTTTGGAGCTGAGCACCTCCCAGGTGAGACCAACAGGTGCATAGCAATTGCTGGACTGATTATTATATCATGGAGCAGATGGAACTCACAGCCGCTCAACCCAGATTAGGATTACAAGCAGGCCGGGTGGATGTTGAGAATTATTTTAAAGAGTGTGAGCAGGTGGATGAGATACAGTCTTTAAGCAGCAAAGCTTTGGAGCACAAGATGACTAATTTGGCTGAAAGAGAAATTAAATTATTTTGGACGAACAAGTCATTGAAATCATATTGTGACAGTGGAAGAGTCCCACGAGGATTAACAGTCTGGAAACAGATCTCACAGCATAATGATGATGTTATTTTCCGCAGGGAGTGGGAAAGCATTATGTTGAAATGCTCACAGGAATTGTTGGCACTGGTTTTAAAAACTAATTTACAAAATTATGATGCAGTTAATGCTGAATTAAATAAGACACAAGAGGAACTTAAATCAAGATTTACAGAGAACCAGTGGGACGTTTTTCATAAAAAACTAGACAATAGATTGATACCTACTCAAGCCAACATCGAACAAAGAAAAAGAGACAAGTATATACGCGATAAAGCGGATTTTGATACAGGACGAGTTTTCTCCTGGAATATATCCAGTGATGGCAATAATAGAAGTAGAAACACCACGAATTGGAGAAGGAAAAATGTCAATAGTGGTAGGAATCGTAAAAGAGACTATCTGACTACTGAATCGGAGTCGAGCCAGAGTGACAGTGTGGGTGCCTCCGCCGGCTCTTTAGAATTGTTGCCGACAATTGAGACAGAGGCCCCAGGGGTGTCTACCCCTTTAGGAGAAAAATCCGGAGGGGCAGAAGAAAGAACTGGCGTGGGGAAGCAATGGAAACGGAGACACGTTGCTTGGACACGGAAGTATTAGCCGTCCCAGCAGAGGAGGCGGTGATTAATTTGACTGACCACTAGGGTTGAGCGACTTTTATTTTTATAGGATCGGGTCGGGTTTCACGAAACCCGACTTTCTCAAAAGTCGGGTCGAGTGAAATCGGCCGATCCTATAAAAAAGTCGGGGTCGGCCGAAACACGAAACCCAATGCAGTGCAATGGGATACTATGGTTCCCAGGGTCTGAAGGAGAGGAAACTCTCCTTCAGGCCCTGGGATCCATATTTAAGTGTAAAATAAAGAATTAAAGTAAAAAATATTGATATACTCACCTCTCCGACGCAGCCTGGACATCACCGCTGGTAACCGGCATCTTCCGTTCCTAAGAATGGCGCTTGAAAGACCTTTCGATGATGTCACGGCTTGTGATTGGTCGCGGCGGCCCATGTGACCGCTCAGCGACCAATCACAAGCCGTGACGTAATTCTCAGGTCCTAAATTCCTCATTCTAGGAATTTAGGACATGAGAATTACGTCACGGCTTGTGATTGGTCGCTGAGCGGTCACATGGGCGGCCGCGACCAATCACAAGCCGTGACGTCATCGAAAGGTCCTTCACGCGCTCATTCTTAAGAAGGAAGGCTGCCGGAAAGAATCCGAGGGTGAGTATATTCCTATTAGGTATATACTCACCCTCGGACGCGCCCTGCTTCTTTCCGGCAGCCTTACTTCTTAAGAATGAGCGCGTGAAGGACCTTTCGATGACATCACGGCTTGTGATTGGTCGCGGCCGCCCACATGACCGCTCAGCGACCAATCACAAGCCGTGATGTAATTCTCATGTCCGATAATTCCGATACCAGATTCAGAAGATCGCCGACCTCATGGCGAACCCCACACAGGGGTCGGGTCGGGTTTCATGAAACACGACTTTGCCAAAAGTCGGCGACTTCTGAAAATGGCCGACCCGTTTCGCTCAACCCTACTGACCACATCTTAGCTCCAGCTCATTTGTCCTTGTTATCTAAAGGCCTGAGTTACAGTATCCCGCAAGACTTTGATTTGACTGAATTCAAAATCGATTTGTTTAAGTCTATTAGAAAAATTCACCTTTTTAAAGCTTTTGCTAATAAAAACACTACCAGTAAGATTTTGGAAGGGGAGAGTCCATGTGCCATTGGCCCTTTGGGCTTTATGGCAGGGACAGGTGCATTGGCTGATTTGAAAGAGGATGCAGAATTACTATTGGGGTTGACAGAAGAGGCGAGTAATCAGAGTTATGGAGATGAAGTCAATGTGACTCCTTTTAGGGGAGGAGTTCCTACTAGGTTCATGCCAGTTGTATCCCCTGGTAACCTGATTGATCTATTTGAAGCGCAGGTTATAAAGGATGTTGAAGCGCTCCTGTACCATAGGGCCCCCGATAATATTACGGCAGAGGAGAAGAAGGCCTTACAAGAGATTAGTTCATGGAAAGACACGGTAGTTAGGGATGCCGATAAGGGGGGTAAGATAGTACTGCTTCCCAGGTCTTACTATATTAGCGAAGCAAAGAGGCAATTGTCGGATGGTACAGTGTACAGAGTGCTCCCTAAAAACCCGTTACAAAGGTATAAGAGTGAGTTGAGGTCGTACCTAAGGAAATATGTTGAATTAGGAATAGTTTCGCAGAAGAAGTCGGAAAAGTTGCTGCCGGAGTTCCCCACCAGACCCCACTGGTACCACATCCCCAAAGTACACAAATCTATCAATTGTCCCCCGGGGCGCCCAATTGGGTCTGGGATAGGGTCGCTCACTGAGCCCCTATCCCAGTAAATAGATTGGTTGTTACGCCCGATGTTGAAAGACATTCCGTCTTACTTAAAAGACAGTGACTCTTTTCTAAAGAGTATACAAGGGTTTGATTGGCAGGACAGTTTTTCTCTGGCATCAATAGATGTCGAGAGTCTGTACACAAGGATCCCCCAGAAAATAGGGGTAGATACTATTGAGTCAATTTTGAGTACTACGGGTAAAAGCCGTGATTTCATTGGATTTATATGTGAAGGTTTAAATTTTATTCTCACTCACAATGCTTTTACTTTCTTGGATGATTGGTACTTACAGGAAGTGGGGACTGCGATGGGGACTCCGGCAGCTTGTACCTTCGTGAATTTGTTTTTGGGTTTCTTTGAGGAGATGTACGTGTACTCAAACAGTAATGTTTTCTTGCAATATATCAAGTATTATCGAAGATACATCGACGATATAGTGATAATTTGGGATGGCACGGAAGATGTCTTCAACGAATTTGTAGTGCATTTAAATCAGATCAATAATATGAATATGGTCTTTACATTAGTGTTTGAGGGTAAGCGATTAGAATTTTTGGATGTTGTGGTAGAAATTAAAGAGGGAAATGTTTGCACATCGCTTTTTCGGATACCAGTGGCAGCCAATACGTTAATGCACGTTAATAGTTTTCACCCCATGCACACGAAACGAGCCTTACCGTACAGCCAATTCTTGAGGGTGAGTAGGGTGAATAATACTGAAGAAGGTTTTTATCGTCAATCTGAAGAGATGGGAGTTAAGGTACCTTCACACTAAACGATTTACCAAGGATCACGACTAGCGATACGACCTGGCCGTGATCGTTGGTAAGTCGTGGTGTGGGAGCTGTCACACAGACAGCTCTCCAGCGACCAACGATGCCGAGGTCCCCGGGTAACCAGGGTAAACATCGGGTTACTAAGCGCAGGGCCGCGCTTAGTAACTCGATATTTACCCTTGTTACCATTGTAAATGTAAAAAAAAAAAACCAGTACATACTCACATTCCGGTGTCCGTCAGGTCCCTCGCCGTCTGCTTCCCGCAGTGCCGGCCGTAAAGTGAAAGCAGAGCACAGCGGTGACGTCACCGCTGTGCTCTGCTTTTACTTTACGGCCGGCACTCACAGTCAGTGCGGGAAGCGGACGGCGAGGGACGTGTGACAGACATCAGAAGGTGAGTATGTACTGTTTGTTTTTTTTACTTTTACAATGGTAACCAGGGTAAATATCGGGTTACTAAGCGCGGCCCTGCGCTTAGTAACCCGATATTTACCCTGGTTACCATTGTAAAACATCGCTGGCATCGTTGCTTTTGCTGTCAAACACAACGATACACGCCGATCTGATGACCAAATAAAGTTCTGAACTTTCAGCAACGACCAACGATATCACAGCAGGATCCAGATCGCTGCTGCGTGTCAAACACAGCGATATCGCTATCCAGGACGCTGCAACGTCACGGATCGCTATCGTTATCGTTGCAAAGTCGCTTAGTGTGAAGGTACCTTTAGACTTAAACAAAGGGGTTATCCAGAGAGGTTATTGACATCTATTTTTGATAGAGTACAGAATGAAAGAAAAGAGGGGATTAAGAAAAATCAGCTGGCTCAAAGACAAGAAACAGGAAAGAGATTTACTTTTTGTTTTAAATACAGTAATATGGATCAACAAATTAGGCTAGCCATAAAAAAGAATTGGCATTTGTTAGGATGTGATAAGGAGCTATCTGAGATTGCAGGAAGAGGTCCTATGATAGCCAATAAAAGAGTAAGGTTGAGAGATAGATTGGTCAGAAATCGTATCACCAAGTTAAATACAAATTGGCTAGATGCAGCGGTCCCTAAAGGCAATTTTAGATGCGGGCATTGCCCGTGCTGTAAACAGCATTTGATAGAGCGGACTCTCCTTATGAGGGCGGTGGAATACACTGTTACTGATTTCATTACCTGTAGGATGGATCATGTAGTTTACATAGTATTTTGTCCTTGTAAATTATATTATATAGAGAAGACCATTCGGCCGATGTACGCCCGGTTCCGAGAGCACTGCAGGTCTGTGGTGTCGGGGAAGGGGGTCCCGCGACTAATCTCCCATATGAGGGAGGAGCATGGTGGTAGTACGGAGTGCCTTACCTTTGCCGGGATTGAAAGAGTCGGCTTGACCTCTCAGGGGGGTGATTTGGATAACTTGCTCTTAAGATGTGAAGCCAGGTGGATCATGCGCAGTAATGCAATGGGTCCGCTTGGCTTCAATGATAGGGTCGATATGTCTATATTCCTGTAGGTGGCGTAGGAGTAGAATGCTGCGTAACTTCATTATTGTGTAGTTGTTTCTGATGCTGTGAATGCTGTTGGTGGCTCAATAAATTATGGCCACACTCTTTTACTCTCACCCTGTGTTGTTTGAGTAGTTTTATGCCCACAGTAAAATGATAGAGGGTGTTCAGTGGGATGATCCCTGGTCCATGCGGTCTTAAGCCAGCAGACAAGAGCACCCCTGAACCCCTGTGTCTTCACAGAGGGGTATTCCCATCTCCACGATCCTATCCTAAAATCTAGTAGGTGCAATAATAATAATATCAGCAAATAACTCCAAATGAAAATATTCCATAGTTCTTCTGATTCTCTATGTCGCTTACCCAATGTGCAAGATATTGCAGTAGCTTAGATATCCATGATTACGTCTAATCATATAGTGACAAATATTTAGTTGTTAATGGTCATAACCATGGATATTTAAGCTGCTGCAATGCCCTACGCATGGGGTAAGTAACATTGCTAATCAGAAGTACTATACTACATTTCTAATTGGAGTTATTTGCTGATATTATTACTAGACCTACTACATATACACTGACGTAGATGGCACAAGCCGCTCAGGTCAGTTATTGGGTGATGTGCGCTGTTGACGTGATGTTACCCCTGCAGCCAATACACCAAGACCCTTACAATGGCAGGGATGGCATTATGAACCCACTTTCCTGAAACAAGAAATTCTGGGATTATAATGCGTATACTTGTCTGATTTGGAAATTTAATTGAGTTTTGGGGTCTCACATCTTAAATAATTTTTTAAGTTTGGTTTACGTTAATAAATCAGTGCTGTGAATGTTTATCTTAAACCTTCCAACGACTACAAAACTACTTAAGCACCTTGGGTATAATAAAAAGCCTGCATTCCTGTAATTTATGCTTAAAATATTTCCAACTGATTTGCATACATTTCACACATTTACAGTTGTGGCCAAAAGTATTCACACCCCTGCAATTCTGTCAGATAATACTCAGTTTCTTCCTGAAAATGATTGCAAACACAAATTCTTTGGTATTATTATCTTCATTTAATTTGTCTTAAATGAAAAGACACAAAAAGAATTGTCCTAAAGGCAAATTGGATATAATTCCACACCAAACATTAAAAAGGGGGTGGACAAAAGTATTGGCACTGTTCGAAAAATCATGTGATGCTTCTCTAATTTGTGTAATTAACAGCACCTGTAACTTACCTGTGGTACCTAACAGGTGTTGGCAATAACTAAATCACACTTGCAGCCAGTTGACATGGATTAAAGTTGACTCAACCTCTGTCCTGTGTCCTTGTGTGTACCACATTGAGCATGGAGAAAAGAAAGAGCAAAGAACTGTCTGAGGACTTGGGAAACCAAATTGTGAGGAAGCATGAGCAATCTCAAGGCTACAAGTCCATCTCCAAAGAACTGAATGTTCCTGTGTCTACCGTGCACAGTGTCATCAAGAAGTTTAAAGCCCATGGCACTGTGGCTAACCTCCCTAGATGTGGACGGAAAAGAAAAATTGACAAGAGATTTCAACGCAAGATTGTGCGGATGTTGGATAAAGAACTTCAACTAACATCCAAACAAGTTCAAACTGCCCTGCAGTCCGAGGGTACAATAGTGTCAACCCGTACTATCCGTCGGCATCTGAATGAAAAGGGACTGTATGGTAGGAGTCCCAGGAAGACCCCACTTCTTACCCCGAGACACAAAAAAGCCAGGCTGGAGTTTGCCAAAGCTTACCTGAAAAAGCCTAAAACGTTTTGGAAGAATGTTCTCTGGTCAGATGAGACAAAAGTAGAGCTTTTTGGGCAAAGACATCAACATAGAGTTTACAGGAGAAAAAAAGAGGCATTTAAAGAAAAGAACACAGTCCCTACAGTCAAACATGGCGGAGGTTCCCTGATGTTTTGGGGTTGCTTTGCTGTCTCTGGCACTGGACTGCTTGACCGTGTGCATGGCATTATGAAGTCTGAAGACTACCAACAAATTTTGCAGCATAATGTAGGGCCCAGTGTGAGAAAGCTGGGTCTCCCTCAGAGGTCATGGGTCTTCCAGCAGGACAATGACCCAAAACACACTTCAAAAAGCACTAGAAAATGGTTTGAGAGAAAGCACTGGAGACTTCTAAGGTGGACAGCAATGAGTCCAGACCTGAATCCCATAGAACACCTGTAGAGAGATCTAAAAATGGCAGTTTGGAGAAGGCAGCCCTCAAATATCAGGGACCTGGAGCAGTTTGCCAAAGAAGAATGGTCTAAAATTCCAGCAGAGCATTGTAAGAAACAAATTGATGGTTACCGGAAGCGGTTGGTCACAGTTATTTTGGCTAAAGGTTGTGCAACCAAGTATTAGGCTGAGGGTGCCAATACTTTTGTCTGGCCCATTTTTGGAGTTTTGTGTGAAATGATCAATGTTTTGCTTTTTGCTTCATTCTCTTTTGTGTTTTTTCATTTAAGACAAATTAAATGAAGATAATAATAACAAACAATTTGTGTTTGCAATCATTTTCAGGAAGAAACTGAGTATTATCTGATAGAATTGCAGGGGTGTCAATACTTTTGGCCACAACTGTATATATACAGTGATTTAGCCAGCAACTATTTCTCAGAACTTCCCCTTATATTCATATTTAGCTTAGCTGAGGTTGTGTTTTTCAGTGACAAAGGAATACATTTCTGTGAGAGCAATACTGGGTAACGCCCCTGAGCAGTCAAGTGAAAAATACAGGGCTTGCATGTAGTTGGTTGAAGAAACTGACAACACTTTCATTAAAATTTACAAGATCACTCTAGTTTTTGTTCAGGGTTTAAAGATAAGGGTACAAGAATTGGAAATTATGAAAATGAGTGTCTCCTTAAAGGGAATGTGTTTTCAGAAAATGGCTTTGTTTAAAATTAGGTTTTGTGTTAGATGTATATTTTTTTCAAATATTTTTTGGAAATTTGTCTACTTGTCACAATCTGTATTAAAGGGAACCTGTCACCCCCCTCAGGCGTTTGTAGCTAAAAGAGCCACCTTGTGCAGCACTAATGCTGCATTCTGACAAGGTGGCTCTTTTAGTTACGCTCCCTTCACACGCTGAAATAAACGTTTATAAAATGTGCCCCCTCATACCCTGAAATGTTCCCGAGGGCGGGTCTTTCCCCCCTAATCAGACGCAGCACAGCCGTCACTCCGGACCTGTGCGCACCAGGCGCCGCCTCCTCTTGCTTCATTAGCGTCCCTGGCGCCTGTGCTGTGAGTTCGAAGGGCAGCGCAACTGCGCATGCCTGGAAAAAATACTTACAGCGCAGGCATCGGGAACGCTAATGAAACAAGAGGAGGCGGCGCCCGGCGCGCACAGGCCCGGAGTGACGGCTGTGCTGCGTCTGATTATGAAGGAAAGTCCTGCCTTTTCATGGTATGAGTGGGCACATTTTATAAGTGATTATTTCAGCGTGTGCAGGGAGCATATCTAAAAGAGTCACCTTGTCAGAATGCAGCATTAGTGCTGCACAAGGTGGCTCTTTTAGTTACAAATGCCTGAGGGGGGTGACAGGTTCCCTTTAAATCTAAAAATCCTGCAGTTTTCACACTGGCCACTGGGATTTTTTTTTAACTATAACTTCCTATTGTTTCATTAAACAATACATTTACATAAGCTTGTAAAGTTGGTCCTGCCTATCTTTTGCATTGAAATGAGTTTGTGCAAAGGTCAATGTGAAGGCCAGAGGAACAGTGTCAAATGTGACATTGTCTATTGTGATTGGTGGATCCTGTGTCATCAGCCCAGTATAAAGGTGTTACCTGTTATTGTAATCAGGAATCTAAAAAAGTCCCTAGTGGACAGTGTGAAAATTAAAGAATTACTAATTCTTTTTTTTTTTTAATAAAAATTGTAATATGAAAAAAAACATTGACAACTTTTATTTTTTAAATACTGGTAACAAAAATTTCCTTTTAAGGAAAAATTGCCATCAGAAAATAACCCATTGTTTTTAGATAAGCATATTTTTTTAAACATTTCTATTATGTTTATTTTTTTATTTTTCATGTCATTAATGTGTCTTATAGAAACTTATATCTTGCATTTTTTTCACTGACTACTGCCGTGCCGACACTTCTTGATCAGCCTATTTCAGCAGTCATCTTATCATCACAGACATGATTAACACAATACTGTATGAGATGGACACAACTCCCCTTCTTGAAAGATCACAGACAAAATACAGAAAATTTATGAATCATTTTCTAATTTGTATTAGTAAAAAAAACCCTACGCTTTATACATTCACTTCAAGGGCTATATCTACATCTTTGCACATTTTTTTACACAAATGACTGGAGTGACCAGTGCTGGATCTACAGGGATTGGAGCCAGTGAACGCACCTTATTTTATCTTTTTAAAATGATCCTGAACATTTGTAAGGCTTTAACCCCTTGATACGGGTTTTGCACTACTTAACAACCCCTATATATCCAATTCAGGACCCCAATTAAATTAAAAACAATGGCTATCTGCCACAGCTGCATCACTATACCGGTGAATCACGTGACATTGCAAAAGAAAGAGCAGTGTTTTTCGATAGTGTACATAGTATCTCCATAAATTTATGACATGTTACTGCATATTCTGTTTACTAAGGTGGAAGGGTTTTTTGCATTGTTTTATTAAACATATATGAGAGCTGCTTGATATCCACCAATATAAATGACAATGCTGCTCTCTACTGGTTGGCATCGAATCCATGTTCTACACAAATGAATTACACGTGAATTGCTGTTTACTAAGCAGCCTAGCGAGGTACTGCTCTGAGCTGGTAAATAGGGGGCACATTGCCAACGCCGCTGAGTGATGGGGTCAGGTCAATCTCATCGGGATGCACCGTGGGCTTGAAAGTGAAATTTTGCAGAAAAGTAGTAAAAAATATGAAAGTCTCCATTCGGGCCAAACCTTCCCCCAAGCAGATACGTTTACCTGAAGAATAAAAACAGATGGGGTCACTAACATAAAAGTAAAGGAACAGTTTTCTTTGCATATTACATGTAGACTGTTTTTAGATATTTTTTTCCAGACCGTTCTCACCGTTGAAATGAATGGCAACCCGGGAAAGAGGCTTCATCATTGGTAGTTCCAACCAGATAAGGCTACCTTCCTCTGCTCCATTCCTCATTTCTGATGCTCATGTGCTCATTCTAGGAGCTTTGCATTATAGGCAGGGGTCAGTATGGGCAGTCTAACCATTCTGTGTCTATTTAGTCCAATATGCACAAAGCTGTAATGTGCTATGTGAGCTGACAACTATCTATGATAGTGAGGAGGATATTTTTCGCAATTGTTTCTACAGTGGCTTGGGCGTCCATGATCCTCTTGCTGATACACCGATTGTCCTTTCCTGGACCACTGTATACTTGACCACTGAACATCCGGGTAGTGTGTTGTATGCATGTATGTAGTATGTAGTATGTATTTAGTACAGTATGTAGTACGTATGTATGTAGTATGTATGTAGTATGTATGTATGTAGTATGTATATATGTATGTAGTATGTATGTAGTATGTATGTATGTAGTATGTATGTATGTAGTATGTATGTATGTATGTAGTATGTACGTATTATGTATGTATGTATGTAGTATGTATGCAGTATGTATGTTTTTTTTTTTACATTCAACACATTAGCCGGATGATGGGACTACTACTGTCCCATCATTGGCTAATGTGTCAATCACTGTCACTGTTGCAGGCATCGTCCGATGGGACTTGTAGTCCCATCGGACGATGCCTGCACACACACACAGACCCCCGGCAGCCCGCACAGAGCCCCGACATGCCACACAGATCCCCGCACAGAGCCCCGGCACGCCGCACAGAGCCCCAGCATGACGCACAGAGCCCCGGCAGCCCACACAGAGCCCCAGCAGGCACGCACAGAGCCCCGGAAGGCACATACAGATCCCCAGCAGGCCCTCACAGACCCCGCCCGCACACACAGACACGCACTGTGTCCGCCCACGCACCGGCCACACTCTTCCCCCCTCCGGAACAGGATGTAGAAGAACAGAAAGGGCTTATTTACATTCCGATATTTTAGTCTCAATGACTTGCATTGGTATCGGGTATCGGTATCGGTGATATCTGATATTTATTGGATATCGGCCGATCCAATCCGATACCAATACTTTTTGATATCGGAAGGTATCGCTCAACACTAATTCCGACACTTGACCATTTTTCGTACCTCTAACTCGTCAACTTGAGGATGCAATATATCCCACCCGTGCCATTGTCATGGGTTAATAATGTTAATTACCTCACCTGCTGGTGGTTTTATAATTATAAGACAAAATGTAGAAAAAATTGTCAGCTCACCCATGTAGTCTATGTTCCACCATCCAGATCCAGCACGGATAGAAGTGAGTACTCAGAGCAATCCAAAAGATGAACAAATTCCAGCGGTATCCGTGGGAACAGTTTTGGTCAAGATTAAGACCGTGTCGAACCGCGTTGCGTTGGTCACAAAAGCTGCATAATGTGTATTTTGCTGTGATGTTTTATTTATAATGGTTGATTTTTTTTTTTATATGGCCAAATAAAAGCTATTTTTTAATGAAAACTATTCCCACGGATACCGCTGGACTTTGTTCATCTTTTGTTTTATTTTTGTGGTTGATCAATATTCCTAAAGAATTGGGGTTATTAACATTTTAGGTAAGAGACTACTAGGGATCATTGAAGAGCATGCTCAGAACGAGAAGTAAAGCCTGCTAAAGGAGTCCTTCTGTGTTTTTATTGATATGGATTTTTTCTCCTTCGTCATCCAAGCCATTTTGCAAATCTGCTATCAGGGGCATAAATTAGAAAACCAGGACACACATAAGAGACAATTAGTTCCATTGCCCTGGGCAAGCAGAGTTAATTGCAAACGTGCCAGTCTTCTGATTTTGCCTGGATCACAGGACCTTTAAGAGAATTGGGCCGCTTATGCTAATAACACTCTTAACAAACTCTGTTGGAGATTGAGCTAAGTGTCACCTAAGGCCTCTTTCACACTTCCGTCATTTGGCATCCGTCGCAATCCGTCGTTTTGGGCAAAAAACGGATCCTGCAAATGTGCTCGCAGGATGCGTTTTTTGCCCATAGACTTGTATTAGTGACGGATCATGACGGATGGCCACAAATCGCGTCCGTTGCGCGATGGATCCGTCGTGTTTTGGCAGACCGTCGGCACGAAAAAACGTTCAAGTGAATGTTTTTTTGTCCGTAGCGTCCGCCATTTTTGACCGCGCATGCGTGGCCGAAACTCCGCCCCCTCCTCCCCGGACTGCAGAATGGGCAGCAGATGCGTTGAAAAACTGCATCCGCTGCCCACGTCATGCAAAACTTTCACAACGTCCGTCGGTACGTCGGCCCGACGCATTGCGACGGACCCTTGCCGACGGAAGTGTGAAAGTGGCCTTAGTGTGATCCGATTCTCTAGCATCAAGCGTGCGGAGAAGACGGAGTACCTAATTTCTCCATCTTCTCCATTGTCTTTGTCCACAAAAGTCGAACTGCACTCACATGCACCCACAGACTTGTATTGGTATGCATGATCCAAATATTGGAGCCACTCCTAGCATGTTACAATTGTTTTCTCATGCCAAATCGGCAGGAGAAAACAAAAGCAGATCTGCACTGCCCCATAGTAAAACGTTGGGCTGAGTGCTATCTAATAAAGCATCAGATAGCATTCGGCCATGATAACGAACGTGTGAGCAAGCACTTAGGAAGTCAAATGCTGTGGAGGAGGAAAGGACACGTTTGTCTGCAGCAAATTTAATGTATAGAAAAAAGGTAGCACTGGTGTTGAATGGAGAAACCTTATGGTTGCTTTTTAATGCTGGTTTCAGAGAGAGTTGTACGAGATACAATTAGACACAATTTTCAAAGTCTAATGGGGGCAATACAGAAAATGATGGGACAATGCAGGACGCAAACAGCTAGTGCATCATGTAGATAAAGGAAACCAGGTCAATGCTTGTTAAAAAAAAACAGTGCATTATATATTCCTGAATTTTACCTTTGGATTTTTTTTTCATTGGATCTATGAGTCAGTAATTATACACAGTACACACTCATGTAATCTCATTATTACGGTACTGTACCTGTAGAAAAAGGCATAAAAGCCTCATTACTCTTGAACCGATTATTTTCATCCAAGAAATTTTCTGGGTTGAACATTTCTGGTTCCTTGAACTTCTCAGGGTCATTGTGGACTGAGGTGAGGACTGGGATCACATTTGTGCCCTGGAAGTCAGTCACATATAATATGCATTACTATATATTCTTGATTGCATTATTTTTAATGATCCTTATACAGCTTCTGCAAAAATTAAGAGACCACTGCAAAAGTTTCAGTTTGTCTGATTTTTCTCTTTATATAGATATATTTTTGAGTAAAATGTAAATTGTTCTTTTATTCTATAAACTACTGACAGCATGTCTACGACGTTCCAAGCAATACATTTTGTATTTATTTTCTGAAAATGAGAAATGGTCAAAACAACAAAAAAATGCATTGCTTGCAGACCTCAAATGATGCAAAAAAAAAAACAAGTTCATAATCATTTAGAAACAATAATACTAATGGTTTAACTCAGGAAGAGTTCAGAAATCAATATTTTGTGGAATAACCATGAGTTTTAATCACAGCTTTCATGTGTCTTAGCATGATTTCTACCAGTCTTTCACACTGCTTTTGGGTGACTTTATGCTACTCCTGGTACAAAAATGTAAGCAGTTCTTCTTTGTTTGATGGCTTGTGACTATCCATCTTCCTCTTGATTACATTCCAGAGGTTTTCAATGGGGTCCAGGTCTGGAGATTGGGCTGGCCATTACAGGGATTTGATGGGGTGGTCCTTCATCCACACCTTGATAGACCTAGCTGTGTGGCATGGCGCATTGTCCTGCTTGAAAAAGCAATCCTCAGAGTTGGGTAATATTGCCTGAGCAGAAGTAATCAACTGTTTTTCCAGGATAACCTTGTATGCGGCTTGAGTTATACGTCCTTCGCAAAGAACAACCTGCCGAATTCCAGCCTTGCTGAAGCATCCCCAGATCATCACCGATCTGCCACCAAATTTCACAGTGGGTGCAAGACACTGTGGCTTGTACGCCTCTCCAGGTCTCCATCTAAACATTAGATGACCAGGTGTTGGGCAAAGCTGAAAGTTAGACTCATCAGAGAAGATTACCTTACTCCAGTCCTCTATGGTCCAATCCATATGGTCTTTTGCAAATTTCAGCCTGGCTCTCCTTTGCTTCTCATTGATGAAAGGCTTTCTTCTAGCTTTACGTGACTTGAGTCCTGCCTCTAGGAGCCTGTTACGAACTGTTCTTGCCGTAAATTTCACCCCAGCTGCCATTTGCCATTCATTTTGTAGGTCATTTGATGTCATCCTCCAGTTGCTGAGTGACATTCGAAT
Organism: Ranitomeya variabilis; assembly: GCF_051348905.1. Taxonomy (NCBI): domain Eukaryota; kingdom Metazoa; phylum Chordata; class Amphibia; order Anura; family Dendrobatidae; genus Ranitomeya; species Ranitomeya variabilis. Next base: position 353,277,599 of record NC_135233.1, read on the forward strand.
AAGATGACGGTCATCCCGGTCAGTGGAGAGTCGTTTTCACCCTCTGCTGGTCTGTAGCTTTGTTGTCCCTAATTCTGCTGCTTGACCATGTTGTAACGGACTGACATCTTAGAAATTTTAAGGATAGAGGCAACATGATGCTCATTGTGTCACTCTGCTAGTAAAGCCAGAATTGAGCCCTTCTTTTCCTCCCTCAAGACTTTTCTTTTCAACTCCTTTGTCATGGTTAAAAGTTATTTTTTCATTCCTATTACTTTTTGGATATTACTAGCACTTGTTTGCCATCCAGCTTGTCCTATTGCAAGAGGATTGTGAACACCACAGCAGTGTTTTTTTTATACTTTCCCTCGTTAAATAAGATGTGGTTCAGAAGATAACCTAATCAGAAGCAAATTCAGTAGACTGAGGTGTACTCTGGTTGGAATTCAACTGACACTGGAATGGAATGGCTGTCAGACATGTAGAGAAGCTGAATTTTATAAAACTGTGCAGTGGTCTCTTAATTTTTGCCAGAGCTGTATATTATTTCCATTATTTGCTGTATTTTCAAGCCCAAACCGAAATGCAGAAGAGGTGCACATCTCTGTTAATAATAATAATAATAATAATAATCTTTATTTATATAGCGCCAACATATTCCTCAGTGCTTTACAGTTTAACAGTTTTCAAATGCAAGGCATAAGTAACAAAGTTAACAATACAATAATTAAAGCAAAATAAAACGGCCCTGCTCATGAGAGCTTACAATCTACAATGAGATGGGGGAGATACAAAATACAGTAGATTATTTACAATGATGTATTTATAATGATGGTCCAGCCATCTTGAGGGAGTGGGGGACAGATGGAGATATTGAATGGGCTACACACGCGCCTTTACACATAAAACGACTTTGATTAGGGAACGTGATAGGCTGCTCTGAACAAATATGTTTTGAGGGCGTGCCTAAAGCTATGCAAATTGTAATTTCTTGGGGTAGAGCATTCCAGAGGATTGGCAAAGTGTGGGAGAAGTCTTGGAGATGGGAGTGGGAAGTACGGATTAGTGCAGAGGTTAGTTGAAAGTCATTTGCACATCGCAGCGGTCAGTTAGGCTGATAGACAGAAATAAGGGAGGAGATGTAACGGGGTGCTGCACTGTGAAGAGCTTTGTGGGTGAGAACAAGTACTTTGAATTGGATCCTATAATGAATGGGCAGTCAATATAACGACTGGCAAAGAGCAGCTGCATCTGATTACCGATTAGTCAGGTAAATGACCCTGGCTGCTGCATTAAGGATAGACTGGAGAGGGGAATGTCGCGTAAGGGGGAGGCCAATTAAAAGAGCGTTACAGTAGTCCAGTCGGGAGTGGATCAGGGCAGCAGTGAGGGTTTTTGTTGTTTCCATGGTGAGAAAAGAGAGGATTCTAGTGATTTTTTTAGGTATAAGTGGCACGAGTGGACAAGAGATTGTATATGGGAAGTGAAGGAGAGATTGGTGTCAAACGTAACACCCAGACAGTTCGCCTTCTGCCGGGGTGTTATTATCGTGCCACCTACGGAGAGGGAAATGTCAGATTTAGGGAGGTTAGTAGACTGTAGGAGCAGAAGAAGTTCTGCTTTGGAGATGTTGAGTTACAGATAGAGGGCGGACATGATGTCAGAGACTGCGGAAAGACAGTCACTGGCGTTCTGTAGTACAACGGGAGTAAGGTGAGGGGATGACGTATATAGTTGTGTGTCATCAGCATAAAGATGGTACAGGAAGTCAAATCTGCTGATAGTCTGTCCAAATGGGGCCTTGTAGAGAGAGAAGAGAAGTGGGCCAAGGACTGAGCCCTGAGGTACCCCGACAGTGAGAGGAAGATGGGATGAAGTGGAGCCAATGAACGAAACACTGAAGGAGCAGTCAAAAAGATAGGATGAGAATCAGAAGAGAGCAGTATCCTTAATGCCTAGTGACTGGAGCCTAGAGAGTAGGAGATGGTGGTCAACAGTATCAAAAACTGCAGAGAGGTTGAGAAGAATGAGCAGAGAGTGGTCACCATTACACTTTGCTGTCAGAAGGTCACTGGTCACTTTGATGAGTGCAGTTTTTGTAGAATGTAGGGGGCGGAAGCTGGACTGTGAAGGGTCTAGGAGGGAGTGAGTGGAGAGGTAACAGGTAAGGCAGAAGTAGACCAGGCGCTTCAAGAGTTTAGAGATGAAGGGGAGGTTGGAGACTGGTCTGTAGTTATTTGTGCAGGATGGAGGTGTCTTTAATAATGGAGTAATGATAGAGCGTCTGAAGGAGGATGGGATGATGCTCGAGTAGAGGGAGAAATTAAAGATTGTAGTTAGGAGAGTTGTGACAACTGGAGAGAGTGGCTGGAGGAGATGTGAGGGAATGGGGTCGTTTGTGCATGTAGTCAGACAAGAAGAACAGAGGAGCCTGGAGACTTCTTCTTCTGTGATGGGATCAAATGTGGAGAGTGAGCCAGGGGAAATTCAGGGAGGGATAGGAGTCATAGCACTTAGTGGCTGGGAGCGGATTTCCTGTTGGATTTTATCTATTTTATCTATAAAGTGGGAGGCCAGGTCATCAGCACAAATGTCTGTGATAGGGGCTTGTGTTTTTGGCCTGAGGAGGGAGTGAAATATGTCAAAAAGTTTCTTGGGGTTGTTGGATAGTGAGGAGATCAACGTGGTGTAGTAAGTCTGTTTGGCAATGTGAAGGGCAGAGTTATAGGTTCTTAGCATAAATTTGTAGTGGATGAAGTCTTCTGGTGTGCGAGTTTTCCTCCATAAGCTTTCAGCACTTCTAGATCATCGCTGGAGAAGCCCAGTTTGTGATGTGAGCCAGGGCTGTTTTACTATGTGCTTGGAGGCTCTGAGGGTGAGGGGTGCTACTTGGTCCAGAGTGCTTCTGAGCGTGTCATTGTAGTAGTGTACAGCCAGATCAGGACGGGAAAAAGAGGAGATTGGGGACAGTGATGAGTGTAGGGAGTCTGAAAGTGTATGAGAGTTAATGGCTTGGTAGGTAGGAGTGTGCTGGGGTGGGCAAGGGATTGTGATCGCGAAGGAGAGATTGTTGTGGTCAGAGAGGTTAAGTGGTGAATTATCTAGGTAGGAGATTGAGCAGAGTCGGGCGAAGACCAGGTCAAGGGTGTTACCGTCTTTGTGTGTTTCAGAGGTTGAGAGCTGTGAGAGGCCGAGAGAAGTGGTTAGTGATTGAAGCTGGAGTGCAGATGTGGAAGTGGGGCTGTTTATGGGGATGTAGAAGTCTCCCAGGATAAGGGTTGGGAGTTCTGAGGACATGAAGTGCGGCAGCCAGGCTGAGAAGTGGTCAAGGAACTGGATGGGTGAACCTGGGGGCCGATATATGACCGCTACTCTGAGGGAGAGGGGATGGAAGAGCCTATGGTGTGGACCTCAAAAGAAGGTAATGAGAGGATGGAACTAGGGGGATGACTTGGAAGGTGCATTGTGGGGACAGGAGTATGCCGACTCCACCACCAGGTCTGTTTGTGGGTCTCGAGAAATGGGAGAATTGTAAGCCACCATGGGATGTGGCAGCAGGGGAGACAGTGTTAGAATCCTGAATCCAGGCTTCAGTGAGGGCCAACAGATTCAGAGAGTTGTTCAGAAAGTAAATGTGCAGAAAAGGAAGTTTGTTACATACAGACTGTGGATTCCGGAGGGCACAATTAAAAGAAGGATATGAAGGAGTGCAAGTAATATTAAAAAGATTAGTGTGGTTTTGATACGAGGTAGGATATTGGTTGAGGTTGGGGGATGGTGGACCTGGGTTGGGGGAGATATCCCCCGAAATCAGAAGGAGTAAGAGGATAAAGAGCAAGTAGATATTGGAATTGTAAGAAGTTTTTTGTGCAATGTGTTTGGGCAAGATGGGCTGAGGTTTTTAAGGAAGGTGAGAAGTACATGGGAGAGGGAAGTATAGAGGGGCTGATGTGTATGATTTGTGATGGAGGGGGATGGGGGTGAATGTGGATGGCAAGGGAACACAGGAGGATAGAAATAAAGCACATGGATAAAAGGGAGTGCAACGTGTGGGTTACTTGACTCCTGCCCTGACTAACTCTCTATTTTACTATACTCAATTCATGTTGTTCTCCTAGTTTTGGCTTACAAATACTGCAAATGCATAATACTGACCTGAATAGTTAAATCACAAAATCACATCTTTGTACACTGCGTAGTGTCCATTATCAAAACCTGCAGCTCAGTACTATTTAAAAAGAATCTGTGTTATGACTCATTTTTGGAGTCATGACAGCTCTGGTTCTGCTTTAATATAAACGTGGTTTTTACTTTTGGCCAGCAAAGGTTAATATCAGTTTCCTTGCTGACAGCTTCTATGCTGCTGGTTAGGTGATGTGAGTGGTGACCACTCCCACCGTCCTTTAAAGAGTTACCTGATGCATCAACTGATTGTTGGTGATAGAGTTTTCTATGTAGACCAGCGTTGGATTTGCAAACCTGTGGTGTCAGCTCTGAATCTGCCACTTCTGTGGAGTTTGGGGTCCTATTTCCATATCCTCTGCAGTGGGGAGCTTGGCAGCAGAGCCTGGAGCTAAGTTGCTTGTTTATTTATCTTGTCTGTCTCATGCTTGTCACTATTCCCTATGTTTACACTATCTGAAGTGGTGAGGCTATTGTCCTTGCTGGCAAGTGCACTAGCCAGGGTTTAGGGAGGTGACAGCTATGGAACAGGCACGTGACGGCAGCGGGGAAAAAGACCCACATAGGGCATTAGGGGATCTTAGGGATAGGCATATGTTGAGGTTAGAGGTGCCCCATCCCTCATTCCATACTATTAGGGCCTTCCTCCCCTTTTTCCAATCCCGTTGTTGGTGTTTGTTGTGCCGTCCGCTGAATCAACCCTTGTGAGTCGTGACAATCTGGCTACCAGATGATCGCTTGGGGTTCTGGATGTGAAACCACCACATATCAGATCTTGATGACCAATCCAAAGAATAAATCATCAATATCCTAAGTTTAGAAACTCCTTTAATTGGACATAATAAGTCATTCAAAATAGATACAATTTTTGGAAAACACCAATTCTGGTAGGATTGGCCAACACAACACACTGTTCTCCGGACTGGTCACTGATGATATAGATTCAATTTGTCAAATCATTTGTTTTCTCTGGAGATAAGCAACGGTTCATTTTCCTTTGTTGTTGTTAGATGTGTCCCATCAGCTGCATAGGATTTATTTGAGCCCTGTCTATTATTGTAACTTTTTTCTACACTTTACCCATTCAAACATATGTCACATACTTAGCCTTTAAATTTGTTTGTGATTGAAAATGTTTTTTCTTTACTTCCATGTGAGTTATGACCCTATATGTATTCTCAATACCATCTAGAATCAAGAATTACAACTTACTGTATACCTATATGGTCAAATTGGACATATGGTATTGGATTAGCTATTGGGGTTTCAGTGGTTGCAGTTGCACCTGGACCTTGGCTCAAAAGGTCCTCTGCCAAATAAGACATCAACATTATAAATGGCTCATGGTAAGACCTGTTACAGATTCTAACACATAGACAGTGGTTATGTGAAGGATTCTAATGTGCTTTACTTCTCACCTTAGGCATATAATAACCTCTGAACTGGGTATCCCGTATGACACAATGTGGTAGACTCAATGGAATTATACTGGCAAAACGTTGTATCTCATGGATCACAGCATCAGTGTATGGCATCTTACTTCTGTCCTCCACTGTTGGGCAACGGTTTCTTCCAATCACTTTGTCTATCTCTTGGTGAACTTTCTCTGGTTGGACACAAAATAATTCATTTGAATTCTAAGCATCAATATATCTAAAGTGATACTAGATCTAACTTGTCTAATTATGAAATGGTGGATGATTGGTCAAGAGTGTAGCTAAAGGGTATTCCGATGCCTCCAGGTCTTAGCATCTGTGGAGGCCCTTGAGCCAGATAAGTAGATTCAAGGATGTCTCCACTATTGGATTTTTGATTGATACTTTGCAATTACTACTTATATGACAAGTGGCTATTTCATTTGATGTCTAGCTGAGTATGCTGACTCCACCACCAGGTCTGTTTGTCTGATAGGCTTGGCTTAGCTGTCTCCATAGACTTTACTGAAAAAGGTCATGCGCATGTGCAGGAAACTATTCAAGTAGATGTAGGAGAATGACGAGGGTATGTCCACACATCATTTGTCTTACATAAAGGGGTCATGCTATCATGCTATTGGGGTGGTACTTTATACCCAGTGGAGAGGGGAAGAGAAGATCCTGCCTGGGTGAGGGATAGAAGAAAAAGAAATTTAAAGTGTGGAGAGTGGAAAGTGCAAGAATATGACTGGAGAATGACTATACAGCGTCAGGCAATAAAAAGTTTTTTGTAACCCATTAACATGGAAATACATAGGTATCATAAGAGCTATAGATGATATTTATGTTAATTAATAACAATATAGTTTCCTACAAAGCAATTATTTTGGGAGCGAGAACTCACATTAATGCTATAAGAATGGGACTTTTGTTTGGTTCAGATAGCAGAGTTTTCAGACAATAGTAAACTTATTATACAACAGAGGATACTTACCTGTGATATCTGGGTGTTTCATCAGAATAAGGATCCCATATCTTAAAGTAGTGCTAACAGTTTCTGTTCCTCCAAAGAACAAGTTTAGAGTAGTCATTAAAAGGCTATTCGTGTTGAAGCTGCTTGTAGGGTTTCCGTTCTCCTAAAATAAGCCAAAAAAATGTATAGGCCAAAGAAATTATTAAAAAAAGGACAAAGATGAAAAAAAGCACATTGAGTCTGCCAAAAGAATTTATAGACCAAAGAAATTATAAAAAAAAGACAAAGATAAAAAAAGCACATTGAATCTCTCATTGTGACTATTTATTGAGTGTCTGATCTATTTACTTACCTTTTGCATTTTGATAAGGAAACAGTCTATGAAATCACGTGGACAATCAGGCTGAAATGTTTTCTGATGATCTATCACATTCTCCAGCACAAAATTTTTAAGTTTTTCTAAATTTTTGCAAATGCGATGGTGAGGTCCTGGCAGATGATTCATGATGCCAGGGAAAATGTTATAAAACTGTTCAAGATGAAAGTAAGAGTTAATGTTTTCACACAACTATTATTTCTATACATGGTAATAATGAAAGTGAATTTTCTGTTGTATCATCAAGGCTTGGTTTTATATGAACAAGAATCCTTAAATCCAATCCATTAGTGTACGGTGGAAATGCACAGCATAATTAGCAAGACAACATAATCCCATAGGGGTAACCCCACAGGAAAAAACAATGCAAAAAAACCCTCCAGATAATATGAAAGCAAATGTTTATTCAAAATTTATTAAATATTTGAAGTATAGCAAAATCAAGAAGATAAAATGCAAGAAAAACTGAAGGAACACTACTGCGTTAGACTACTGCGTCCCACATGAATCACCTATCTCATGGTAGAGAAGTATAATATTTATGAATAACAAAGGTTAAACATAGCTGTAGATATAAATGTAAGCATGTAATTACAAAACAGTAGTATTCCAAATTAAAGTTGGTAAATGGTTAAAGTTGATTTGATGCATGGGAGAATAAGTGGGAAAGGGAGATTTAGCTTCATACTAGTAACCCCGCTTCAGTACATTACATACACTCACCTATTGTCCCACTATATCAATGCATCGGACCATATAACAACATGTGGAAAACCAACCGCACCACTCAACATCATATAAATGGAAGAGAAAAAATTAGATAATCACCTTCAATTAGAAGGTCAACTCATCACTTTGAATGCTAATTGTAACAATCATTGACGGCACCCACACATGGTTTCCCTCCCCGTGCACCACCAGCGAGTGTGATACTAATCCTTAATTTTGTGGGCCATAAAAATCCTTCCAGAATACAGCCATTTCAGACTCATCATATTGCTAATTGACTCTATCTACTTGGGCTTGGGGAGCTGCTAAATAATAAAACCAAGGAGGTTATTCCTAATGTCACCTTTCTTCACTGTAATCTTCTAGGTTGGCCAACCTTCCAGTCCTACTCCATAAAGCCATGATTTTGTATGTGGCTTTGATTTATGCAACTTGGAATGGATGGATATACAATGTTTTGAAATTTTTTAAGGCATAGATGGGAACACATGTAAAATTAAAGGACTTGAATATCAGGTCGGTACTGTTTCCACTGAAAGTACACAGTGAATGGAGCCAGGACTGCTCTTTATTCTTTGTAGTGGTCGTTCTCAAGTACCCAAGAATGGTTAATACACAATCCATGGCTATATGGAATTTTTATTGCATGTATTGTGTATTTTAGGAGGCGATGGCATCGGCTATCAGCATATTGATGGGGGTACTTGGTGCTTTATACTGACAATCTGCTGTTGATGACCTCTCCCAAGGATAGGTTGTCAAGGTCTCAATTCCTTTAATTTAAATGAGTTACAGACCTCTTATGTAAGTTTTCGTGATGACCATGAACTATAGATGATTACTAATAAAACAGAGTGCAGTTCATAAATACTTTTCCTAAAAATGACTCAAAAATGTGTTTGGATTTTAAGAGACATATGTATAACTGAAAACCCAAATGCCCTTTGGCCTTAATGACAGTAGCACACTAAGCACTGCCTCTTTTACCACCCACAACCTCACACGACCACGTAGCTGTCATGTTTTTAGCCTCCATAGTAGGTACACAGATAAGGTGAAGTAGAACACAAAATTCAATTTTTTCCACTTACCGTTCCCCAACCAGAGCTTACGATTTGAAAATTCTCATTGATGAGTTGAAGAAGTGACAGGAACCTCTTGTCTTCATATTCCAACCGATTACCGAAGACGATTGAGCAGATGACATTGGAAACAGCTCGACTCAAGAAGAAAGTTGGATCAAAGGCTTTTTCTACAAAGTAAACAAAGTTAATAAAGACCAGTTTTTATTGAGAAAACAGCTTGGAAATCAATTGTAGTTAATGGTTTTTCAGTATCCTCTTCTGCAAAAGAAACAAAAAGTCTTACACCTTTTTGGAAAAGAATCAGTATATAAATTTATAAAACATGTAACATTTTTGAATTTGCTGGCCCTTACGCTTTGTGTTCCTGAACTCTTCCAACATGAATTGCGCTTCCTCTTGAATTCTCTCTTCTACACTCCTCTTTCCCATTCCAAAATTTCGAAGGGTGACCAATGCAAAACGCCTGAGCTCCTTCCACTTCTCTCCATTGGAAAATGCTATCCCTGAGTTAGAAGAAAATAGGCATACACAGTGAAGGTTGGACTTGTAACATTAAGCACTCATTCAGATGGCTATAATTTTTGCATGCATATTATGGATCTGGGTGTAATAGCCTGAACTCAAACTACAGTAAGGCTTTTGATGCTTTTATTTTGAGTCTACAGATTCACGATTAACACTCGTTTTCAAGAGCATTTAATAACTGTGGCAATATTGTCAGAAAGATTCTATGAAAAACTACAAAAAATGGAAAAGGATTTCTTGTGAATAAATACATCGAGTCATTGGTCCAACTATACAGTCATCTTAAACTTTATGTTACAAAGTTGCCTGATCCATCTGTGATCCATTGGACCTTTAGAAACTTAGGGTACAGCTTAATTCAAGTAAATGTGGGTACATTAAATTCTTGTAGCAGCCCAGTGCCAGGAATGATGCTATAGATCTCCTACAGACAGGAATCTTACGCAAGAAGAGTATAATGGGCAGCTTGGTTTCCAGTAGGTCAACAAAACTTATCTCTTCCATGTTTTCAATAATCCACCATTAATTGCAATGCATGAAATTTATTAGCTTCGGTCATTTTTTAGATAACTTTGGGTCCCTTATCTAATAATTCCAGGGCACCGCACTTTCTGGTTCTGAGGCTCAATTATTTTTTTAAACAGTAGTCAGGCATTCACTGATAGGTATGTAAGGAGATTAAATTGGAGTCCACTGAGCCCTGACAAGCAAAGTGTACTGTTACCATATTGGACCCACCTGTGATGTTATAATCATGCTGTTTTTGTAAGAGTCTAATTTTTGATGCAACCATACTACGTAATTCTTAACGGGGTTGTCTAACCTTATGGTAAGGGTAGAAAATAAATATTGTGACCCGCTTTGATTAGCTGCTTGTAGCTCTGGAAGTGGATTGATATTGCTAGGGCTGGAGGAACACACCGAATAAATAGAGAGATGTTATTTGGTGCGTTTGCAGCCCGGGGTCCACCGTGCAGGAAAGAACCTGCTGCTGGCAAATGGCGGCCCTATATGGCGGTAGAAGTGAACTCTGTTACTTCACAGGGTCGCCTAAAGAAAGCACTGTGTCCTGTTAAACTCATAGGAGTACACAGCAACTGCAGAGCAGATAGCAGTTTGTGGTTACGCAATCAAAGAGGCAATCATACAATCTCCTCACTGGAGGAACCGGTATTCTAGGGGCTTATTTCAGCCGGGTCCCTGAACACATATACACGTAACCTAACCACACTGGCGCAAAGCACATAACTTAGATTTGATACTAGCGCATGGCTGTGCGGCCATGCAAACCTTTTATAGCTGCAGCAAGTACAGGACGTTCCTAGAAGGACCAATCAGAGGCTGCCACAAGGCCTGAGCAACTTCAGGACCTTCCTGGAGAACCAATGGGTTTTGCTGCAGTATCTAAGCATGTGACCCTCGATCTCCAATGAGAGATCTTACCCTGGGCATGCTCAGAAGGGGAAAAGCAGGACATAGTCCAAAAAGCATCTGCTCACCGCTGCCCAGCACTGGCTTCAATGGCAGAAGCTAGAAAAGCAGAAGTAACCCTTTGCACAGAGTCAGACTGAGAAAGATGCTGGGACCGACGTCTCCGCTGAGCAGGCTCCACTGCGGCAGGAGAAGAATGGTAGAGTGGAGATGGCCCGAGATTCCCCCTGTGCAGAGGCGGGAACTCGACCCCTAACAGATATTAGCAGTAAATGGATATAAATACCACCCATCACACTTCCCTGTTTTGTGATTTTTTGGCACAGATTGGCTGCCATGGTGGACTGTTGAAAGCCCATGTGGTTGCCTTGTTGATACTCTTGTGGCTGAGCTTCATAGGAGACTCCATAGGATGGGTTTCATAGGAGACTCTATGGGCTAGGTTTCATAGGAGACTCCATGGGCTGGGTTTCATAGGAAACTCCATGGGCTGGGTTTCATAGGAGACTCTATGGGCTGAGCTTCATAGGAGACTCCATGGGCTGGGTTTCATAGGAGACTCCATGGACTGGGCTTCATAAGAGACTCCATGGGCTGGCTTTCATAGGAGTCTCCATGGGCTGGTCTTCATAAGAGGCTCCATGGCCTGGGTTTCATAGGAGACTCCATGGGCTGGGTTTCATAGAAGACTCCATGGGCTGGGTTTCATAAGAGACTCCATTGGGCTGGGTTTTATAGGAGACTCCATGGGCTGGGTTTCATAAGAGACTCCATTGGGCTGGGTTTCATTAGAGACTCCATGGGCTGGGCTTCATAGGAGACTCCATGGGCTGGGTTTCATAGGAGACTGCATGGGCTGGGTTTCATAGAAGACTCAATAGGCTGGGTTTCATAAGAGACTCCATTGGGCAGGGTTTTATAGGAGACTCCATGGGCTGGGTTTCATAAGAGACTCCATGGGCTGGGTTTCATAGGAGACTCCATGAGCTGGGCTTCATAAGAGACTGTAATTTTAGCTACATATTACAATATAGTTGTATGAAAGAATAAGGAATCAAATGAGAGGGTATGGGATCAGATAAAAGATTTAAGGGGACTAATAAAGTAATAAAGCATAAAAAATAAAAGCAAAACTCCGAATCATCTTGCTATTTCATTTTTACTGCACAATGAACGCTGTAAAAAACAATCCACAAAAGACTATGGTGGAATTACTTTTTTTCACCATTTCATCTCAATTGTGATTTTTAGAACATGAAAAAATGATTGGTGTAATTCAAATTACAACTTGTCCTACAAAAAAAAAACAAGCCTCCATACGGACAGAAAAATAAAAAAAAAGTATGGATCATGAAAAAGAGGAGAAAAGAATAAACAAGTAAAGTTAAAAATTAGCCAAGACAGGAAGGTGTTAAATGAGCTCCAGTAAGTCAACGGAATAGTTATTTTTCCTACACCAGTACCTACTGCCAATGCCTGGTGAAGATGACACTTTTTTTTTACTACAAATCACCAAGTTCTCTGTGACCATTGAGCCAGTAAAGAATTCTGGGAGATACCAACTCTGGAGCCTTGAGAATAGTGAATGCAGCACTGGACCATAATGAAGCCACTCAGAATCATTACAAAATGTGAAGTCAAGAATTTACAAGGTCACTTTGCTTTTTACGTAATTTACAAAGCACTCACATCTCTACAGAGATTTGCAAACACCGTTTTAATTCCAGATACTTGTGCCAAATCATGTGAGCCAGTAGACAATGTCTGGGCCAAGAGTTTTATGCATTACATAATGTAATGGATCCAATTAATAATCTAAGCTCTTTTCACAATATTTACTGTGCAGATCATTTTTATCCATAGAGAATGGGGCACATTTTGTTTTGAGGACCGTGAAGTGTTCATGTCTGAATAATGGTAAGAACACAACATCATGTATTTCTATTGGTACGGACTTAGTCATAAGCACTAATCTAGTATTGTGAAGCTGCGGGTCACAGATCGGTCACATAATAAAAGGCTTAGATCAGAATTATTATTATTATGTAATTTTGCCTGGGAGCATAGCCAGCAGTTACCATGAAAGGCGTTGATGTACCCAAGCTAACAAGCTCTTGTCTGTATCTCCTGGAACATACCATACCATTACAAAACATACATCAGAACATAAAGTCCAGTATTACGGGCGTTGTCTGACTGTACAAGGAGAGTGAATTGTGTGACGCCCATTCGCATCCTATAGACTGTCTATACAGTATATCTATTAATACTTGCAGTTTCTTGAAAAAGACTACTTAGATGTTTATTAGCAGAGTAACCAATAGTGTGGTCATAAAGGAGGTGGGCTGCCACAACCATTAAAAAGACCAGTGTTTGATGTGTCTTAGTGGGAATCAAACCCAGGTGAAGTAGTAGTTGGGTCCTGTTGTGGGCCAAGGTTGATCTCTGCTATTGCAGGCTAGAATACTAGCTATATTTGTACAAAAAATGATAAATACCGGAGTATAAATTAGGTATAAACCAAAATAAAAATAAAAATACCCCTAAAATGTAACTTTTAATATTCCTGGGTAAAATCACCCTTACTATAGGGTCAGGAGACAATAACAGCCAAAACAGTATATTTTATTAATATAAACAATACTAAAAAAGGATAGAGGCTAATATGGTGAGGGGTGATCTCTCCCTTGCTCACCCTACCTTACAGCGGAGGTTGGCACCCTAAGTTCGACATGGCGCCCCCGCTCACAGATGGCTCTCCCTTGATACCCTAAAGGGAACTTAACAAAGAAACCATCACCAACACCAAATCTTACCTAAAGTGCAAATGTGCTTACAAAGTGATAGGTAAAAACTGCAGCAGTCTTTTTGGGTAAATCCCACGTTGTTTCAGGGTTTAATAGTTTTTGGACCCTGATACCTTATATTCTAGGGGTGCAATTGTGTATCATATTAGAGACAATGATAAATCTTAAAATTGCAATAGCTGTTATAGTTTCAATAATACTCCTCCTTTTGTTAACCTCTTAACTAGTAATACACAAGGACAGAGGGAAAAAAAAAAAAAAACATATCTGCATTTTCGGGGTGTAGTGATTCTATTCCCTTTATGAATATACCTCCTAGTTCTTATAATACTGATGCAGAGAAATAATCATTAATAATCATATCAAAGTCAAAGAGAAATAAGGATGTACTCATCCAGTTTTTCACCCACCCGACGCGTTTCTCCCAAGGGCAGTAAACCAGGGTCCAACAGGGGAAGGAACAGGGCTTCTCCCAGTACGAGGCAGCTGTAAAATGCCACGTCTCATCGTGACCACTTGCAATGAAGGGCTACACATGTCTCACCGTATGCTGCTTTTTATTCCTCTTGCTGCCATGAACAGCATACATCAAACCAGAAATTACGCATTGTTACTCATGGCGCCATCATACTGCCGGTGAGTGAAGCGCATATGCGTTCCACTCAATATACACTACCGCCCACAGGTTTAGAGGCGATGCTGAACAGACGTCGTGCGTTCCATCACACAAGACGCTGGATTCCAGTATATCCGGTAGGTGGACCGCAAATTGCGTTCCAAGCACTATATCTTTACCGGATGTGAGTAAATATGTTTAAAAGGCAGCATTTAATAACCAGCCTGCTGTTCAAAACAACAATGCCAACAACACAGAGGACTCTGACTCACAATTCCAGATCACACCAGCTCATATTTAGAATTAGTGTAATTGGAAATTATGATGAGCAGCAGGCTTAAAACAGTGACACACCAGCATAGCCCTCCAATGCAGGGATATATTCCATTTATAATAAAATCTATTAAAAGGAACCTGTCACCCCAAAATGGAAGTTGAGCTAAGCCCACCGCCATCAGGTGCTTATCTACAGCATTCTGTAATGCTGTAGATAAGCCCCCAATGTAACCTGAAAGATGAGAAAAAGAGGTTAGATTATACTCACCTGAGCAAGCGGTCCGATCCGATGGGCGTCGCGGTCCGGTCCGGAGCATCCCATCTTCTTACGATAACGTCCTCTTCTTGTCTTCACACTGCGGCTCCGGTGCAGGTGTACTTTGTCTGCCCTGTTGAAGGCAGAGCAAAGTACTGCAGTGCGCAGACGTCGGGAAAGGTCAGAGAGGCCCGGCACCTGCGCACTGCAGTACTTTGCTCTGCCATCAACAGGGCAGATAGAGTTCACCGGAGCTGCAGCATGAAGAAAAGAAGAGGATGTCATCCTATGAAGATGGGAGGCCCCGGACTGGACCGCGACACCCATCGGACCGGACCGCAGCGGGAACGTCCCTGGGTGAGTATAATCCAACCTCTTTTTCTCATCTTTCAGGATACATCGGGGGCTTATCTACAGCATTCCAGAATACTGTAGATAAGCCCCTGATTCTGGTGGGCTTAGCTCAAATTCCATTTTGGGGGTGACAGGTTGCCTTTAACTACCAATGGATCAGTGGGGTTAAACTCTGAAAGAACCTTTACTAATATTGTTTCCACTTTTCAGTAGAAAGTGTCTTGTGGTCTGGAAGACCTATGCAAAAAAACAGTAATTACCTGTCATTTAAACCTTATCCTGAATACAAACAATTTAGATAAAACTTGTGAAGTTAAGTTGTTCATTTAATCCAAGAGGGGACATGGATTCCAGTAGAAAGATCCACCTAGTTTCACGCTGGAGTATTTTACGATCCCAATCGCCAAGTCTGACAGATTGGGGGACAGTCTCTATCACTTGAAATGACAATGACTCCAGATCCCCTTGATGTTTTTCCACCAAATGATGTGCCAGAGTGGTCTCACGTTTATGTTTTATATTTCCCACGTGTTCGCCTATCCTGACTCTTAGTTGCCTTTTTGTTTTTCCAACATAATTTAATGGACAGCTACACGTGCATAGATAAACCACCCCTGCTGTCCTACAACTAGCAAAATCGCTATTTTTAAAAACACGTCCCATAGCAACACTGCAGAAAGTTTACATTTAAAAGTGCCCACACTTCTGTGTTCCAACCATGTGCCTCTTGTTTTTGGGGGGTTATGGTGACTGTGGACCACATTATCGCATATGGATTTCCCCCTCCTATATGTTACTGTTAGGAATGCATTCGGCTATATCGGGATCTGCTCTCAGGATACCCCAACACCGTTTCAGGATACCCATCACTTTATTGTTCTAATCATCATATGTTCCAATTAATCTAGTCACTCCTCCAGTTTCTCTTTTTAGTTTTGGAGTGAGTACACGATTTGAATTCCATACTGTTACATATCCCTTTTCCACAACCTGTTCGGGATAATCCCTTTCTATGAAGCAACACTGTTAGAGCTAGCGGAACGCACCGAGTAAATATAGATGTTTATTATTATTGATGCGTTCGCAGCCCGGGGTCCACCGTGCAGGGGAACCTGCTGCTAGTAAATGGTGGCACTATTTGGCGGTATAGACTAGCTCTGTTACCTCACAGAGTAGCCAAGAAAGGAAAGTTCTGCGCCCTGTTAGACTTCACAGGAGCACAGGTTAACTGCCCATCAGAGAGCAGTCTGTGGTCATGCAAACATACAATCTCCTCACCGGAGGAGCCGGTATTCTAGGGGCTTATTTCAGCCGGGGCCCTAAATCCATGCACACAATCTCCTTGCCGGAGGTGCCGGCATTCTAGGGGCTTATTTCAGCCGAGTCCCTGAACACACATAAATGACCACACTGGCGCATGCACATAACAGATTCAATACTAGCGCATGGCCGTGCGGTCATGAGAGCCTAAAATAGCTGCAGAAATTATAGGACCTTCCTAGAAGGACCAATGAGAGGCTACTACAGAGCCTGAGCACCTTCAGGACCTTCCTGGAGGACCAATGGATTTAGCTGCAGTATCTGAACATGTGACCCTCGATCTCCACTGAGAGATCTTACTATGGGCATGCTCAGAACGAGAAAAGCAGGACTTAGTTCCAGAAGCGTCTGCTCGCTGCTGCCCAGCACTGACTTCAATGGCAGAAGCTGGAAAAGCAGCAGTAACCCTTTGTACAGAGTCAGACTGAGCGAGACGCTGGGACTGACGTCTCCGCTGAGCAGGCTCCACTGCGGCAGGAGAAGAATGGGAGACCGCAGCGGAGATGGCCCGAGATTCCCCCTGTGCAGAGGCAGGAACTTGACCCTTAACAATCACTTCATAGTGTTAGCTTGATGTTCAAAATCTCGCAGTGAGGAACAGTTCCTGCAAAGTCTAAAGAACTATCCCTTGGGTATACCTCTATTAGGGTTTGTGGGATGATAACTCTCCCACCTGAGGAGGCTATTGGTAGCTGTCTTCTTGCTGTAAATAGTACAATTTAATGTGCCCTGGTCACCCTTTCAGAGGAGTACATCCAAAAAAGGAATACTGTCTTCCCCCACTTCAGAGGTAAACCTTAGGCCCAGGTTGTTTACGTTCAGGTGGTCTACAAATTCTCTAAATGAGTCACCATCTCCTGACCAGAGTACGAGGATGTCATCGATAAAGCGCAACCAAAAAGTAATGCGGGGGCACCAGTTGACATCCTCATCCCTAAACACCACCGTTTCCTACCACCAGCTCAGGAGCAGATAAGCATAAGTGGGGGCACACAGAGTCCCCATTGCTGTGCCCCTGAGCTGGTGTAAGAATTCACCATTGAAAAGAAAGAAGTTATGAGTCATCAGATATTGAAGCAGTTTAAGCAAGAAATCATTATGCCGGAAACAATGGTTTCCTCTTGCTCTCAAATAGTATTCAACCGCTTCGATACGTTTATTATGTGGTATGCTACTGTAAAGAGTTTCCACGTCTATTGATGCCAAGATAGTGCCTAAGTTAAGGTGGATACCATCAAGTTTGGTCAATAAGTCGGAGGTGTCTCTGGTGTATGATGGTAGGGAGTGTTCAAATTGGCGCAGAATTTGGTCAAGGTAAATACTTGAATTTTGACAAAGTGCATCTATGCCCGCCACAATTGGGTGTGAACATGGATTTTAGGTAGGGAGTAGAAAGTTGCTAGTGTAGGATATTTGGGGTACATAAAGTCGAACTCGTCCTTGGATATAAGACTGCCCCCCAAAGCTTCTGTCAATAATTCTCTCAGTTCTGTTTGGTAGGGCAATGTGGGGTCTTTTTTAAGGATCTCATAGGTTGTTGAGTCCGATTGGATGTTCTTACACATCATTAGATATTGTAATTTATCAAGTACCACCACGTTGCCACAGTCCTCCAAATTCGGTACCAATATACCATTTTTTGGATTAATTTTTTTTAATTTCTTTTGTAACCAGACTAAGAAATATGTCAATACTACTATAATTTCCAATTGGAGGCGTCTTTTTACTTCTTGGTTTAAGTTCTGAATAAGGACCTTCTCCAATATTACGTCCACCCTCCTCGGCCAAAACAGCCAATAGTGTCACATCCTCTAATGAGTCAGATGTCATACCAAGTGATTGGCATTGTGACTTATCGTTTTGAATGAAGATTTTTTCCATTTTAGTTTTCTCAAAAAGAGATTAATATCCTTGATCCACAAAAATGAATCAAATTTGGTAGTGGGAGCAAACGATAGACCATGGCTCAACACCATTATTTCAGGCTGAGAGAGTATATGTGAGGATAGATTAATAATATGTTCTGCCCCTCCATCTTCACAATTAGCCCTTATCTTTTCTGGCCTTGAAGGAGTCATGTACATAATGGGTAAGGAAGCATTTCTCTGTTCTCTAAAAAAGAGGAGGATGAAGAGGATGAGGAAGGTAATAAAGCTGAAGTATTTGATGGACCAGCTGATGGTTAGAGCAGTGTTTGATGTGTCTTAGTGGGAATCAAAATCAGGTGAAGTAGTAGTTGGATCCTATTGTGGGCCAAGGTTGATCTCTGCTATTGCAGGCTAGAAAACTAGCTACTATGAGGTCTAGTTGCCCTGTGACATGGTAGTAGGCAGTGTGATTTGTGGCACAATGGGAACCTTTAAGAGTCAGGGAAAGGGCGGGAGGACTATCCCATTTCTTCTGGGTTATTTTTGGAATTACAGCTATTTGCTGGGGATTCCACCAGAATACTACACTGAGGTCACTATATCATTAGGGCACCCTTCTGACATGAAGAGATTGTTCAAAGTGTGTGGAGTGTCCGCTAAGACCGTTGGGTACTCGGTACCGGGCTGGTTTCTTAAAGGGATGTGTCACGGTGGCAGTGACCCGGTCCGTGGCACTGGGCGTCCAATTAAAGGGAAATTAAAGTGGAAAAATAAATTCTAATGAGTAATGTTCGTGACATCACTTGTAGTACTCAGTCAGGGATGGCTGACGCTGCTTAAAGGGGTCCTCTGGGGATGATGGTATTGCAGCACAGGTGGTATAGCTCCCCACAGGTAGAGCTTAGTCCCCAGGGCTCCCGATGCAGTTGGTAAAGATGATAGATGGTGAAGTGCATGAAGTGCAGAAAAGAATTAGAGGACACAAGATTGCAGTCTCTTTATCTTTTACTGATGCAGTTCAGGTACACAGATTACAGGTGGTCTTTATAATCTGGGCAGCCTGGAAGCGATTTGGAGTCCCTTTAGCCAGGTGGGGTTGGAAGCCTTCCTTACTGCGCTGAAGTGTGCGTCCCTTGCTGCCTGAAGCTTCACACAAGGTCCTCTCTTTCTCTCTGTAACTTTTAGGTAGACAATACCCGCATGGCAGGCAACTCAAGCCTTTTTACAGGTGTCCCTTCTCTCGTGGTGACTTTGGGCTCTATCTGCTGCTGTGCCTTCAGGTGTAATGGTGGCCAGGAGACTTGGAATCTCCTGCCCACCGGTTTCTGCTGTGGGGCATACAGTTACCCCCACAACCTCAGAATTCCAGCCTCTGGTTTCTGCGCTCGATCCTGGAGTGAGCCCAATCGCAGCTCCACTCCAGTTTCTCTATCCTCCTTTGCTCCTTCTCCCCTCACTGTTTCCTACAGACTGTCTGACTCTCCTGTCGGGAGCTGCAGAGCTGCATGTCTGCTCAGCTCCTGCTCTCTGCATAGACTCTCCTAACTCCTCCCCCAGCCAGAATATATGTAGGGTAGATACCCTGAAACCAGGTCTAGAGCTCACCCTTCTGGCCTGGAGTCAGAAAAATGTTGCATGTAAGCGTTACCTGTTAAAGGTATCCTTATCGCTTACAGGCATGGCATCACCCTCCTCGTGAGGAAGGCAATACCACTGTAACAACCGGCTTCCTGGGGTGTTACATGTGCAGCCCCTTTATATTGTGGGTAGAGATAAGCAAATACATTTGCAGGACCCTGGTCCAGTGGCTGAGTCAGTATTCCATGGCCTTTGGAAAGGAGCCTCCCTGATGTGCAAAGCCTTCCTCATATGGATCATGATATCAACGCACCAGGGTGGCTAATTAAGAGAGAAGTTGCGGATGTCAGCAGGAAGAAAGCATTTTACAGGGCTCGCCTCCAGCGGCCATGAAATGCTAACCTATCAACTGGACCAGGGTCCTGTGAATTGATTTGCTCATCTCTAATTATGAGTAAATCATCAGCTTATCCAAATGTAAGCTCTCATACCAATATTAAAGTATACAGTTCCATCTCAAATTAATAACAGCTTATTATTTAGGTCCCTGGAACTAAAAACTTACCATTCCCTTGAGTGAATCTATGAAATGCGGGAAACTCTCCTCTGCCACTAAAATCTTCTGCTTGTTCCACCAGAGCTTCATGAACTGCCTTGTATCCATACAGAATGACATTGGGCCTTGGTCCTAGGTAGATGGTGAATACTGGACCATATTTGTTGTTCAGCTATAAATGGAAGGGCATAAATATAATGAATATGAGACAAAATAGCAAAATATTACAGAATATTAATTGCATGTAGATTTTAGTTTATTCATTTCATCTTAGATCATTTTTGGTGGAAGCTATACGCTTCAGTCTAAGACGACTTAGATTTCTGTTAAAATGTCCCCTAATTTCTGAAGTAAATTATGGTAAATCTGTGTGAACATGGTATACCTCAACTCCTCAACAAGGTTCTTCACACTTTTTCATATTTTGAAAAGTTATGGAAAGAAGCCAAAAACAACAAATAGTCTGAATTTGTACCTTTTTAGACCAGACAAAAATTGACCTCAATATCGTATTAACTGGTTAAGGGTAGTAGTTAGAGCCTCGATTTTAGAGATGTTGTTTAGGGATGTAGTTCCATCACATCATCAGAGTGGTTTGGTCATCATGCCACAATGATACGACTCATGACTGGAATCAGAGTAGCTGGAGCCACAAGTTAAAGCATGGTCCTCCATTGGGTTTTGGTGAGCAGAAAAACTACCTACTTTCAAGATGTCAGACAGCTATTTCCTGTACAAAAATAAACCAAAGGAAGATCTATGTGGTACAAATAGCTGATCTTACAAGACAAAGATTTCATTATAGAAAAATACGTAGTTGTCAACAAGCCCAGATTTTTCGGGACTCCTGGTCAAAAAGGGGGCGGGATTTTTATAAACTCTGCACAGAAGTACGAGGTTTAGGATAAGTTGAGGGCATTACTGGGAAGGGTGGGGTAGGTTCACTTTGATTTTAGACTACATATAAAAATATTTAAGGGTCCAGTTAATCACTTTTTTTAGGTCACTTTTATTTTTTTTTTTGTCTTTTGGTGCTTGTTAATAGTTTTCACACCAAATTCTTCAACATTATTTATAATTTTTTCCTAAAATAAAAAATACTCTTTATTTTTGTCTTTAAATCTTTTTGCAACTTTATATAACAAAAAATGTGATTCTCCACTAAAATTTTGCAAAATTCGCACAAAATATCCAGGTGTACAAAAAATCTCTCCAGGTGGAGAGCTGGATCTGGAAACCTCAATCACCGTTTGCAATCGTGAACAAAAAACAAAATAAGAAAAAACAAAACAGGTGAACATGTATGAAAAAGATTTTTAAAATAGGCACAATTAAAAGAACAATAAGGTTCAATTAAAAACATGCAAAAAGCAAAAACTAAAGAAATAAAAATGTACAAATGCAATAATGATTCAGGCTTAAGATTACAAATAGTGCTCAAATTGAGCAGACTTACTAATCCACATACTGTACCTCTTTCAGAGACTTGACCAAATTTTTGGTATCTAGCTGATGGAGGTTGCCCAGAAGAGGCAAAGCTTTAGGGCCTGGTGGAAGTTTGCCTTTAGTCTTCTTAAGAAATATCAGAAAGGAAAAACAGAGAATGGCGAGCACTATTGTCATAGAGTGAAATTCAATCCTTTCCCAACCTAATAAAATAGAAAAGACATTAAAGTTAGAAACTATGCTCCTTAGGTTTTACCTAGTCCAATGAATAGAAAGTGCCTTCTGTGGGCGGCAGGTTATTGGGTTGATATATAAGTTTTGTGGAAAAAGATTCAGCACAGTTCCTAATTTATTAATCTAAAAACCTACTCTTTAAGTACGGTACATCTTAGTGACCATCATCTATCTATAATTTAGACTCTTACATTTTAGAGATATAATGTAAATAGTAATTAAATATGACAGACCACTATGAAAGTTGGTGTGAATTGATTCGCAGAACCCTGCAGTATTCTGGCGGCTGGACAGGAGTTTTGAGAACCACTTCTTACCTATTGGCATCTGTGGCTCTTCTTTTGATCAGTTGGCCTTCAGCAATGACAAATGTTCATCATGCTACCACAATGTCGTCACACCATCTAATTAAAAGCCGAGCAGGTGAGGCTGTCAGGTAGGAGACGGTTCTCACTGCCCTCGGCCAGAAGATGGAGATCATTGTCGTAACCAAGGGAACCAATTTTGCTTTTGTCACTTTGCCTACTATACATAGTAAACCTTTTTAGAAAGATCATCTCTTTGGTAATATTAATTACTCATTCTAATTTACATTAAAAAGACCTTAGCATTGAAGATATGGATATAAAATATGTAAAAAATGCACTTGTGTGAATGAGGCCATACTCTAGAACTCCAAATGGCAGTAATATATTATAAAATGTTCTCTTTGGGAAGTATTTCCACCTTGCACAATTAAAAATAGAAAAGGAAGAAAGCATAAAAATATTAAAAAAAATATTAGATCTGAACCAAGAAACTCTTTCCTCCCCCAAGCATCTCCACAGCACTCATCCATGAGCACCGGACCAGTGAAACAGAGAAAAAATACTAATTAAATTAATATTAACTTTGTGTTTGCAATAGAACAAAATATAAGCAAAAGAATGATGTCTGTCATTTGTGAAGAAACGTAAAGGTTATTTCTAACAGTTATCGTCATAATTAAATTGCATAGGCACATAGGTCATGCTGTTCTTATGTATTTATGTAGTCTAATTGTTTTGTTAAATAAGGTAAAATTTAAAATATATATATTTTACATTTTATTCACATATACATACATATTCAGCTCTGGCAAACATTAAGATACCACCACATCAAAACCCTGTCATGGGCAGCCCAATCTCCAGACCTGAACCCCATTGAAAACCTCTGGAGTGTAACCAAGGGGATGATGGATGGTCACAAGCCATCAAACAAAGAAGAACTGCTTACATTTGTGTGCCAGAAGCAGTGTGAAAGACTGGTGGAAAGCATGCCAAGACGCATGAAAACTGTGATTAACAATCATGGTTATTCCACAAAATATTGATTTCTGAACTCTTCCTGAGTTAAAACATTAGTATTGTTGTTTCTAAATGATTATGAACTTGCTTTCTTTGCATTATTTGAGGTCTGAAAGCACAGATTTTTTTAATTTGGACCATTTCTCCTTTTCAAAAAAAAAATACAAGCTTTATTGCTTTGAAATTCGGAGACATGTCAGTAGTTTATAGACTAAAAGAACAATTTACATTTTACTCAAAAATATATATTCATTGACTGCCATATTGGGACACCCAAGTGATGGGTGTCTCAATATGGAAACTGCTGCTATTCGTGGTACCACCAGCGGAACACCGTCGCACCACACACACACATACACATACACACACACACACACACACACACACACACACATACATATACACACACACTCACACACTCTCACACTCACATTCACACTCACACACTAACTCTCATACTCACACTCACACTCATGCAGCCTCTTGCACAGTACCACCAGTGGAACACCGTCGCGAACACGCCGCCGCTGGGATCAGCCAAATGATTCAGTGACTGCCACCATCTTTATACAGGAAGAGTGCATGCACAGTTTTAATGTGACCGCTGCTATCTGTATGCACAAAGATGGCAGTGGTCTGATTTACTGCGCCTGCGCGAATTACGCGCAGGTGTAGTGAATCGTTTGGCTGATCCCGACGCCAGATGCGCAACGTTTCTACAGGCAGAGGAAGCCGGTCACATTAAAGCGGTTTTCCCACGAACAAAAGTTCATTTTAAAAATTGACTGTGTCTGACCGTGTACGGAGCATACCACATCTACTGGGCAGGGGAGGAAGCAAAAGATAATACTGACATTACAGCAGGGGATCACAGTGGATTCCTTTTGTGAGGTAAAATATTTCACTGACTGTTTTTAAAAAATATTTTACCTCACAAAATGTTTCCTCTGCGATCTCCTGCTGTAATGTCAGTATTGTCTTTTGCTTCCTCTCCTGCCCAGGAACTGTGGTATGTTTGGTACATGGTCAGACACAGACAATTTTTAAAATTAACTTTTGTTTGTGGGAAAACCCCTTTAAAAAGCAAATATCAACGCCAACATGGCTCCTCATAAGAAGTACGCCAATGACAATGAAACGAAAGCTGCAAAGGCAAAACATTGAAGACAACAAAGGGCAAATGAGACTCTTGAAGAGCAACAGCATTGCTGGGACAAAAACAATGCATATAAATGTAGGTGTCAAGCACATGAGTCCCCTGATGCAAAATTCATTAGATTATCACTGGATGCCATTAGGCAACAACAGCACCGCATGCCTGCCCCCATCATGACATTACTGTCCTCCCGATGTGATAGCATCGGGCCTCCATCTAGTATATATATATATATTTATTTGTGCAAGTGTAAAATCAATGCCTTTAATCCATTTTCACCAATATGACTTAAAACTGAACTGCAATATAAGAGAATAGCACACCCCTACAGGTGGCAATCCAGCAGGTATCAGCTTTACACAATAGCTGACAACTTGCTGCATCAGCCACGATCAGTGTTGGCACCATCCATGGCCATGTAACCCCTTACAAATTGTTGCAAATAGTGACTACAGCATCTAGATGGTTAACAGAGTGTGGGGGTCCCTCTCTAACCCCATCAGCACCCTGAGATCTTGATTGTGTGGTCCTGGTGTTTGCAATGGCAATTCATTGCCGAATAACAGCCTTAAAGGCTTTCCGCTATAGCGGCCTGATCAGAAACATTTAGGTGGTAAAAATACATTTTTTCATTCCTATCATGTCACTTTGCAATAATTCCTGAAAAGCACCTGAAGGGTTAATAAACTACCTGAAAGCAATTTTGTATACATTGAGGGGTGCTGTTTTTAAAATGGTATCAATTTTGGGGGGTTTCCAATATACAGTTCTGGCAAAAATTAAGAGACCACCACATCAAATTCCTGTCATGGGCAGCCCATCTCCAGACCTGAACCCCATTGAAAACCTCTGGAATGTAATCAAGAGGATGATGGATAGTCGCAAGCCATCAAACAAAGAAGAACTGCTTACATTTTTGCACCAGAAGCAGTGTAAAAGACTGGTGAAAAGTATGCCAAGGCGATGTGATTAAAATCATGGTTATTCCACAAAATATTGATTTCTGAACTCTTCCTGAGTTAAAGCTTTAGTATTGTTGTTTCTAAATGATTTTGAACTTTTTTTGCATTATTTGAGGTTTGCAAGCAATGCATTTTTTTTCTAATTTTAACCATTTCTCATTTTCAGAAAAAAACACAAAATGTATTTCTTGGAAATTCAGAGACATGTTGTCAGTAGTTTATAGAATTAAAAAAAAATACATTTTACTCAAAAATATACCTATAAAGAGAAAAATAAGACATACGGGATATTTTGGAGTGGTCTCTTAATTTTGGCATGAGCTGTATAGGACCCCCAAAGTCACTTCAAAACTGAATTTGTCCCTAAAAAAATCCTTGAAAAAAGTGAAAATTGATTGCTACATTTTTAAACATTTTGAAATGTTGACAAAATAAAACAACATTTTACAAATGGTGCTGATGCAAAATAGACATGAGGGCAAAGTTATTTATTAATGTTATAAATAAAAACAAATGGATCCGCGCTAAAGTGATAAACAAATAATCAAGGATATAGATGATATTATATAATATAGTCCCTAAAAAATACTAGGCTGTGTACCTATCCAATGTATAGATGAAAAACGAGACCACAAGGGTGTGGATGTAAGGCCCCCCAACACCACACACAAACCGCTATAGGGCAACCTAGATGCGATACAGAATTGGACCTGAAACAAAGCTGGAAATGTGCCCAGAAAATCTGTACCGATGACACTGCAGACTCACCGTGATGTAGTGGCAACTCAGTGTAGAGTGAAGGATGCGGTCCGGATTGGGTGGCGGGATGGGTCCGGTAGGTGTGCAGGCAGGCGGGCAGGCGAGCAGGAAAGGAAACCGCAGAGTGGCATGTGCTGCGGAGGCTACGTAGAGCCAGGGACAGCTCCGGCCGGTAGCGTCCCTGGATACGAGCGCGAAAGAACAGGGGGGGGAGGAGCTCGCTGGCACAGGGCTCAGCGTGTGACGTCACTGAGCTGGAGAAAGGTACGGGGAACCACAGGGACCAAACGACCAACGCGTTTCGAAGGGACAACTTCCTTCTTCATACCCTGATGAAGAAGGAAGTTGTCCCTTCGAAACGCGTTGGTCGTTTGGTCCCTGTGGTTCCCCGTACCTTTCTCCAGCTCAGTGACGTCACACGCTGAGCCCTGTGCCAGCGAGCTCCTCCCCCCCTGTTCTTTCGCGCTCGTATCCAGGGACGCTACCGGCCGGAGCTGTCCCTGGCTCTACGTAGCCTCCGCAGCACATGCCACTCTGCGGTTTCCTTTCCTGCTCGCCTGCCCGCCTGCCTGCACACCTACCGGACCCATCCCGCCACCCAATCCGGACCGCATCCTTCACTCTACACTGAGTTGCCACTACATCACGGTGAGTCTGCAGTGTCATCGGTACAGATTTTCTGGGCACATTTCCAGCTTTGTTTCAGGTCCAATTCTGTATCGCATCTAGGTTGCCCTATAGCGGTTTGTGTGTGGTGTTGGGGGGCCTTACATCCACACCCTTGTGGTCTCGTTTTTCATCTATACATTGGATAGGTACACAGCCTAGTATTTTTTAGGGACTATATTATATAATATCATCTATATCCTTGATTATTTGTTTATCACTTTAGCGCGGATCCATTTGTTTTTATTTATTGCATTTCCCCACTGACAGTATCAGCCCCTTGCTGTCTTGGTTCCTGCAGCTCAGTGATTCTAGCCAGGCAGCGCTGGTGTATTTTCGTACATTACATTTATTAATGTTTTTGTGCAGTATGACTATCTGGATTAAAGGGATAATCATTCAAAGTTTGAAAATTGCTATTTTTTTGTAAATTGTTGTCAAATTTCTGTTATTTTTATAAACAAACACAAAACATATCAACCTAAGTTTACAATTATCATAAAGTATAATGTGTCGCGAAAAAACAGTCTCCAAATCAATGAGATTTGTTGAAGCATTCTAGAGGTATTACTATATAAAGTGACAGTGGTTAGATTTCAAATATTTGTCCCTGTCATTAAATGGTTAAATTTCTAAATTGTGAGAAATAAAGCTTCTCGGATACTCATTAGAAAATCTACAAAAGGTAGGTGTAACTTTTCATTATGCTCACACCTGGTTATAGGATCTTGGTGTCAACCCTCTCACAATACATGGTAATACTTAATGAAACCAATTCTACATTACATAAAATGTATATAAAAGGTCCTGACCTGTCACCATATTGGGAAACATTTTTAGTGTTGATTTTCAGCTGTGGTGAGGTCTTGGTAAGATTCTTCTGTCTCTTGCTTGTAGAAGAAGAGAAGAGTCGTGATTGACCCTTTCCATCAATAAATAAGAGAGGTATGACACCGACATAGAAGTTTCAATGTACAATTTATGGTGTTACATAATGATCCTCAGGGGATCGTATAACACCTACACACCTTTTTTGGATTCTATCCAAAGTACATTTGTTCTTTCACAGTTTAAATAGGTAAAAGAGAACTCATACTAAAAATAAAAAAAAAAAACATCACTGTAGGGACTATGCATTCAAGTTTATAGTAAAGTTGTCGAGTCAAATTGAAGAAAGATGACTACATATTATGTCTTGGAGCCTTATTGTTCCTCCATAATCCTCCTATTTCATGAGAAGTAAACCTTTATTTATTACTATTTCTGTATGAATCTGTCAGAAAAAAATATAGGTTCGTGCTTCATCTGATATCATCGTACGAAGGTATTCTTTAGGAATGCTTCTAGGAAAGATTATTTGCAACGTATAGCATTCAATGGAGCATCATATGACCATTATGCGGAGCTGCCAAGAATTTTTTGTATCACCTTAAGGCTGTGTGCACACATAGCGTTTTTATCGCGGTTTTCTCGCGGTTTTTCGCTATAAAAACGCTATAAAACCGCGAAAAAAACGCTAACATTAAGCATCCTATCAATTATAATGGAAACCGCAAATTATGTGCACATACTGAGTATTTTTCCGCAGCGGAAAAGATTTGCGGTAAAATACGCAGCATGTTCATTAATTTGCGGAATCGCGGCGATTCCGTGCTCATAGACTTGTATTGTACCGCTTGAATTCCGCAAATCTATAAAAAAAATGCGGAATTCAAGCAGATTTGCGGAGGTACACAGTGCGGCCTACCGGAAGTCACATAGCCATCCCATCATGCCAGGAGCATCCCATAATCCAGGAAGATAATATCCGTCTTCCTGGATGATGGCTGCCAGCATGGACTGGTATGACCGGATGGCGCTGGATGTGCCTTTTATGATTAGTGTGGTAAGTGTCTATGTGTGTGTTTTGTGTGTGTTCGTGTGTGTGGTGTATGTGTGTTGTCAGACATAGGCCGATGAGACTACTACTACTCCCATCGGCCTATGTCTATTCCCTATAGTAGCAGCAGGCTCAGCTCGATGGGAGCAGTATTTCCCATCGAACTGTTCCTGCGTGCAAAAAAACACTTTTTTTTATATCCACGATGCCCCTCCCCCTCCCCCTCCCCCTCCCCCTCCCCCTCCCTATAAAGTTTCATTGGTGGCCAGTGGCCCGTATTAACCCCCCCCACCCCACCCCTATAAACATTCATTGGTGGCCAGTGGCCTGTATTAACCCCCCCACCCCACCCCTATAAACATTCATTGGTGGCCAGTGGTTACCTGTGAAAATAAAATATACATACCTGTCCCCGCCGATCGCCACCTCAAATAAATAAAAAAATAAAAAACCCATACTCACCTATACGCCCAATTCCACGAATCCCTCGTCAGAAAAAATAGTAAAAAAACAAACCACAACATATACCTACCCTCCGCAGCATCCAAATAAACGAGTGTCCCACGATGATCTACAGTTTAGAGCAGCCACATAACATGCGGCTGCTCTAAACCGCGGCCGCCGATACAATGAACGGGATCGTAACGATCTCGTTCATTGTATACTGAGTTCTCCCGAAGGCAGCTCGTTCGGTGTTCACTGCGGCTGCGCGGACTCACCGGCTCACCGGAGCCAGAACAGTTACTTGCCGTCAAATAAAAACATTGTGAAAAACCTGTTGTGATCATTTAATTAAAATACTTTTTCCAGACTGTGTGTTTTTTTTTAACCCTTTACTAGTATTGGATTAATAATGGATAGGTGTCATAATTGACGCCTCTCCATTATTAATCTGGCTTAATGTCACCTTACAATAGCAAGGTGGCATTAACCCTTCATTACCCCATATCCCACCGCTACAGGGAGTGGGAAGAGAGTGGCCAAGTGCCAGAATAGGCGCATCTTCCAGATGTGCCTTTTCTGGGGTGGCTGGGGGCAGATGTTTTTAAGCCACGGGGGGGCCAATAACCATGGACCCTCTCCTGGCTATTAATATCTGCCCTCGGTCACTGGCTTTACTACTCTGGCGGAGAAAATTGCGCGGGAGCCCACGCCATTTTTTTCCCCCATTAACCCTTTAATTGCCTGTAGCTATTAAATTTTAAGGGTTAAAGGCAAATTAAGGGTTAAATGGCAGAAAAAAATGGCGTGGGCTCCCGCGCAACTTTCTCCGCCAGAGCGGTAAAGCCAGTGACCGAGGGTAGATATTAATAGCCAGGAGAGGGTCCATGGTTATTGGCCCCCCCGTGGCTTAAAAACATCTGCCCCCAGCCACCCCAGAAAAGGCACATCTGGAAGATGCGCCTATTCTGGCACTTGGCCACTCTCTTCCCACTCCCTGTAGCGGTGGGATATGGGGTAATGAAGGGTTAATGCCACCTTGCTATTGTAAGGTGACATTAAGCCTGGTTAATAATGGAGAGGCGTCAATAAGACGCCTATCCATTATTAATCCAATTTTAGCAAAGGGTTAAAAAATACACACACACATTATGTAAAATTATTTTAATGAAATAAAAACAAAGGTTGTTGTAATAATTTATTGAACCCTCAATCCATCTGAAGACCCTCGCCCTATGACAAAGAAAAATAATAAACCAACAATATCCTTACCCTCCGCAGATCTGTTACGTCCAACGATGTAAATCCATCTGAAGGGGTTAAAATATTTTGCAGCCACGAGCTTTGCTAATGCAGTGATGCTCATGGCTGCAAAAACCACGGAGAGTGTAGGTAAAGTTGGTCAATGACCTATATTTACCTGCATTTGTGGTGAGTCGCCCTCTGCTGGCTGTTTCTAGATCGTGGGAACTTTGCCAAAAAAACTCACAGGCTCGAGTTCATAAGAGGGCGCCCTCTGCTGGTTGTCCTCATATGAACTCAAGCCTGGGAGCTTTCTAGGAAAGTTCCCACAATCTAGAAACATGCGCTAAATACGCTGACACACCCTGCCTACGGAGGAGATATGGACCAATATTTTGGGGAATTGTCACCGATACGGACCGTATTGTCTTATGCCGAGTGTGACGCCGGCATTTACTGCGTGTACACTGTTATGTACTGCGTGGCCTGTATTCACACATCGGGTATTCTACAAAATGTCGTGGACTGTGCTACATAGTATGTGGCTACTATATCCAGAAATACATATGTATAATAACTGCTGCGTTAGAATCGTGGCACCATGTAGTGTACAGATTTTTTTATATTTCTTATCAAAATAATAATTTTATCAAATGTAGTGACTGGTTATCTATCAAAATTGTAGGTAGAAAAACACCCTGCGGTCTGGGACCGTGCGAGTGAGGAGTACAAAGCCTCCGCTTCTAAACGTGATGCCTGGCCAGCCATCGTAACAGAAATTTATCCGCAGTGGCCTCAGCTACCAATAGCGGGTCAAAAACTTATTTGTAAGTATGTTAAATTTGTGTTATTCTTATTACGTATGTACTATATAATTGTCTATTTGTGTCACTTCCCTCTTTCTGTCTGTCCATCTGTCTGTCACGGATATTCATTGTTTGTGGCTTTTGTCTTTCATGTAATCCAAGTGGCTGTTTTGTTGTGGCAAAAAGCACACAAACATTGCCACAACCAATGTGCGACGGGCTCAGACTGGCATCAATATGGCCGCTCTTTCCTCACCGCAGTCAGTGCCCGTTCCATACTCCCCTCTAGTCATGCCTCACACAGGGTTAATGACATCGTTAACAAAGCGAGGTGTTACGCACTCTGGTTATGCACCACCCTGTTTGACAATGTTTTTACTATAGATTCTGCGTATGCAGCATCAATAGTACAAAGAAAAGTAAAAAATAATGGAAAAAACGTTATTCTCACCCTCTGACCTCCCGCCCTGTCCTTGACAGTGCAAGCGGCAAGTTCGATGCAGCAGTACCTGTCGTGTCAGCGGTCTCTGCAAAATCACTGCACAACCTGATCATAAATCCCCTCTGTCCAGTGCCACTTGGGATTGGTGAAACTTGTGGACATACGTGGCTGGGCAATATAGTACTTGTCCTGTGCAATATACTACGTGTTCAGGCATATTCTGTAGTAGACGATGCGTTAGAACTGGGCCACCATCTATTTCCTTACTAATTTTTTTCAATGGTTCAATTTCAGTGGAAGGTGTGAGAAAACGTTGGCGATCTGTGACCGACAGATTTATGAAGGCCCAGAAGGTAGAAAGTGGCAGCTCGCCATCAAAAAAGAAGGTGCCGTTTGCAGACCAGCTGCAATTCATTTTAACAAGCAGAAATTTGCGGCGGTAAGTTATATATATATATATATATATATATAACTATTGGAATTTTCCACGTTTCACAGTACTCTTGTATTGACAAAGTCTTTTTTTATTCCTTGTACAGAACTGAAGGCAATGTAAGAGCCGAAACCCCACCGGTACAGGAAGACAACAGCCTGGAGCTGGGTGATGGAGAGGAGGACTATCCTATTTGCTCCTCACCGAATCCACCCTTGGCTAGGCAGTCATCCTCCATGCATGCTGCAGTTATGTCCCCCACCTGTACTGTGTCAACTTCGCCCTCTTCGGCGGATGCGGCGGTGTTGTCTTCCGCTGTTGTTGCTGCCTCTTCCGCTGCATCCAGCTCCTTTGTTGGGGGTTCAAGGCCCACTGGGTTGGGGTCTGGTTCTGCCCGTCCTGTGCCAATGGGTAGGGCAGCACCCAAGAAGGGGAAAAAAAATAATGGTTCGGCTAGTGCCATTGAAGCACTCACAAGTCGAACCCTAAATATAATAGACCATTCATCTCCACAAGATGACATGGATAAATTTGGATCTGTGGTAGCTAGCCGCCTTAGGTCCATGACATGGGACAGGCAGAGCCTGTGCATGACAGCAGTTAATGCACTTCTAATGTGTGCTGCTGTCCCATCACCAATCCCCCCTCCACAAGATGTAGTTGTGGGAATTTTGAAAGCATTTACTATCCCAAGTGGGCCGCCACCACCACCACCAGCAGCTGCTACTCAACGGTTTTTCCATGCAGCACACAGGCCCGATGCTGCTGAAGCCTATAATTCAAGCCACTGTCCAACTCGTCAAAGTTCTGGGCATAATCTTTCCCAAAACACGAGTATTTTGTCGCAAGATATGTTTCCGGGGTATGGTTACGAGCCAGAGTACCAGCAATTTTGATTATTTAGTTCCTAAACCCCCCTGTCCTGTTGACAGGTTGTTCACAAATCAATTGTTGATGCACTTTTGTCCTGTTGACAGGTTTTGATAGCGTCCATTCTAGATGGACTGTTCTGGACAATGTTTGTCCTTGTGTTATAATACCTACGTCATTTTAAGACGTTTTGTTTTTATGTGTAGTACACAGTGTTATTTATGCATAAAAAATAAATTTGTATTTGCATAAATGTCTGTTAATTTCTTATTCTATAAAAAGTTTATTTCAATTTGCAGATTATGAACTGTGAGTAATGGGATAATAACTGTCAGTGACTAAAGAGTAAGTTGCAGACACAAGGTTTGATTTTTCAAACAAAATTCTTATTTATTAATTCCTAAAAATTTTTTTAAATGATAAAGAACAAAAGGACATTGAATGCATGGGGTTAGACATCCAATCTGCTCGGCTGTACTGATGAAGAACACAAGGGCCTTGATTGCTTTTGGGTTAGCCATCCGATCTGCTCTTCTGTACAGGCTGACATCTTGATGGGGGTTAGGCGTCGGATCTTCTCTGCTGTTCAGGCTGCTCAACACCGGCACAGGAGTATTGCCAGTGCACGGCACCTTCAGGACTCATGAAGTAGTCAGTGAAGGTTTCTCGCACACGCACACCCGAGATGGATTGCCTGCCTTGACCCAAGTTGTCCACTGCAATTAATTCAGACGGCTGCGTCTCCTCAACTACCTCTGTGCTGTAGTCCCGAACGTAGTTGTGGAGAACACAGCATGCCTTGATCACAGTGTCAACGGTCTCCGTATCTAGCTGGATGGCAGTGTGAAAGATCCTCCACTGACTACACATGATCCCAAAGGTGCATTCCACATATTTTCGTGCACGGCTCAGCCGATAGTTGAAAATCCTCCGCCGGTCATCCAGTGTCCTTCGTGGGTATGGGCGCAGCAGGTTAGTTTTTAAGGGAAATGCCTCATCCGATACCATCACAAAGGGTACAGGATGTGTGGAACCGGGCAAAGGTCTTGGGGCTGGGAGCATTCCGCCATCTCGAAGAATTTGAAGTCCAATCTGTGATGATTGCAGCACCCGAGAGTCCCCAGAACTGCCATAAGCACCAACGTCGATGGCAACAAACTTGTAATGGGCATCAGCTACCGCCATCAGGACCACAGAAAAATACTTCTTATAATTAAAGAAGCGTGATCCTGATTTTGGTGGCTTCAGCACTCTCACATGTTTGCCATCGACAGCACCTACGCAGTTGGGGAAATTGGCCACAGACTGAAAGCCTGCTGCTACCTGCAGCCAAGTCTCTTCGGTTGGGCAAGGCATCACGATGGGCTGCAACTTCTGCCAGATGACGGCACATGTGCACCTCACAATTTGAGAGATGGTGGATTTGCCAACCCTAAATTGGAGGTGCAGGGATGTGTAGCTCTCTCCTGTGGCCAAAAACCTGGAAAAAAATGTGAAAAAATTAGAATATTTTTAATAATTATGAAAATATGCATGACAACTTAAATAGTACGATTCAGGGGCACTAGATCTGTAAACATTGTGGCGCAGTGGCAGAAATATGGGGGCACTGGCAGCATTGGGACATAATTGCAGCATTATGGGGGCACTGGCAGCATTGTGGCGCACTGTCAGCATTATGGCGGCACTGTGGCAGCATTATAGGGGCACTGGCAGCATTATGGCGGCACTGTGGCAGCATTATAGGGGCACTAACAGCATTGTGGCGCAGTGGCTGCATTATGGAGGCACTGGCAGCATTGGGACGTAATAGCAGCATTATGGGGGCACTGTTGCAGCATTAACTATGGGGCCAATGTGTGGATTTTTTTTTTTTTTTTAAAAAAAGGGCCTTACCGCAAGGTGATGAGCAGCCTTTCCTCAGCAGAGATTGATCTTCGCATACATGTGTCTTCGTAGCTGAGTTGTGGAGCCAGAATTATAAGAAGGCGATCAAATGCTTGAATCGTAAGCCGGCAAAACTGGATAAATTTTTCAGGAAAACTAAAGGTAAAAACAAAAAAAAAAATCTCAAACCACAGATATATAACACAAAAGTTTATAACATCCAAAAAAAAAAAAAAGGTGAACACAGAAGACAATATATCATTCCTACCTATATCTTACCTCCTTAAATCTTGGTAAAGGACATGGAAGTGTCCCTTTTCCTCCCGCTCATTAATAATGGGATGAACCCACATCCGTTTTGGACGTCTTCTATTCCTTCTCCGAGATTGCTCCTATGGGAGAATATAGTATTTATTATTTACACTGAATTGTGGCACGATTCTCACGCATCGGGTATTCTAGAATATGCATGTCCCAGTAGTATATGGACAATGATGATTCAAGAATTCGCGGCATACTGTGTCCGTTGCCGTTTGATCGAGGCAACCTTTATGACATCATCATCGCCATGGCAACCATTAGGACATCAACGTCGATGTGCCCGTTGCTGATTGGCCTGGCGGCCTCAACCAATCACAGACGCGGTATTTCAAAGTCGGTACTGTGCCCGATGCTGGCGGCATCGAACAATCAGGGACGCGGGATTTCAAGGACAGACAGAAAGACAGACAGACAGACATACGGAAAAATAGACAATTATATATATATATATACTAGCTATTGAACCCGTTCTACGCCCGGGTGGCGAGCATTTATATTGGAATATGGTCTCCATCCTGGTATGTGCTGCTCCTATCCTGTCATATGCTGCTCCATCCTGCGCCCCCATCCTGTCATGTGCTGCTCCACCGTGTCATGTGCTGCTCCATCCTGCGCCCCCATCCTGTCATGTGCTGCTCCACCGTGTCATGTGCTGCTCCATCCTGCATCCCCATCCTGTCATGTGCTGCTCCACCGTGTCATGTGCTGCTCCATCCTGCGCCCCCATCCTGTCATGTGCTGCTCCACCGTGTCATGTGCTGCTCCATCCTCATCCCCATCCTGTCATGTGCTCCCATCCTGCGCCCCCATCCTATCACGTGCTGCTCCATCCTGCGCCCCCATCAGTGCGGGCGGCTGTGCTGAGTGCGGGCGGCTGTATGTGACGTGGCTGTGCTGGGTGCGGGCGGCTGTGCTGGGTGCGGCAGCTGTGGACGGCTGTGCTGGGTGCGGTGGCTGTGCTGGGTGCAGCGGCTGTGCTGGGTGCAGCGGCTGTGCGTGGCTGTAGGCGGCTGTGCTGGGTGCGGCGGCTGTGCGTGGCTGTGGGCGGCTGTGCTGGGTGCGGTGGCTGTGCTGGGTGCGGCGGCTGTCCGTGGCTGTAGGCGGCTGTGCGTGGCTGTGCTGGGTGCGGAGGCTGTGCGTGGCTGTGGCGGCTGTGCTGGGTGCGGCGGCTGTGCTGGGTGCGGCGGCTGTGCTGGGTGCGGCGGCTGTGGGTGGCTGTGCTGGGTGCAGCGGTTATGGGCGGCTGTGCTGGGTGCGGCGGCTGTGGGCGGCTGTGCGTGGCTGTGCTGGGTGCGGCGGCTGTGCGTGGCTGTGGGCGGCTGTGCGTGGCTGTGGGCGGCTGTGCTGGGTGCGGCGGCTGTCCGTGGCTGTGGGCGGCTGTGCGTGGCTGTGGGAGGCTGTGCGTGGCTGTAGGCGGCTGTGCGTGGCTGTGGCGGCTGTGCATGGCTGTGCTGGGTGTGGCGGATGTGCTGGGTGCGGCGGCTGTGCTGGGTGCGGCGGCTGTGGGTGGCTGTGCTGGGTGCGGCGGCTGTGCGTGGCTGTGGGCGGCTGTGCTGGGTGCGGCGGCTGTGGTCGGCTGTGCTGGGTGCGGCGGCTGTGCGTGGCTATGGGTGGCTGTACGTGGCTGTGGGCGGCTGTGCTGGGTGCGGCGGCTGTGCGTGGCTGTGGTCGGCTGTGCTGGGTGCGGCTGTGCGTGGCTGTGGGCGGCTGTGCGTGGCTGTGGGCGGCTGTGCTGGGTGCGGCGGCTGTGCTGGGTGCGGCGGCTGTGCGTGGCTGTGGGCGGCTGTGCTGGGTGCGGCGGCTGTGCTGGGTGCGGCGGCTGTCCGTGGCTGTGGGCGGCTGTGCGTGGCTGTAGGCGGCTGTGCGCGGCTGTGCATGGCTGTGCTGGGTGCGGCGGATGTGCTGGGTGCGGCGGCTGTGGGTAACTGTGCTGGGTGCGGCGGCTGTGCGTGGCTGTGGGCTGTGCGTGGCTGTGGGCGGCTGTGCTGGGTGCGGCGGCTGTGGTCGGCTGTGCTGGGTGCGGCGGCTGTGCGTGGCTATGGGTGGCTGTACGTGGCTGTGGGCGGCTGTGCTGGGTGCGGCGGCTGTGCGTGGCTGTGGTCGGCTGTGCTGGGTGCGGCTGTGCGTGGCTGTGGGCGGCTGTGCGTCGCTGTGGGCGGCTGTGCTGGGTGCGGCGGCTGTGGTCGGCTGTGCTGGGTGCGGCGGCTGTGGTCGGCTGTGCTGGGTGCGGCGGCTGTGCGTGGCTGTGGTCGGCTGTGCTGGGTGCGGCGGCTGTGCGTGGCTATGGGTGGCTGTGCGTGGCTGTGGGCAGCTGTGCTGGGTGCGGCGGCTGTGCGTGGCTGTGGGCGCCTGTGCGTGGCTGTGGGCGGCTATGGTCGGCTGTGCTGGGTGCGGCGGCTGTGGTCGGCTGTGCTGGGTGCGGCGGCTGTGCGTGGCTGTGGTCGGCTGTGCTGGGTGCGGCGGCTGTGCGTGGCTATGGGTGGCTGTGCGTGGCTGTGGGCAGCTGTGCTGGGTGCGGCGGCTGTGCGTGGCTGTGGGCGGCTATGGTCGGCTGTGCTGGGTGCGGCGGCTGTGCGTTGCTGTGGGCGGCTGTGCGTGGCTGTGCTGGGTGCGGAGGCTGTGCGTGGCTGTGGCGGCTGTGCTGGGTGCGGCGGCTGTGCTGGGTGCGGCGGCTGTGCTGGGTGCGGCGGCTGTGGGTGGCTGTGCTGGGTGCAGCGGTTGTGGGCGGCTGTGCTGGGTGC
This sequence comes from Ranitomeya variabilis, assembly GCF_051348905.1. NCBI lineage: Eukaryota > Metazoa > Chordata > Amphibia > Anura > Dendrobatidae > Ranitomeya > Ranitomeya variabilis. The sequence continues at coordinate 353,315,538 of NC_135233.1, forward strand.
GGCGGCTGTGGGCGGCTGTGCGTGGCTGTGCTGGGTGCGGCGGCTGTGCGTGGCTGTGGGCGGCTGTGCGTGGCTGTGGGCGGCTGTGCTGGGTGCGGCGGCTGTCCGTGGCTGTGGGCGGCTGTGCGTGGCTGTGGGAGGCTGTGCGTGGCTGTAGGCGGCTGTGCGTGGCTGTGGCGGCTGTGCATGGCTGTGCTGGGTGTGGCGGATGTGCTGGGTGCGGCGGCTGTGCTGGGTGCGGCGGCTGTGGGTGGCTGTGCTGGGTGCGGCGGCTGTGCGTGGCTGTGGGCGGCTGTGCTGGGTGCGGCGGCTGTGGTCGGCTGTGCTGGGTGCGGCGGCTGTGCGTGGCTATGGGTGGCTGTACGTGGCTGTGGGCGGCTGTGCTGGGTGCGGCGGCTGTGCGTGGCTGTGGTCGGCTGTGCTGGGTGCGGCTGTGCGTGGCTGTGGGCGGCTGTGCGTGGCTGTGGGCGGCTGTGCTGGGTGCGGCGGCTGTGCTGGGTGCGGCGGCTGTGCGTGGCTGTGGGCGGCTGTGCTGGGTGCGGCGGCTGTGCTGGGTGCGGCGGCTGTCCGTGGCTGTGGGCGGCTGTGCGTGGCTGTAGGCGGCTGTGCGCGGCTGTGCATGGCTGTGCTGGGTGCGGCGGATGTGCTGGGTGCGGCGGCTGTGGGTGGCTGTGCTGGGTGCGGCGGCTGTGCGTGGCTGTGGGCTGTGCGTGGCTGTGGGCGGCTGTGCTGGGTGCGGCGGCTGTGGTCGGCTGTGCTGGGTGCGGCGGCTGTGCGTGGCTATGGGTGGCTGTACGTGGCTGTGGGCGGCTGTGCTGGGTGCGGCGGCTGTGCGTGGCTGTGGTCGGCTGTGCTGGGTGCGGCTGTGCGTGGCTGTGGGCGGCTGTGCGTCGCTGTGGGCGGCTGTGCTGGGTGCGGCGGCTGTGGTCGGCTGTGCTGGGTGCGGCGGCTGTGGTCGGCTGTGCTGGGTGCGGCGGCTGTGCGTCGCTGTGGTCGGCTGTGCTGGGTGCGGCGGCTGTGCGTGGCTATGGGTGGCTGTGCGTGGCTGTGGGCAGCTGTGCTGGGTGCGGCGGCTGTGCGTGGCTGTGGGCGCCTGTGCGTGGCTGTGGGCGGCTATGGTCGGCTGTGCTGGGTGCGGCGGCTGTGGTCGGCTGTGCTGGGTGCGGCGGCTGTGCGTGGCTGTGGTCGGCTGTGCTGGGTGCGGCGGCTGTGCGTGGCTATGGGTGGCTGTGCGTGGCTGTGGGCAGCTGTGCTGGGTGCGGCGGCTGTGCGTGGCTGTGGGCGGCTATGGTCGGCTGTGCTGGGTGCGGCGGCTGTGCGTTGCTGTGGGCGGCTGTGCGTGGCTGTGCTGGGCGCGGCGGCTGTGCTGGGTGCGGCCATTTTCTTGGTCCTGCTCCCGGAGTCGGCGCCTGCGCAGTCCGCGCTTTCCGGCGCCATTTTCTTGAAGACACTGCAATGTGTCTTCAAGAAAATGGCGCCGGAAAGCGCGGACTGCGCAGGCGCCGATTCCGGGAGCAGGGGGACAGTCACGGCCCGGAAGCGCGTCGGTGGAACGGGTCAGGTAAGTATACTCACCCTCCGCCTCCTGGCTCGTCCCTGCTTGTCCGGTGGAGATCGCGGTGTGCGTTCAGCTCTTACGCATACCGCGATCTCCTGGGAGCGTCGCTCTGTGCGGTCCAGACTGCGCCGGCGCTTGCGCAGTCTATAGAGGCTTCGGACAGAGTGACGCTCCCAGCGTTATATTATAGATGGTACTGTACAACGCATAGACAATCGCTGCTAAGGCTACTTTCACTTTCATCAGTACTGTTCCGTCGCAATACACTGGCGGCAACATATCCATGGACGTTGTGAAATAACTGCATGACGTGGGCAGCAGATGCATTTTTTCTACACATCCGCTGCCCATTCTGCAGTCTGGGGGGGAGAGGGTGTTTTTTCTGCCGCACATGAGCAGTCAAAAATGGTGGATGCGATGCACCAAGAAAAACATATAGGTAAGGATTTTACGTGTCGACGGTCTGCCCAAAAAAGACACATACATCGCACAATGGATGCAACGTGCGGCAAAACGTCGAAAACCATTGCAAGTGTATGGGAAAATAAAATCCTGCAAGCACATATGCAGGATCCGTTTTATCCCAAAACGACAGATTGCGAGGGAGCGTTACGGAAGTGGGAAGTAGCCTATCCGCAGCAACAGAAACACTACAAATCCACAGCATAGTCCGCATAGTGTGCACATCTAATGACATTATATTACCTGCTCAGTATGGTGGTGCAGCAAAAGCAGTGCCGTCAGCAACAAAAGATGGTTTTGTTGTGGCGAAAGACGCCAATGGGGCTGAACGTGCGGCATGTTAGCAGCAAAAAAGCAAAATGGAGAAGAGGGGATGGAACAGGAAATGACCTATGAGAGTGTCTTTTTTTCCTATTTTTTTTAACCAACTTTATTTGTTATTAAAAACGCTTAAAAAACGCTTAAAAAACGCTAGAAAAAAACCGCATAAAAAACGCACCAAAAACGCGTCAAAAACGCGTCGAAAACGCGTCGAAAACGCGTCGAAAACGCATGCGGTTTTCATGCGGATATCTGGCAGAAATGTCCGGATTTTCGCAGGAATTTTCTGCTTCAATTCCTGAACGTGTGCACATAGCCTAAAATCTCTTACTCTGTGCATAAGTGCTCTGAAGGGTATTCTTATATAGCTATACTTATATAGCTATAAGAAATGCCAGAAATGTCGGATAGAGGTAAGTCAAAATGCTGGAACCCACAACTGTCTCTAGAGGAGGGGTCCACTGACCATCCCTCCATGCGCCCCCTGACGAAGGTGTTCCGAAACGCGCGTTGGGGCGGACACCGTGACGCTGCACCTGCTAAAATACCGCAACTCTAGGGTGATGTATTAACTATCTTTACCGCTATTTTTACCGCTCTTTTCCTGTGCATTTTACAGCATCCTGGTATATGCTAATGTGACTACACCTGTTGAAACACTATAACTCTAGGGTAATGGATTAATTTTCTTTACCGCTGTTTCCTTATGCATTAAGTTGTAGTTGAGCATATGCCAGTGTGGCAGCACTAAGTATCAGATACTAGTGGTAATGGTATTATCAGTAATGGTATTCAGTTTCTGATATGGTGACTGTTTTTATGGATTTTTTCACTATACAGGTTTGAGTTCCCCTATGAAGTTTTGTAAATCTTGATCCACATGATGTATAATTTCAACTAATATAATGTTTTATATGGGTCAGCAGGCGGCCTATCGGTGTTCTATGTGTATTAGTTGTTTTTAATCACTGTTGGGTGACTGTGTTGTCACCATTGCCCTCCTATCTTGCACTGTTAATAAAGCAATTTTACCTAAAAGACATAAAAGTTATCTATTTGGATTCATTTCCTCCCCCTCGTTTGTATAATGCTCAGGATAACTGTCTTGATCCAGTACTAGGGCAACAATAAATTCATTTGGGAGTTATTTATTCATCATTTCTAATTAGTATATAATTATTTTCCCAAATGATATTTTATAGACATTGTTTGCCTTTGGTTACCCCTATTTTTCATCCCTCCATGATGTCTATGGAAAGCCAGAGCTTGTCATGAATTAGAGGAGATGTGGCATGCCACACTTGCCACATCCCCATCCCATGCCTGCTCTACCCATTTTGTCATAGCTGGGAGAAACTAATGTGTAATCACTAACATTTTTAAAATGTAGGTGCAATTCCTACTTGTGCCTAAATTTTGCAATTTTTCAAAGCTTTTACTCCAGAATTCTGGCATGAAAGTTTTGCTGAATCGGGCTTTTTGCCTCTATACTAGTGATTTACAACAAGGCTTTCGTGCCACCATGGGGCTCTTTTACAAAAAAAACCTCATCATATTAAAGTGGAGAAGGCAAAAAAACTCCAGCCTGTCTGAAGACTGCTGGCGCAAGTAGAGACTATAAATCTCCGCCAAAACTTAAAAGCATGAAAAGCTTTATCGGCTTCTATACTAAGCTTCTTTGAATTACGATTTTCAATGGGTGTTGCCTGGGAGTGCAAATATTTTTCAAATGTTCCCACATGGTAATAAGGTTAGAAATTGATGCCTTATCCTATAATCGCATTAGAATGTAAGCTACTATGGGCATGGATCCATTATTTGATTTGCATTGCACTGTCTCCAATTATGGATTAACTCAACTATTAGTTTGAACTAAATCTCACAACACCATGGTGTCACTATGTGACGGTCTGGAAGGGGGGCCTCAAACTGTACCTGGAACTGGGACCTTAACTATTCTTGTCCCAGGGGTACTTTTGAAGTTAGAGAGGCCCAAGTCTCTGACCTTACTATGCTCCTGTTAATGTCCTAAGCTGTCCCTTCACATCCCCTTACCACTCCCTTACATACCTTACATACAAAAATACCCACCAAGGGTAGGTGGAATAAAGGGAAGGATGGAAATGTACAAAACAAATGGGAATAGGATAGTGGAGAAAGCATCCATCCAAAAACAGCATACAACACTCTCCAGCAGCAACAATGAACTCCAACTTCAGCACACCAACTTTAGCAAGTCAGGAAGTAAACTATCACAGGCAGGGATGAGAAGGTCTGGCTAGGTTTTATATAATAAAAAACAGAGCAAGTGGGCGCTCATAGGATTACACCTGATGGTCAAGAGGAACGTACAATAAATCGGAGATCCACTAACCTGTCCGGGTTGTGCAACCCTGCATAACCACCAGAGCAGCCTTCAGTCAGTATAGAGCCGACCGTCAAGCTGTGGGGTATGGAATCCAAGCTGTCATGTGACTAGACCACATGACCACAGGTTCTGCAGATCTCCAAATGGTAATACCTGTGCTGCTCCATCCACAACTCACAAAGGAGTGTAGGTAAATGAAGGGAAGAATGTGTGGTCAGGCACAGCGCTGGGCATATGGATAAGGACAGAAGGTTATAAAATGTACAAACCTTTACTAAAATGCTGTTCAGCATTTTAATAAAGGTTTGTTCCTTTTTTTAACCTTCTGTCCTTATACATATGCCCAGTGCTCTGCTGGACTGCACATTCTTTCCTTCATGGCTAGGTTTTATATATAGAGAGAAAATGAGCAGGTCAGGAGTAGAGATGAGCAAACTTTTTAAGGCTCAGTTCGGCTCGGATCGACGAATATTGGGAACTTATCTTACCCCATTGAATTCAATGGAAGGCAAAACCAAATGCATAGAATACACCTTCAGTGGGGCACAAAAGCTGCAAAAACAGCTCAAATAAGGGACAGACATTGAGAAAATAGTATAATTGCGCAGCATGGATGCATGGAACAGGGCTTGGACCAGCATTTCTAGCTTAAACATTGATCAGTAACAAGTGGATGAGTGAAAGGTGTAGGCCTGGGGTTTTGGGAGCTCTGCCAAATTCAGGTAGCACACATGAAGGACACCCAATTTGGAGTCCAAAGATTTCCAAAAATTAGGGGCAGACAGGTTTTGGGCCAGCATTTACAACTTTGAATTTAAGTGAAAATTGAGAGGTGGGCGAGGGACCGATTTAGGCCTGCTGTGCTGAGAGAACTTGATACCTCATGCAACAGTTCAAACTGCTCTTCTGCTCAGCCACACACAGGTGGCACAAATATCAGCTTCATAAACTACTATCGTTAGAAACATTTAAGGATAGTAACACAGGTAGTTGACTAAAAGTGCAGGCCTGCCAGTGTGGGAGCCCTACTGCTAAAGGCAAAACACATGAATGAGAACCAACTTGGAGTCCAGACAATGTTTTTCTGTTGGTCACACTAGGTTTCTGTCCTGATGAAGAGGTTGTGCATGGGTCTCAACACGTATTGACTCTGTAAACCTATTCAATAAATCATTCAATATATCCTGTTACACGTTGATTTTTAGCAACCATACTAGGTGAATGGATTTCCTTCCTCAACACCTCATTGTTTATTGGTTAAGACCCTATTGCTCTGTCTTTTTTCCAGTTTTTTCTACTCCCAACTTGTAGTCCAAACATTTCCAAAAATTAGGGGCAGACACTAGAAAAAGTGGCATAAATTGACCTATAGTTGAAATTTTTTAATGGCTCATCAGTCAGGCATGACAATGCATGAGACAGGGACTGGGCCAGCATTTATAGTTTTGAAATTAAGGTGATTGAGGGAGCGGTGTAGGCTTTGTGCTCTGGGAACCCTGCCAAATTCAGGCAACACACATGGAGACCCAACCTGGAATCAAAACATTTCCAAAAATTAAGGGTAAACACCAGGAAAAGTGGCATCAATTGGTCCACAGTGGAAATGTTATAATGGTGCAGCATAGATAGATGGGAAAGGGCCTGGCCCAGCATTTCTAGCTTACAAATTAGTCAGTAAGAGGTGGATAAGATACAGGTGCAGGCCTGGTGCTTTGAGATCCCTTCCACTACAGGCAACACACCAGATTGAGACCCAACTTAGAGTCTCCGTATTTAAAAAAATTATTGGCACACACCATTAAAGTGGCATCAATTTTCCCAGAGTAGAAATAGCGTAATGGTACTAGGCAAGCCTTTCATCCCCTGTGAACTGTAGACCCGTGACCGCTGCTGGCCACAGCCAGAGCTGTTGCTGAGGAAGCAGTGCTGGTCGTAGTTGCATCACTCCATATCTGTGCAGGAAGCCATAATGTAACCTTCTCGTCTTCCTCCACCTCCTCTTCTGAGCTACTCAGCTGTGTACCTCTGGGTTCATACCAAGTGGGATCTACAACCTCATCATCATCCTCTTGTTTCTCCTACTCCTTGCATTGAGAGCCACCCTCCTCCTCTTCCTACCTTGACAGCACATAAAAGGTATGCGTGCACCTCAGGTATCTGAGTCTCATCAGGATCATTTCCACCCTGCAGGGGGCTAATGTCTGGTGATGAGGGTCTAGTTCTGCTCGGACCCTACTTCATTTGGCCCCAAATCCATCCAAAAAAATTTTGGGCATCGGTGCAAATGCTTTCCTCCTATTGAGTCTCTAAATCTTTGGAGCAGACCTCTGATCCCCATGGAATTAAAGGGAACCTGTCACCTGAATTTGGCGGGACCAGTTTTGGGTCATATGGGCGGGGTTTTTGGGTGTTTGATTCACCCTTTCCTTACCCGCTGGCTGCATGCTTGCCGCAATATTGGATTGAAGTTCATTCTTTGTTCACCGGAGTACACGCCTGCGCAAGGCAATATTGCCTTGTGCAGGCATGTACTACGGAGGACAGAGAATGAACTTCAATTCAATATTGCGGCCAGCATGCAGCCAACAGGTAAGGAAAGGGTGAATCAAACACCCGAAAACCCCGCCCATATGACCCAAAACTGGTCCCGCCAAATTCAGGTGACAGGTTCCCTTTAAATGTGTGAACAGCTCTGCAGACTTGCCCATCTGTGGTTCGCAACAGTCAGATGGGTGGATGGAGAGTTTTGACGTGAGGGAAAATAAGGGTAATTGGGATGCCACCTCTGAGGACTGTACTGTGTGATGTTAAGTGGAGGAAGAGAGGCCACTTGATGCAGTGCTTGCCATCCACTGGAGCATATGTTTTTCTGGCCCTCATCTACAAGTCGCACCCCTGTGTGGCTGCCAAATAAAGGGCATTGAGTAGCCCATCTAGTAAAAGAAGTTTATCAAAATATAACACAAGCCTAGGTTAGGCAGCTTTCAAAGAGTAAATCCATCAGAAAAAAGAAAAAAGCTAATGCCTTAAAAATGTAACATTTTATTGAGGTCAGATTAAAATAAGTTTTTGATAAAAAAACAGAATATAGTAAAACCGTGGAGACAGCATGTGCAAAATAGAGTGGACCACACCAATATGGAAAGATGCCAAGGTTTACCAAAATAAATATAGCTACAAATACTAAGTGGAATAATAAAAAATGAAGGTGTACATATATATAAAATAGATGCTTATATCAAAAAGGGTAAAAAAACCTCTTTTGTGGTCATAGTGACCTATAAAGTGGATGAAACCTCCAAATCGTTCATCTAATAGTTAATAAACAGTATAAACAGCAAATATTGTATCATAGCAGTAAATAAGGTGCATGTGCCAAGGTAAAAAAAGTGGAAAAGCCGATTAAAGGCTAATGTTGAGAAGAAAAAATGCCATATGTAGCTAAAGGTAACCAGGATAGAGGTATAACGCTAGTAGCATAGTCATATTACCTGTGAGGTGTGGACCAGGAACCCCCAAAAAAAGAAGTTGTCAGTTATCTTTGGATAGAACGAGCCACTGTTTGTTCAGTAGAGTTTTCAGCAATATTAACACCAAACCCACATACAGTGGGGGAAATAAGTGTTTGATCCCTTGCTGATTTTGTAAGTTTGCCCACCGACAAAGACATGAGCAGTCTATAATTCTAAGGGTAGGTTAATTTTAACATTAAGAGATAGAATACCAAAAATAAAATCCAGAAAATCACAAACGTAATTTTGAAAGTCAAAACGTGAAAGTCAAACATTTTCCAAACAAGTTCGTTCATCTCTAGCTCAGGATCAGCTGCGAGATGGAGTTGCATATCTCTATCCAGCATACAAAGAGTTGTTAACCTGTTCAGCACAAAAGGAAATGAAGTTCATTTAATAGGAGGAACAAAACACACAGACTAAGTCCTCATACACAAATCAAAATTTTACATTGGTATTGGTATACCAAAACCAGGAGTGTCTGCACAACACAAACCAGGTGTCAAATGTTTCAGTTATAGTTTTCTGTGTAATTTCCACTCCTTGCTTTTGCATGCAAACAGTGATGCAAAATACAAACCTAAGACCTGGAAGACCTGCGACTCACAATAATGATCGCCTAACCCAAGACCTCTCAAAGACGTGACCCACTCATGACACATGTATATTAATGGTGACTGTTGTGAACTCCGTTTTCAGGCTCCCTCTTGTGGTCACAGATGGTATTGTGTGACTTTGGTTTTTGGGCTCCCCCTGGTGGTTTGGTTTGTTATCCTGCGGGTCTGGCTGGATCAGCTGCCTCGTTATCCACCAGGGAGGCTCTTATTTAGCTCGGCTTCACTTCCACTTGTCGCCGGCTGTCAATGTATTCAGTGCTATTCTGATTGCTCTTGATCATCTTGTTTTCTGCCTCTTCAGGATAAGCTAAGTTCTGTTTGAATATTTTTGCTCATCTGCCTGCAATATAATTTCTGTGTATGATGAGTCTAGTCCAGCTTGCTAATATATGATTTCTTTTTGCTGGTAAGCTCTGGGGTATGGAGTTGCTTCCCCCGCACCGTTAGTCGGTGCGGGGGCTCGAGCAATCTCTGCGTGGATATTTTGAATAGGGTTTTGTATTGACCGCACAGTCCCCTTCCTATTTTCTGCTATTTAGTATTAGCGGGCCTCGTTTGCTAAATCTAATTTCATCTCTGCGTTTGTGCTTTCCCCTTAACTAACCGTTAATATTTGTGGGGGGCTTTCTATTTCTTTAGGGTCATTTCACTGAGGCAAGCGAGGACTTTCTTTCCCTCTAGGATTAGTCAGTTTCTCCGGCCGTGACGAGACGTCTAGGAATTTTTTTAGGTAACGTTCCACGGCTACTTTTAGTTGGTTGCGGATAGGATCAGGTTGCGGTCAATCTAGCTACCATCTCCCCAGAGCTAGTTGTCCGTTAGTACTTAGCTTGTCAGACCTGCGATCCTTGCCACTGGGATCATAACAGGTGACAGAGAGTTTCTGCTTGTATTTCTTTGCATGAAGTCAGAATCGCCTCCCAGAGCTGCTGTTTTGATGTGAACTGCCTCCCACCCTCATAGATCTTTTGCTTGATGATACTCCAGAGGTTCTCTATAGGGTTGAGGTCAGGGGAAGATGGTGACCACACTATGAGTTTATCTCCTTTTATGCCCATAGCAGCCAATGATTCAGAGGTATTCTTTGCAGCATGAGATGGTGCATTGTCATGCATGAAGATGATTTTGCTCCTGAAGGCATGTTTCTGCTTTTTATTCCATGGAAGAAAGTTGTCAGTCAGAAACTCTATATACTTTTCAAAGGTCATTTTCACACCTTCAGAAACCTTAAACGGCCCTACCAGCTGTTTCCCCATGATTCCGGCCCAAAACATGACTCCTCCACCTCCTTGCTGACGTCACAGCCTTGTTGGGACATGGTGGCTATCTACCAACCATCCACTACTCCATCCATCTGGACCATCCAGAAATAACTGTTTGCTGCTTTGTAATGGTATTTTGGCAGCTGCTCTCTTAATCCAATGAATTTGTCTAGCAGAAACCTTCCTCATTATCTCTTTATCTGCATGAACTCTGTCTGTGCTCTGTTTCAGTCACAAATCTCTTCACAGTATGATGATCACTCTTAAGTTTTCGTGAAATATCTAATGCTTTCATACCTTGTCCAAGGCATTGCACTATTTAACGCTTTTCAGCAGCAGAGAGATCCTTTTTAGTTCCCATATTGCTTGAAACCTGTGGCCTGCTTAATAATGTGGAACATCATTTTTAAGTAGTTTTACTTAGAATTAGAATCACCTGGAAAACTAATTATCACATGTGTTTAAGATTGATTTCAGTGATCCATTGAGCCCTGAGACACAATACCACCCATGAGTTTATTTGAAAAAACAAAACAATTAAATCTTTATGACACATAGATCCAATCTGCATAATAATTTGGAACATGGTGTAGATAGAGCTGAGTAAATCTGTTGAATGCAAGCTGAATTTTGCCACTTTTTTGGCATTTTCTATGTGTTTCACATTGTGCAAATTCAGCAAAATGGCATATTCAGTATAACAATGAACTTTCAATTTCCTTCAAATAACTTCAAAGCAAATGGCAATGACAGATGGAGAGAATTTGGAAAACCTTGTAGAGATTCTCTCCCTGCTCCGATTGCTCAGCTCTTATGTCCTCACTAATCTAAAGTTACCTTAAAATGGCAGCTGGTTTCCCTGTCTTGTCTTTTATACAAGGTATGATAATCCCACTGATTGTGATAGACTATACATTATGATAGCTGCCGGGCAAAGCATCATTACTTTGCTCACTGATGCTTCAGCAGTGTGTGAAATGGTGCTGGACATTCTGTTTTATATTACGTTACTCGCAAATTGAATTGCAAAGTGTTTAAATTATCGCCGGCCTGCTAATTTCAGAAAATTTAACTGGAAATCAATCCTCCATGAATTGATCCCTTTAGAACATTGGAACTTTTTTTATTCTTAGGCCTACAATATTGATGACCTATCCCTAGAATAAACCATCAATATTAGATCAGTAGGGGTTTGATTTCTGGAACTGCTTCCTAAACAAATATAAAGATTTAGCGCCTAACCACACTGAGCTGTAATGCCTAGCACTACAGCTATTTACTTACAACTTACTGTCACTGTTATTCGTTCTTGACTGGATGAATGCAACTCTCTACTCATCGGTCTTCCTCTTACCATGCTTTCTCCTCTCCGATCTGTATTAAATGCAACAACCAGAGTCATCTTGTGCCAGTCCTTGCACTGGCTGCCCATTAGCTACAGAGTACAATACAAACTTATCTCTCTCATCCAAAAAGTTCTCCACAGGTCTGCACGTCCCTATATCTCCTCCCTTATCTCTGTCTATCCTTACCTGAGTTTTCCAGTTGTACAACTGACCTATGACTAGCATCCTCCATAATCCGAACATCCCACTTCCAACTCCAAGACTTCTCTTATGCTGTGCCAGCTTTCTGGAATACGCTACCATTGGTCAATCCAATTAATATCTAGCCCCCACATTTATAAGTTTGCTTTGAAAACACAACTGTTTAGACATCACCTAAACTCACAATCTAAGGGTACGTTCACACAGGACTTTTTTGCTGCTTTTTTTTGCTGCTTTTTTTTAATGCTAATTTAGGTGCGTTTTTTTGGTGCGTTTTTGGTGCGTTTTTTTGGGTACGTTCACACAGGACTTTTTTGCTGCAGATTTTTGCTGCAGATTTTTGCTGCTTTTTTTATGCCAATTTTCAGCTGCTAGGACACCTCACAATGGCTCTTCACACCTTACTACCAGGAAATCCCTCACAATAGATCACAATCAGGACACCTCACAATGGCTCTTCACACCTCACAATGGCTCACAATGGCTCTTCACACCTCACTACCAGGAACTCCCTCACAATAGATCACAAACAGGACACCTCACAATGGCTCTTCACACCTCACAATGGCTCACAATGGCTCTTCACACCTCACTAACCACACCCCTAAGCTCTTGGCTGTGAGATCCCTTCCTGCTGGCCATGATTTTCTGCACAAAAAATGCAGCAAATAGTGCTACATGCGTTTTTTCAGCGTTTTTTCAGCGTTTTTTTCATCACCCATTCAAGTCAATGCAGCAAAAACGCTGAAAGAAGTGACATGCCCTATGTCCAAAAAAAGCAGCAAAGCAGAAAAAACTGATCAAACAAAAAACCAACGTGTGTGCATGAGATTTCTGAAATCTCATAGGCTTTACTGGTACTGTAAGGGTATGTCTCCACGTTCAGGATTGCATCAGTCTTTGGTCAGGATTTTATGCAAGTAAAATCCTGACCAAAACAGCACCTGAGGTCACTGGCAGGTCACCTGTGGTGTACCTGCGTGTTTTGCTCATAGTAGCAACATGCAGCGTTTTGAAAAAACGCACAACGCATGCGTTTTCGCGGCAAAAACGCATGCGTTTTTAAACGCATAGTGGAGTCTGGATTTCATAAAATCCCCTCCACTATGCTGTAACATCTGGACGCTGCGTTTTTGACGCAGCAGAAAAACGCAGCGTCAAAAACGCAGCGTTTCCTGAACGTGGAAACATACCCTTAGGGTATGTTTCCACGGTCAGTAAACGCTGCTTGTTTGACGCTGCAGCGTCAAACAAGCAGCGTCCAGATGTTCCAGCATAGTGGAGGGGATTTTATGAAATCCCGTCTCCACTATGCGTGGGAACCCGCACGCGGCGGCCCTGCGACTCCGGACATGCTGCGCGTCTTTTCAGATCGCAGCATGTCCGTACACCTTGCGGGGACGCAGCGTCCCCGCAAGGCATATCACAGGGCCCTATGGCGAGGGGTGCGATGATCCCGGATGTGTACTGTACACATCCGGCACCATCGCGTCCCATTAAGGGGGCGGGGCTTAGCGCCGAGCGGCTTCGCCGCTGCGGCGATAACGCCGCGTAGCCTTAACGTGGAGACATAGCCTAAAAAGCAGCTGAAAATTAGCATAAAAAAAAGCAGCAAAAAAGTCCTGTGTGAACGTACCCTAACTGTTCCCTGTTTTAAATTTTGCTCGGAATCTGGTCCCTCCTATTTATCTGTGTCCACATCCTCCAAGCACCCAATAGCACTTGGTAAGTCTACTTAAATACTGGCTGATGAATGGATTATATCATAACACCTACTTATTCTACTGATGGCCACACCATTATTTTCCTATTGTATCCCCACATTTCCTTATTGACTGTACGGTTGTGAGGTTGGAGTTTCTCTCCTCCTGAAACTGTTGAATTATGTTACTTTATAATGTCTTTATTGGTTGTACATGCTTCTCTTAATTGCAGAATATATTGGAGCAATATAAATACAAATATTATTGAAAGATTGGAGTTGTGCTTGGTAAAGGAAGAAGTGGACACAGCACCGCTTGGAGTGCCACAGGCCTTTCAGTGGGTTGATCAATGTTTAGGGCCAGGTAGAAGCTATTCTTATCTGATAACGATGGCCTGTCCTAAAAAGAAGCCATCAATTTTGTTGTCCTAGGAAACTACTTAAGCTTCTTTTCATTTGTTCAAATTTAACTTTTAAATTAAAAATCACCTACATTTTGAACTTTATTGAGCTTGTTTTTACAAGCTTCGCACGTAACTCTGTGACTACAGTATGTACAGTTTTTGTGGATTTCAAAGAATGACACCAGAATGAATAAACTATTGAAATAAATAACAAAAGATACGTAACTAGTCTGGAATGCTGATCTGTTCTATTACTGTCGTAACAACCAGTGCCAATGAGCAGTAAAAGTGGTGACACAATGTGTTCTTCATTCCATAACTATAAAACCAAACAGAGGAATCTGATGTAAGGTCAATAGATGATGTAGACAAATAAAATTAGTGCAAAAATCTTTACTGAAACCACAAGTAAGTATGCAGTGGAAATGCAGAAGAATAGGCACAGCAAATAAATAAATAGCCATCATAAAAACATGTAACATAGGATGTAAAAAGGTAACCTGTTAGATAAACTCCTATAATGCCCGTACTGCCACAAGCTAAAGTGAAGATCACTGATTAAACATGTGGAATGGCAGCTGGCAGCCAGAGACGCAAATGATGAATATAGATCATAGCAAATAGATGTAGTGGATGAATGGGTTAAAGAAATGGTAGTTTACCTGAAACAGGACCTTTTATGATGGCTAATTATTTAGTGTGTACCTATTCTTCTTCATTTCCACAGCAGGCCAATTTGTTTCAGTGAAGAGTTTTTGCACTGATTTTATTTGTGTACATAATCTATTGAGTGACCTTACATCGGATTTCCCTGTTTGGTTTACTAGTTCATTACCGACTGGTCTAATCATCCTAATCATCCTATCCGGCAGATGTATTTGACGTGATACTTTTACTTACATAAACTGCATATGCATTGATACTGGTTTGCATTATATACAGGTTTCATACTCACATATACAGTGGGGGAAATAAGTATTGGATCCCTTGCTGATTTTGTAAGTTTGCCCACTGACAAAGACATGAACAGTCTATAATTTTAAGGATAGGTTAATTTTAACATTGAGAGATAGAATATCAAAAATAGAATCCCGAAAATCACATTGTATAAATTATATAAATTAAATTGCATTTTGCAGTGAGAAATAAGTATTTGATCCCACTGGCAAACAAGACTTAATACTTGGTGGCAAAACCCTTGTTGGCAAGCACAGCAGTCAGACGTTTTTTGTAGTTGATGATGAGGTTTGCGCACATGTCAGGAGGAATTTTGCTCCACTCCTCTTTGCAGAACATCTCTAAATCATTAAGATTTTGATGCTGTCGCTAGGCAACTCCGAGCTTCAACTCCCTCCATAAGTTTTCTATGGGATTAAGGTCTGGAGACTGGCTAGGCCAATCCATGACCTTAATGTGCTTTTTTTTAGCCACTTCTTTGTTGCCTTGGCTGCATGCTTTGGGTCATTTTCTTGCTCGAAGACCCAGCCATGATCCCTTTTTAATGTCCTGTCAGAGGGAAGGAGGTTGTCACTCAGGATTTTACAGTACAAGGCTCAATCCATTCTCCCATTGATGGGGTGAAGAAGTCCTGTGCCCTTAGCAGGAAAACACTCCCAAAACATAATGTTTCCACCTCCATGCTTGACAGTGGGGACGGTGTTCTTTGGGTCATATGCAGCATTTCTCTTTCTCCCAACATGGCGAGTTGAGTTAATGCCAAAGACCTCAATTTTTGTCTCATCTGACCACAGCACCTTCTCCCAATCACTCACAGAATCATCCAGATGTTCATTAGCAAACTTCTGATGGGCCTGCACATGTGCCTTCTTTAGCAGGGTGACCTTGCGGGCACTGCAGGATTTTAAACCTTTACGGAGTAATAAGTTACCAGTGGTTTTCTTGGTGACTGTGGTCCCAGCTGCCTTGAGATCATTAACAAGTTTCCCCCATGTAGTTCTAGTCTGATTTCTCACCTTCCTCATGATCAAGGATACTCCACGAGGTGAGATTTTGCATGGTGCCACAGATCAATGTCGATTGACAGTTATTTCGCATTTCATCCATTTTCTTACTATTGCACCAACAGTTGTCTCTTCACACCCAGCGTCTTACTTATGGTTTTGTAGCCATTCCAGCTTTGTGTAGGTCTATGATCTTGTCCATGACATCCTTATAAAGCTCTTTGGTCTTGACCATATAGTAGAGGTTAGAGTCTGACTGATTATTTGAGTCTGTGGACAGGAGTCTTTTATAAAGGTGACTATGTAAGACAGCTGTCTTTAATGCAGGTAACAAGTTGATAAGGAACGTCTAACTGGTCTGTAAGAGCCAGAACGGTTAATGGTTGGAAGGGGATCAAATACTTATTTCTCACTACAAAATGCAAATTAATTTATATAATTTATACACTGTGATTTTCTGGATTTTATTTTTGATATTCTATCTCTCAATGTTAAAATTAACTTACCCTTAAAATTATAGACTGTTCATATATTTGTCAGTGGGCAAACTTACAAAATCAGCAAGAGATCAAATACTTATTTCCCCCACTGTATGTGGGTTTGGTGTTAATATTACTGAAAACTTTACTGAAAAAACAGCAGCTCCTTCTATCCGAAGACAACTGACAACTTATTTTACTAGACGGGGCTACTCAACACCCTTTCTTTGACAGCCGCACAAGGGTTCGCCTTGTAGATGAGGGCCAGAAAGAGCATGTGCTCCAGAGGATGGCAAGGGCTGCATCAAGTGGCCTCTCCTCCTCCACCTTAACATCACACAGTACAGTCCTCAGAGGTGACCCTTATTTTCCCCCGGATCACAACTCTCAATCCGCTCAGTGGGCAAACTTACCAAATCAGCAAGGGATCAAATACTTATTTCCCCCACTGTACATTCTGCTTGTTCCTTGTTTTTTTTTAGTGCTGTGCAGTGACAACTGCGGCTGTGATTCAGGTGCTCAATATCACCTATGGGTTTAGACAATTACTCCACGGCTGTGGGTCACATCAAATCACAAACAGCAACAATAACCACCACACAGCACCGATTTTGCCATAAACACCAAGGCCAAATGGATTGCTGTGGTGCACTTTCTGTGAGATAGGGTGGCCTAGGTACTTGGGATGTGGGGCACCTGGGTTGCTTTCCGTGTTTCTTGCAAATTAAATTACAAAGTGTTTAAAATCTCAGCGGCCTGCTAATTTCAGAAAATTTGCCTTTAAATCGATTCTCCATCAATATATCCTCCTTAGAACATTAGAACTTTTTTATTCTTTGGACTACAATATGCATGACTTATCCATAGAATAACCCAGCAGTATTAGATCTGTAGGAGTCTTGTTTCTGGTGTAGTAGGCCAGAATATACCCCATCCCAGACTATGCCCGGGGTTAAAGTGGCCTAGGCCAGAATATACCCTGGCCAAAGTATACCCCGGGGTATATTCTGACCTAGGCCACATTACATAGTAACATAGTAACATACTGTAGTTAGCAAGGCCGAAAAATGATATTTGTCCATCCAGTTAAGCCTACATTCCGTCAGAATAAATCCCCAGATCTACGTCCTTCTAAAGAACCTAATAATTGTAAGATACAATATTGTTATGAATTATTAGATTGCCCCTCAGTCATCTTTTTTCTTGACTAAATAATCCTAATTTTGCTAATCTCTCTGGGAATTGTAGTTCCCCCATCCCCTTTATTAATTTTGCTGCCCTCTTTTGTACTTGCTCTAGTTCCATTATATCCTTCCTGAGCACCAGTGCCCAAAACTGTTGACAGTACTCCATGTGCGGTCTAACCAGGGATTTTTACAGAGGCAGTATAATGTTCTCATCATGTGTTTATCCAGACCCCATGATCCTGTTTGCCTTGGCAGCTGCTGCCTGGCACTGGCTGCTCCAGACCAGAATATACCCCCCAGGGGTGTAAAATAGCCTGGGCCAGCCTATGCCCGGGGTTAAATTGACCTAAGCCAGAGTATACCCCGGGTATATTCTGGCCTAGGCCAAAGTATACCCACGGTATATTCTAGTGTAGGCTTACCTATACCCCTCCAAGCCCGAATACTAGTGTTTTTTTTCCTGGGGTAGTTGTTCTACAGAATGACTACAAAGGCAGAAAGTAGGGTTCCACTTACAGTATGTGTTGGAAGAGTTGCATTACACTGACAGTAAATGGCTCTGTTCCATCAGTGCATAGTTAATGTTTTGTTGTATTGTAACTTGCTATGTATGTTTCTCTCTGTTCTCTATGATATGCTCTCATTTCTCTAGTGTGAGCTTCTCTTCTATCCTGATAAGATATGTAAAGTGAATTTGCAACACCCTCAACACACATTAAGTTTTCCAATTTTGACAACCATGGAAGACCATCTGTATAACCAGCTATTGAGATTCTACACTGCAACACAACAAAAGTACCCCTAGTGGATCTACTATCTACATCCAGAGAAACGTGTAAGTGTCAAGTCCCAGTTTAGACAAACATCTAAGCCATATCGGGCAGATGGAGGGATTCTTTACCATGGGGAAAAGGAGGTTCTCACTAAAAGTCGACTGCCAAATATGCTAAAGGCCTGTCATGACAATGCAATTTCTGGTGGCAATTTTGGCAGAGATAAAACATTACACAAAATCTCTGACCGTTATAACTGGAAGGGAATGAAGAACGACATTCTCAAACATGTCAAAGCCTGTCAAAAATGTTTTGCCATGAATCCCAAAACCAGCAAGGAAGCTCCACCACTCAACAGTATACCAGTGTCTGGAAAAGTATGGAGTTTAGTCGGTATTGATATGATCGGTCCTCCTCAGGAAACATCAAATGGCAACAAATATATAGTTGCTGCCACTGATCATTTCTGCAAGTGGACAGAAGCAACAACTGTTCCAGACAAGAGTGCCAATTCAGTAGCAAATTTTTTGCACACCATTACTTGCCGCCTTGGCTGTATGGGCACTCTGATTAGCGACCAGGGAAAAGAGTTTGTGAACTCTATCATTGACAACCTGATGGAATATTTTCAAACAGATTATTGTATTTCATCTGCCTACCACCCACAAACAAATGGCCAGTGGGAATGTGACAATCGAACACTCAAATAATCTCTTTGTTAACTTGTGAATGACCAAGGAAATAACTGGGACCAGTTCATCCCTGGTGTTTTGTTTGCCTAGCACACATCAGTGCATGCCTCAACCAAGTGCACTCCATTTGAGGTCATGTTTGGACGGAAAGCCAAGCTTCCTATCAACCTCGATCACTCAGAAAATGACACAGTGGACCTCATGTCCATCCAGATGATGCTAATCCTGCTGTGCTAAATGCACTGACAATCATTCATAAAAAGCCCCACTCAACCATCAGTGGCAACATCAAGTCTGCTCAGGAACAACAGAAATGTGCATTTGATCGCCGACACAACAGCAACAATGAAATCACTGTGGGCACATTGTTTATATGAAGAATAAACGTTGTATGTATCACATGGGTTCAAAGATGGAACCACACTGGGTTGGACCCTACTTAGTTGTGGAATCCTTGACCAAGGGACGAGTAAAACTTAAGAACAATAAGACTGGCAAGATACAGAGCAACACCTATCATGCCAGCAACCTTAAGATTTGTCAAGATGATGACACATCTGTACCACCCCAGTCCCCTAATGATTGTCCCAGAGACTCTGCCATAAAGAAACACAAGCAAACCAAGACTTTCAACCCACTACCAAGTTCAGGAAGGAATTATCTTATCCATCACTCTCAGCCTTATGTTTGGTAGGGTTGTGTACTATGGAGCCAAAAGAGACCTTGGACAATCACGGTGTACATATAAAACCAAAGGTGATGGGAACTGCTACATCTGGGCCATAAGCTACATCCTGACAGGAACAGAGGATATAAAAGTTCATAATCACTGCACTCGTACTATGAAGAAGGCTTGATTCAATTGAAAACGTTTATTGAAACAAAATGTTGTGGTAGAGCGATAGGCAATAACGTTTCGGCCAACCCGTGGCCTTGATCACAATATCGCCTTATGTGAAGTCCTTCTGTGGCGCCCCTAGGGGTATTTGCCACAAAAATAGTTATTGACACCAAATACAAATATTAAAATAGCAAGACTGCACTACCATCTCCGGCCAGAAGGGGGAGATCCAGAGACTCCCCTTGATCTATTCTGGTCTGAGAAAAGGACTGGCAGTTGGGTTGAGGAGTTGAAAGTGAGAGGTCGTATAACTGAACTCCTAACAGCCCTATGACGGATTATAGGCCCGTGATACCCATAGTAGGAAAAGAGGAATAGAGAAAAAGGACATTGTGAGAACCGGGTAGCAATAACCTGTACCCAGAATAGGCGCAGAGACGGATACCGGATCCGTGGCTATATTCATTATATATAATACAGCAACCGGAAGGAAGTGAGGTGATATCAGCTTCACCAGGGTAAGACGCAGCAACAGACACAGAGTTCAGCGGTACTCCCAGAGGGGGTAAGCCGACAAAAAAAAGGACTCGGGTTGTCCATCGAACCAGAGCACAGAAGAGACAGATTGGGTCGGCAGCCAGTTCACAAACAGCAGCAGGGCCATACAGAAACTGCGCATAATAAGAGGTGGAAATCCTGACAGGATCAAAGTAATTCAGAGTTCTTAAACAGACTCCGGTGACAGTATTGGTTGCAAATCCCTTTTTGTTGAAGTAAACTGGTTAAACGTTTCAGCGCCTCAGTCTTTCATTTGGACAATAGCCATCGATCCAGGATCGGGGTCATCACAGCCGAGAGGACCTGCTGCTGATCAAGTAAGTGTCTGTTCCTTCATGATATCCCTTACATTGTGCATCGCCTGAGGCCACAGCACCGGGTCAAGCCACTAGTGACATCCCCCTCAAGAGACGGACCTCATTGATCTGGTGCTGGGTACCTCGGTCTCCCGGGCGTCACAACTGGCGTCACGAACAGGATTGGGCCAGCCCGTACACCGGGTATTGTGTGCCGTAATTGAAGTCTGAAACTGTGAAAATTTGGATGAAAAATCTTGGAGATTGACTTTGTTAAAGAAAATCCCGTTCCCCATTGAAAACTATTGAAAGTGACTTTTCTCCATTGATTATAATGGGGTAAAAATGGCCGCCATCCCCTGATGTGATCATCTCATAACCGTTAGGCACAAAACTGTTAATCGAGCTACGTCATTACCCAAGCCCCAGTCTAACTGAAAAACTTCAAAATCCACCATCACAGAGCGTGCGGCAGTTAGAGGCAGCAGGGGGCGTGTCATTGTCATCCTGCTGCATAGAGGAACGAATCTACATTATCTAGACGGAAGCTGGGACCGGAGAGGTCTGGATTAACTAAGGGGGTACAGTATGTCGCAGCACGGAGACGCCGCAGCACCCGGCGACGCTAATGCAGCTGAAAGACAGAGTGTCGATAGAGAGCCTGGCAGCACAGCAGTGCAAGGAGTGGTGCCCATCATGCCGGTGTTGATGCCATATACCCCGGGTGGCCCGTGGCTTCCAATGTATGAAGGTGAACCTAATACCCTTGACGGTTTCAGAGAAAAGATGCTGGCTCATTTTGATATGTTCCCTGTGGGTGAAGCTCAGCGTGTTAGTCTCCTGATGATGCAGTTAAGTGGCCATGCTAAGCGAGAAGTCACGGCATGGGCAACTGATCTAAAAGGTACTGTTGAACGCATATTTGCTGGATTAAAAGCTACATTTGAAACCACTGCCAGCAGCAAAGCTAAAGTACGATTCTTTAATTGCAAACAAAAAGTTAATGAGGGCGTGAGAGATTTTGCCTTAAACCTGCAGGAAGCCCTTAAATCACTTATACTGGCTGAACCCATTTTTAACACAGGAGCCGATAAACTGCTAAGAGATCAATTTATTTAGGGACTCTACACCCTTCTCACCGGGGGCATGTGAGCATGCTTGTTTTTAAGAACCCTGAATTGACATTTGCCCAATTAAAGGAGAGCGCTATACGTCTCCAGCTGGCAGAGGCACCTCGGGATCAGGATCTCACACAACCCATGGCAGATGCACTTCAGCAACGGGGAATGCCAGTGACATCCGCTACGTCCGGTGCCAGTGCTAAGTTCCTGGGGCCCATTACTAATGAGGCTCTTCAGCAAAAGCTTGACTCTTTAACTGATGTTGTTGCTTCAATGGCTAAAACCATGCAGGAGATGAGAGAACCCAAGATGGAGTTGGCAAACTGTAGAGAGGATGTTCCATGGATGAGGTCCCGGAGATACCCGACATGGAGAGGACGACCCCGTGACCGCTACCAACCGGATGGGCAGCCCATTTGCCGCCATTGCCAGCAGCCAGTCCACTTTGCACAAAATTGTGATTTAAACGGGAATCCCCTGGGAATGCGGGCCGCTTCGCAGGAATGAATTTTCAAGACCCAACACCCTGGCACGACAGGTACATCGGAGGACGACCCATCATCCCTATCGTGCTGGACGGAATTCCCCTCAACGCTTTGCTGGATACAGGTTCCCAGATTTCATCTATACCATATATCCTTTATAAGAGGTACTGGGCTGAGGTAGATATTGATAAAGGACCCTCTGATGTTGAACTAGATATATGGGCCAGTAATGGTAAGTTGGTACCGAAACTAGGATTCAGGGAGATGACCATAAAGATTGGTAAAGCAGAATTGAAGAAACAGGGTATAATTGTCGTTGATGTTGACCGACAGAACTGTGAACCAACTGTATTGATAGGAATGAATGTGTTAGAGAACTGCTTTTCCGAAGTTATTTCTGTCTTACAACAAATTGCTGAAACTGCCCGATCCTGCCAGCAGAGAGTTCTCCGGAGGGAAATAAAAGTATTAATGTTAAGGCAACAGATAGAAGTTGCAGGTGGAGAAATCGGCAGTGTGAGGGTGAGTGATCCAACGTCTATTGTAATCCCACCAAAAACAGAAATGCTGGTATGGTGTAGAGCAGCCATTGGTACTAAAGGACGAGACTATCAAGCCTTAATAGAACCAGCGTACACCGACAGCAGGCCCACTATACTCACGGCACGAGGGGTGGTCGAGGTACACCGGGGACGGGTGTCGGTACAACTTTTGAACTGTGGAGAGGAAGAGGTCACTTTGCCAAGGTACGCTACAGTGGCAAAGTTATATACTGTTGACAACAATGCCATCACAACCGTTGAGCCCTTAGAATCGACCTGTCAGGTGGAAAATAACGGCTCAGATGGAAAATTGGAGGATTGGTGCCAACAGCTAGACGTAGGTGTAGATTCAACACCTACCCATCAAAGACAAGGGGTGTATAGATTAGTGACGGAATATGAACAGGTCTTCAGTAAACACCCATTGGACTTCGGACGGATAGAAGGGGTGGAACATACAATCCCCACCGGTGACCATCCCCCGATAAAAGAAAGATATAGACCCATACCGCCCGCTCACTATCAATGCGCGAAGGACATGCTGAGAGAGATGAAACAGGCCGGGGTAATAAGAGATAGTTGTAGCCCTTGGGCGGCCCCTCTGGTGATTGTCAAAAAAAAGGACGAAACCATGAGAATGTGCGTAGACTACCGGCGGATTAATAACATCACCCATAAAGACGCCTATCCCTTGCCTAGGATAGAAGAGTCCTTGACTGCTTTGAAATCTGCTAATTATTTTTCCACCTTAGACTTAACAAGCGGGTATTGGCAAGTCCCTGTGGCTGAGAGAGATAAAGAAAAAACGGCATTCACCACACCAATGGGTCTAAGCGAATTTAATCGCATGCCGTTCGGACTCTGCAACGCATCCGGTACTTTCCAGCGACTGATGGAATGTTGCCTCGGACACAAGAACTTCGAGACCGTCCTCCTGTACCTAGGTGATGTGATCGTCTACTCAAAGACTTAGGAACAGCACTTAACAGACCTGGCAGAGGTGTTCGAAGCCTTATCCAAGTATGGTATGAAAATCAAACCATCCAAATGTCACCTTCTCAAGCCAAAGGGACAATACTTAGGGCACATCGTGAGTTCGGAGGGAGTAGCACCGGATCCCGAGAAAATAACTGCCATAAGGGATTGGCCAAGACCTACCAACGCAAAAGAAGTGAGGCAATTCTTGGGATTAGTGGGTTACTATCATAGATTTATAAAAGGATTTACCAAATTGGCAGCGCCCTTGCAAGATGCTTTGATAGGGCAGACAAAGAAACCTTCAAACCGAAACCCTCCTTTTCAGTGGAACGACGAAAGAGAAGACTCCTTTGAACAACTAAAGAAGGCACTAACCGGAGAAGAAGTTCTGGCGTACCCGGATTACCATCAACCTTTCATCCTCTACACCGATGCCAGTAATGTGGGATTGGGAGCGGTGCTGTCACAAAATCAAGAAGGTCGGGAGAAAGTCATCGCCTTTGCAAGTAGAAAACTCTGGCCTACTGAAAGAAATTCTGAAAATTATAGCTCCTTCAAATTGGAGTTACTGGTAGGGTTGAGCGAAACGGATCGTTCATTTTCATAAGTCCCCGACTTTTGGCAAAGTCGGCGTCTCATGAAACCGAGCCGATCCCTGTGTGGGGTCGGCCATGCGGTACGCGACTTTCGTGCCAAAGTCGCGTTTCAATGACGCTAAAAGCGCCATTTCTCAGCCAATGAAGGTGGACGCAGAGTGTGGGCAGCGTGATGACATAGATCTCAGTCCCCACCATCTTAGAGAAGGGCATTGCAGTGATTGGCTTGCTTTCTGCGGCGTCACAGGGGCTATAAAGGGACGTTCCCGCCGACCGCCATCTTACTGCTGCTGATCTGAGCGTAGGGAGAGGTTGCTGCAGCTTCTTCGGAAGCAGGGATAGTGATAGGCAGGGTACATAAAGCCACAAACCGCTTGTGCTGTAGCGATTTCCACTGTCCAATACCACCTTTTGTTTGCAGGGCAGTGGAAGCTACATTTTTTTTTCCTCAGCGCTGTAGCTCATTGGGCTGCCTTAGAAGGCTCCCTGATAGCTGCGTTGCTTTGTGTGTACGCCGCTGTGTAAACCAACTGCTTTTTTCAAAGCACAAATCCTGTTTTTCCTTCCTTTCTGCACAGCTATCTTGTGTGTTTGTCCACACTTTTGTGTGCAGCAGTCCTTTTTACAGCTGCCTGCCATACTTTTCTGAGATAACTGCAGGGAGATAAATATTGGCAAGTCTGCTTCCGTGCCATTGCTGTGTGTGGCATCTCTCTCTCATTGTGTGGCACCGAAAACACTGTGTAATACTTGGCCTTTTTTTTTTTTTTTCTTTCTAAATTCTCCCTTTTCCAAAACAAAAATTAGTGGGAGATAAATATTGGCAAGTCTGCCTCCGTGCCATTGCTCTGTGTGGCATCTCTCTCTCATTGTGTGCCACTGAAAACACTGTGTAATACTTGGCCATTTTTTTTTGGGGGGGGTACATTCTCCCTTTTCAAAAAAAAAAAAAAATATTGGGAGATAAATATTGGCAAGTCTGCCTCCGTGCCATTGCTGTGTGTGGCATCTCTCTCTCATTGTGTGCCACTGAAAACTCTGTGTAATACTTGGCCATTTTTTTTGGGGGGGTACATTCTTCCTTTTCAAAAAAAAAAAAAAAATTATTGGGAGATAACTATTGGCAAGTCTGCCTCCGTGCCATTGCTGTGTGTGGCATCTCTCTCTCATTGTGTGGCACCGAAAACACTGTGTAATATATATATATATTTTTTTTTTTTCTAAATTCTCCCTTTTCCAAAAAAAAATTAGTGGGAGATAAATATTGTCAAGTCTGCCTCCGTGCCATTGCTGTGTGTGGCATCTCTCTCTCATTGTGTGCCACTGAAAACACTGTGTAATACTGGGCCTTTTTTTTTTTTTTTTTAGGGTAAATTCTCCCAGAAAAAAAAAAAAATAGTGGGAGATTAAGATTGGCATTTCTGCTTGAGTGCTGGGCCTGTGTGTGCCATCTGTCTCAAATTATTGGGCCACAGAAAACCTAGTGTGTAACATTGGGCCTGATTTTCCTTTCAGTGTCAGGCACCTATAAAGGTATATATAAATCCTACAGAAGTTTGAGTTCACCTTATAAGTTGTTTTACAGTAACAAATAGTGTTACTTTGGTTACATTTTGCAAGCAATGAGGAAGTCTAGTGGAAGAGGTCGTGGCCGTGGGCGGTCATTGTCAGCTGGTAATGATGGTAGTGGTGGTGGAGCATCAGGTGGTCGTGGTAAAAGCAGTACAGCACCTAAGTCTCGAGTTGTTGAGCCAGGTTCGTTGTCTGGCTACACAAGGCCTCGAACGCTCTCTTTTCTGGGAGTAGGAAAACCACTTTTGAAGCCGGAGCAGCAGGAACAAGTATTGGCTTTCATTGCTGACTCTGCCACTAGCTCTTTCGCCTCCTCCTCGGAAAGTGCCAAATGTCAGAGCAGTGCATCGTCAGTGGATGCTCCCGGTCAGGGACAAGTTGCTTCCTTGTCTTCTTCACCCAGAACAAGAGAGAAGGATGCGTTAGGAGACACAACGGGTTACTCCATGGAGCTCTTCACACATACCGTTCCTGGGTTAGACAGTGAAACAGTTAACAGGCCATGTCCATTAGAAGTTGAATCGGACATGGAGTGCACAGATGCACAGCCACAGCCAGATTACTATGCTGTTCCTTTGACTCAGACCAGACCATTGCCCTCGCAGTGTACTGAGGCAGAATCAAACCCAGCGGAGACTATGGTGCCCCGTCACGGACGCTATACCACCGGCTTACACGGTGACACAGACGAAATCGCACACGACATAGAAGAGGAGGTCATAGATGACCCAGTTGTGGACCCCGATTGGCAGCCATTGGGGGAACAGGGTGCAGGCGGCAGTAGTTCTGAAGCGGAGGAGGAGGAGCCGCAGCAGGCATCAACATCACAACATGTTCCATCTACCGGGCCCGTATCTGGCCAAAAACGCGTGGCAAAACCAAAACCAGTTGGAGGACAGCGTGGCCATCCTGTTAAAGAAGCTCAGTCTGCAATGCCTGAAAAGGTATCCGATAGAAGAAAGAGTGCAGTCTGGCATTTTTTTAAACAACATCCAAATGATCAGCGCAAAGTCATCTGTCAAAAATGTTCAACAACCTTAAGCAGAGGTCAGAATCTTAAAAGTCTAAATACAAGTTGCATGCATAGACATTTATCCACAATGCATTTGCAAGCCTGGACTAACTACCAAACGTCCCTAAAGGTTGCAGCACCCTCGGCCAATGAAGCTAGTCAGCAATGCTACATCCCTTCCCTCCCTGTTAGCCGACCATTTCCCACACCACCTGCAGTATCTGTGCAGCTTTCGTCGCCAGGCCAAAGCAGTCAGGGAATCACCAGGTTAGTAGTAGGAAACACTGCATGTAGGGCACCGGCAAGAATACCATCTCCAACCCTCTCTCAGTCACCCATGTCCACCGGCACCACCGCTAGTTCCACGATCTCCAGCTCTCCAGTCCAGCTCACCCTACATGAGACTCTTGTTAGGAAAAGGAAGTACTCGTCCTCGCATCCGCGTACACAGGGTTTGAACGCCCACATTGCTAGACTAATCTCATTAGAGATGATGCCCTACCGGTTAGTTGAAAGCGAAGCTTTCAAAGCGCTGATGGACTACGCTGTACCACGCTATGAACTACCCAGTCGGCACTTCTTTTCTAGAAAAGCCATCCCAGCCCTCCAACAGCATGTTAAAGACCGCATCATCCATGCACTCAGGCAGTCTGTGACTACAAAGGTGCACCTGACAACAGATGCCTGGACCAGTAGGCATGGCCAGGGACATTACGTGTCCATCACGGCACACTGGGTGAATGTGGTGGATGCAGGGTCCACAGGGGACAGCAATATTGGGACAGTTTTGCCTAGTCCACGGTCAAGGAAAGAGTTGGCTGTAGGCGTTTGCCCCCCCTCCTCCTCTTCCTCCTCCTCATGCAGAAGCGAGAGCTCGTCCACACACCGCAGTCGCACATCCACTCCATCCGCAGCTGCCACTGTTGCACACCAGGTGTGCCATTATGGGACAGCTAGTGGCAAGCGTCAGCAGGCTGTATTGGCAATGAAGTGTTTGGGCGACAACAGACACACCGCGGAAGTTCTGTCCGAGTTCTTGCAGAATGAAACTCAGTCATGGCTGGGCACTGTACATCTTGAGGCAGGCAAGGTTGTGAGTGATAACGGAAGGAATTTCATGGCTGCCATAGCCCTTTCCCAACTGAAACACATTCCTTGCCTGGCTCACACCTTAAACCTGGTGGTGCAGTGCTTCCTGAAAAGTTACCCGGGGTTACCCGACCTGCTCATGCGCAGACTTTGCTCGCATATCCGCCGTTCGCCCGTACACTCCAGCCGTATGCAGAACTATCAGCGGTCTTTGAACCTTCCCCAGCATCGCCTAATCATCGACATTTCAACAAGGTGGAACTCCACACTGCACATGCTTCAGAGACTGTGCGAACAGAGGCGTGTTGTTATGTTTTTGTGGGAGGATACACATACACGGGCAGGCAGTTGGATGGCAGATATGGAGTTTTCAGGTGTGCAGTGGTCGAAGCTACAAGACCTGTGTCAAGTCCTTCAGTGTTTTGAGGAATGCACACGGCTGGTTAGTGCAGACAACGCCATAATAAGCATGAGCATCCCCCTAATGCGTCTGCTGATGCAAAGTTTGACGCACATAAAGGAGCAGGCGTCTGCAGCCGAGGAAGAGGAAAGCCTTGATGACAGTCAGCCATTGTCTGGTCAGGGCCGTGTAGAGGACGCGGTAGCGGGCGAAGAGGAGGAGGAGGACGAGGAGGATGATGGGGATGAGTACTTTTTTAATGAGGAAGCTTCTCCTGGGCCAACAGAAATTAGTGGCGTTGCAAGGCCGGGTTCTGTTTTTTTAAGGGAGACAAGTGACGTAGATTTGCCTGTAACTGCCCCTCAAACCAGCACAACCGCAGATTTGCCAACAGGAACTTTGGCCCACATGGCGGATTATCCCTTACGTATCCTCAAAAAGGACCCACGCATTACTAAAATGATGAGCGATGACGATTACTGGTTGGCCTGCATCCTTGACCCTCGCTATAAAGGCAAATTGCAAAATATTATGCCACATGAGAACCTCGAACAAATCTTAGCAACCAAACAAGCTACTCTTGTAGACCGTTTGATTCAGGCATTCCCAGCACACAGCGCCGGTGATGGTTCTCACACAAGCTGCAGGGGGCTACATGGCAGAGGTGTTAGAGGTGCACAGATCAGAAGTGGCGTTGGACAGAGGGGTTTTCTGACCAGGTTGTGGAGTGATTTCGCAATGACCGCAGACAGGACAGGTACTGCAGCATGTATTCAAAGTGACAGGAGACAACATTTGTCCAGTATGGTTACTAACTATGTTTCAGCCCTTATCGATGTTCTCCCTCAACCGTCATTCCCATTTGATTACTGGGCATCAAAATTAGACACCTGGCCTGAATTGGCAGAATATGCATTGCAGGAGCTTGCTTGCCCAGCAGCTAGTGTGCTATCAGAAAGAGTATTCAGTGCTGCTGGTTCAATATTAACCGAAAAAAGGACTCGTCTGGCTACCCAAAATGTGGATGATCTCACCTTCATTAAAATGAACCACTCCTGGATTTCGAATGATTTTGCCCCACCTTTCCCGGCTGACACCTAGCGTTCCTATAAAAAGGTGTTGCTTGTGGACTGGTCTTACTGAGTGTTCAAATCTCTTAATTTGCAGCAGCTGTATGACCAGCATACGACATGTTTACACATCCCCCAATGGGAAAACTCCCCCCACGGGGCCGTTGTCTCACTCTCGACACTTGGCGCAAGCACCCGTTAGTTACAGTGCTGTTTGTCAGAAGAGGTGGGTGTGCTCGCTTTTGGTCGACGGCACTGCCACTGGGTCCCTCAAAGTACAATGTAGTGTCTCTGGCGGTGGTGGTGTGCACCCAACGTCAGACACACCGTTGTAACATGAGGGGCCCTGGGGCGGTACCGCCGGCCACAAGAGAGTCCCCCCCCAGCTCAAACTGTGCTCTACCATGTGCAAAATTATCTCGCACAGCTCCAACAATGTTTAGTCTATGCGCTGACATCATTCAATGCCTGGCACTGACAAACAATAACAATTTCTTGACATCTATGATGCTAGTTAAAGTAGTCTGGGTCAGTGTCCTATATTGACACCAGTACATACTAATTTACTGCCAAATTACTGTGTCATAAACTCTGCAGATGAGCCCACCCCTGTACCTAAGCATGCCACCCTTTTTTTATTTATAGTTGTTTTGCGAGACATTAACATCTATTTATTTTTTGGGAGTACTAACTGTGTCACACACTTCTTGCAATACTCCTCCACTGACCAGTGACCACAATGCTGCCTGGAGTGCCTGCCTGTGTATCCATGTAACCGATTTCAAACTGCCATGACTGCCTACTGTTTGTTATTTTAGGCCTTTGTGAGCCTGTCTGCGGCCCCTACTTGCAATACTCCTCCACTGACCACAATGCTGCCTGGAGTGCTTGCCTGTGTATCCATGTAACCGATTTCAAACTGCCATGACTGCCTACTGTTTGTTATTTTAGGCCTTTGTGAGCCTGTCTGCGGCCCCTACTTGCAATACTCCTCCACTGACCACAATGCTGCCTGGAGTGCCTGCCTGTGTATCCATGTAACCGATTTCAAACTGCCATGACTGCCTACTGTTTGTTATTTTAGGCCTTTGTGAGCCTGTCTGCGGCCCCTACTTGCAATACTCCTCCAGTGACCACACCAATGCTGCCCGTGTACCCCTGGAACCTATTTAAAAGTTCATAGAGCCTAGTTATATATTTTATTTACTATTAATAAGGCCATGATGGACTACGCTGTACCACGCTACAAGCTAACCAGTCGACACTTCTTTTGCGAGAAAAGCCATCCCAACCCTCCACCAGCATGTAAAAGACCGCATTGTCCATGCACTCTGGCAATCTGTGAGTACAAAGGTGCACCTGACAACAGACGCATGGACCTGTAGGCATGGCCACGGAAGATTACGTGTCCATTACGGCGCAATGGGTTAATGTGTTGGATGCATGGTCCACAGGGGACAGCCTACTAAGTCTGCCTGCAGTCCCTAATTCAAATTGTCCTCCACTGTCTAAATCGGAGCTTCCACCTTCTGGCTTTCGGCCTATAGTATCAGAAATTAAACTGCATTTGGCCTTCAACTTTGGTTACGGCCTACTAACGGTGTCTGCCCCTACCTGGTGTTTTTCCTCAACTGAATAAAGCTGAGCTTCAACCTTCTGGCTCTCATTAAGTGCTGTTATTTTAAAAATTGGTGGTTAGGGCCTACTAACGGTGTTTGCCCCTCCCTGGTGTTTTTCCTCAACTGAATAAAGCTGAGCTTCAACCTTCTGGCTTTGGGCCTATAGTATCAGATATTAAACTGCATTTGGCCTTCAACTTTGGTTACGGCCTACTAACGGTGTCTGCCCCTGTCTGGTGTTTTTCCTCAACTGAATAAAGCTGAGCTTCAACCTTCTGGCTCTCATTAAGTGCTGTGTTTTTAAAAATTGGTGGTTAGGGCCTACTAACGGTGTCTGCCCCTCCCTGGTGTTTTTCCTCAACTGAATAAAGCTGAGCTTCAACCTTCTGGCTTTGGGCCTATAGTATCAGATATTAAACTGCATTTGGCCTTCAACTTTGGTTACGGCCTACTAACGGTGTCTGCCCCTGCCTGGTGTTTTTCCTCAACTGAATAAAGCTGAAATTCAACCTTCTGGCTCTCATTAAGTGCTGTGTTTTCAAAAATTGGTGGTTAGGGCCTACTAACGGTGTCTGCCCCTCCCTGGTATTTTTCCTCAACTGAATAAAGCTGAGCTTCAACCTTCTGGCTTTGGGCCTATAGTATCAGATATTAAACTGCATTTGGCCTTCAACATTGGTTACGGCCTACTAACGGTGTCTGCCCCTCCCTGGTGTTTGTCCTCAACTGAATAAAGCTGAGCTTCATCCTTCTGGCTCTCATTAAGTGCTGTGTTTTCAAAAATTGGTGGTTAGGGCCTACTAACGGTGTCTGCCCCTCCCTGGTGTTTTTCCTCAACTGAATAAAGCTGAGCTTCAACCTTCTGGCTTTTGGCCTATAGTATCAGATATTAAACTGCATTTGGCCTTCAACTTTGGTTACGGCCTACTAACGGTGTCTGCCCCTGCCTGGTGTTTTTCCTCAACTGAATAAAGCTGAGCTTCAACCTTCTGGCTCTCATTAAGTGCTGTGTTTTTAAAAATTGGTGGTTAGGGCCTACTAACGGTGTCTGCCCCTCCCTGGTGTTTTTCCTCAACTGAATAAAGCTGAGCTTCAACCTTCTGGCTTTCGGCCTATAGTATCAGATATTAAACTGCATTTGGCCTTCAACTTTGGTTACGGCCTACTAACGGTGTCTGCCCCTCCCTGGTGTTTTTCCTCAACTGAATAAAGCTGAGCTTCAACCTTCTGGCTTTGGGCCTATAGTATCAGATATTAAACTGCATTTGGCCTTCAACTTTGGTTACGGCCTACTAACGGTGTCTGCCCCTCCCTGGTGTTTTTCCTCAACTGAATAAAGCTGAGCTTCAACCTTCTGGCTTTCGGCCTATAATATCAGATATTAAACTGCATTTGGCCTTCAACTTTGGTTACGGCCTACTAACGGTGTCTGCCCCTCCCTGGTGTTTGTCCTCAACTGAATAAAGCTGAGCTTCATCCTTCTGGCTCTCATTAAGTGCTGTGTTTTCAAAAATTGGTGGTTAGGGCCTACTAACGGTGTCTGCCCCTCCCTGGTGTTTTTCCTCAACTGAATAAAGCTGAGCTTCAACCTTCTGGCTTTCGGCCTATAGTATCAGATATTAAACTGCATTTGGCCTTCAACTTTGGTTACGGCCTACTAACAGTGTCTGCCCCTGCCTGGTGTTTGTCCTCAACTGAATAAAGCTGAGCTTCAGTCTTAGGCTTTTGGCCTAAAGTATCAGATATTAAACTGCATTTGGCCTATTAGTGTGTTTGGGCCCTTAAAACAGTGTCTGCTGCTCCTGGGTTTGCTACTCCACTGAACAAAGCAATGCCGCCTGTTTAGTCCTGTTACCAATTTTGAACTGCATTTAGCCTACTTTATTCTTTGGCCCTATATCTGTTTCCTCCTCATCCTGCCCATTGCCCAGCCACTGCTAGATGAGTCTGCTGGTACATTGACCTAGACCACTACATTCCCCTTGCACTCTACACAGCCAGAATCTGACCCTGCTGAAAGTAAGGTTCCCCTTCCCGCATGTTATACCACCTTACACAGGGACAAAGAGGAAGGTGCAGATGAAAGTGCAGGTTCCTTCATCAGGTGGGGGGGGCATACTCGTTGGCGACGTCACTGGCACAGGGCCCCTCAGGGTACGCAAAAGTGTCGCTGCTGGTGGGAGGCGCCCCCGCCGTGCAAACACACCGCTGTACTTTGAGGGGCCCTGTGCCAGTGCCAATGCGAACAAGTGTGGCCCCCTGCTTGCTCAGGATCACAGCACTTGCAACGTTGAAATACTTTCCTCTCCCTGCTCCACCGCCGTGACGTAGTCCACGATTCCTGGGCCCACTAAAACCTTGAACCAGCCCTACCCCCCACAAATTTGCCAAATGACCCCCAAGTTCCTTTGAACAACTATTATTATAAAGTTAATTAAGATTGACAAGCTTCAGAAACAAGAATGGATGTTTTTGGCATTAAAATGGGCACTGTAGGTGTTTTCCTGGCCTCCACTCACTGCCGACTATGCTTCCCCATTGACTTGCATTGGGTTTCGTGTTTCGGTCGATCCCCGACTTTTAGCGATAATCGGCCGACTGCACTCGACTCGACTCTGGACAAAGTCGGGTTTCACAAAACCCGACTCGATCTTAAAAAAATGAAAGTCGCTCAACCCTAGTTACTGGCAGTAGTTTGGGCTGTGACTGAACGTTTCAAACACTATTTGACCGGTGCAGAATTTATTGTCTATACTGACAACAATCCATTGACCCACCTAGACACGGCTAAATTAGGTGCGTTAGAACAGCGATGGATAGCCCGGTTATCTAATTACAACTTCGTGATCAAGTATCGAGCAGGTCGGAAGAATGGAAATGCCGATGCCCTATCCCGGATGCCACACTTGAGAGATGTAGAAGAAGAAACGGGGGAGCTTGAAGAAATTGAACTACTAGCCTTTCATCAGCCCAAGGTAAAAGATCGTCAGTCAAATACCTATCAGAAACAACAAGAAGTGAATTTTAATCCGTTAGCACACCATAGATGGGCTGACACCCAAGATAGCAATCCGGCTGTGAAGCTAGTGAAGGAACTATTGACTGAGCAAAGTGCATATCCCGATGAGGATGCCCCAGAAGAGACGCATCAACTCTGGAAAGAGAAAGGCAAAATGTTCCTGTATCAAGGGAAACTCTGTAGAAGATACACCAATCCGAAAACACATGAATTGGTTTGGCAGATTATCGTGCCTAAACAAGATGTGAGGATGGTCCTCGAGGCTTACCACAATGGTGCTGGTCACTTTGGTTGGAAAAAGCTAGAAGTACTTCTGAGAGAAAGATTTTATTGGGTCGGGATGAGAAAATCAATCGAACAGTGGTGTAGAAACTGTGGCCCGTGCAACCTCAGAAGGAACGATCAAAAGAGCCAAAGAGCACCACTGCAGCCCATAATCACCAAACAACCACTTGAACTGGTAGCCATGGACCACGTGAAGTTGACACCGAGCCGGTTCGGTTACGTCTATGCCTTGACCATCGTGGATCATTATTCGCGCTTCTTGGTAGTAGTACCTGTAAAAGATCTGACTGCAAAAACAGCAGCCAAAGCGTTCCAAACGTACTTTTGTAGACCCCATGGATATCCGGAACAGGTTCTCACTGACCAGGGTACAGCCTTTGAATCAGAGATCTTCAGAGAATTCTGTAATATGTATGGTTGCAAAAAGATCCGGACGACGGCTTATCATCCGCAAACAAACGGCTTATGTGAGAAGATGATCCATATTGTGATAGACCTACTAAAGACTTTACCTGAAACGGAAAGGAATCAATGGTTAGAGAAATTGCCTGACTTGGTGGATCTGTATAAGCATGTCCCGGTGAGCTCTACCAACTGCACCCCAGCTTATCTTATGCGTGCAAGACCCGGCCAATTGCCAATCGATCTAGAAATGGGAATTCTGAAACCAGACACAGAAGTTCAAGACTCCAATTGGGATGTCGTACGGCAAAAGCAGTATCGCCAAGTGCAAGAGAGTGTGGAAAGAAGCCTCCAGCAAACCAGAGAAAGACAAGAGCGAACTTTCAACCAGAATGCTCTAGCAACTCCATTAAGACCAGGTGACCAAGTACTCAAGAGGAATCGTCAAACCAATAAACTGGATAATCAATGGGAAGCCGTACCCTACACAGTTTTACCAACAAGAATGGATAATCCTAAAATGTGTCTCATTAGCAAAAACGGAGGTTTAACATCTGTACTAGTGTCAAGAGACAATCTTAAATTATATCCGGAAACGTTGAAAGAGCCAGAAGTTGTCCAGCCAGAATCAAAAGTTATTCAACCTATACAGGTTCAACCAGTAAAGGAAAAAGAGGAGGAAATGTATCACACCTGTATAGGAGACTTTCCCAAAACCCTACTAACATACCATGGTGCAGTAGTGGTTCCCATGGTGGCCTTTTATCCAACACCGAATCCAATATTAGAAGTCCCAAGACAGGAAGAGGTTGACCCCGTACTACAAGAGGTTCCAGGTCAGGAAGAACAGATTCCTGATCAGAGTGATCCCATTCACGGTGGACTTGCCAACCCCTTAGTGGTGGAATTATCTTTAGCAGAGAGGGCAGATACTATATCCGCAGTAGACAGTAGTACACCACATAAAGAGACACCGCTATTACGTAGATCCCAGCGTAGTACCCAGGGTCAATTGCCGGCCAGGTATGCGGATTACCAACTATAAGACTATAGTCATTGTTATCGTTCTGTAACGTTTAAGCCCAGTACCTACAGAGACTTACCTGTATGAACTTTTTCCATATTCTTGAACTTTTTATCAGCCCGGAAACACTAAATCAAAGCTCCGGAAAGACTGCTTTGTGAACTTTGCTTCCTAGTACCTTCAAGGATAGAACTGTATTAATGGACGCTATTTGAAGTGACTTTTTACAGAATTCCATTTTTTTTGTTTCGTTGAGTGGTTTTTGTAACTTTTCATTTTTAAGACTCTGTACATATCAATTGTTATTTCAAAATGTTATCATCCCACAGTCCCGGAGTACTGTTCTTAACTAAGGGGGAATGTGGCGCCCCTAGGGGTATTTGCCACAAAAATAGTTATTGACACCAAATACAAATATTAAAATAGCAAGACTGCACTATCATCTCCGGCCAGAAGGGGGAGCTCCAGAGACTCCCCTTGATCTTTTCTGGTCTGAGAAAAGGACTGGCAGTTGGGTTGAGGAGTTGAAAGCGAGAGGTCGTATAACTGAACTCCTAACAGCCCTATGACGGATTATAGGCCCGTGATACCCATAGTAGGAAAAGAGGAATAGAGAAAAAGGACATTGTGAGAACTGGGTAGCAATAACCTCTACCCAGAATAGGCGCAGAGACGGATACCGGATCCGTGGCTATATTCATTATATATAATACAGCAACCGGAAGGAAGTGAGGTGATATCAGCTTCACCAGGGTAAGACGCAGCAACAGACACAGAGTTCAGCGGTACTCCCAGAGGGGGTAAGCCGACAAAAAAAAGGACTCGGGTTGTCCATCGAACCAGAGCACAGAAGAGACAGATTGGGTCGGCAGCCAGTTCACAAAGAGCAGCAGGGCCATACAGAAACTGTGCATAATAAGAGGTGGAAATCCTGACAGGATCAAAGTAATTCAGAGTTCTTAAACAGACTCCGGTGACAGTATTGGTTGCAAATCCCTTTTTGTTGAAGTAAACTGGTTAAACGTTTCAGCGCCTCAGTCTTTTATTTGGACAATAGCCATCGATCCAGGATCGGGGTCATCACAGCCGAGAGGACCTACTGCTGATCAAGTAAGTGTCTGTTCCTTCATGATATCCCTTACATTGTGCATCGCCTGAGGCCACAGCACCGGGTCAAGCCACTAGTGACATCCCCCTCAAGAGACGGACCTCATTGATCTGGTGCTGGGTACCTCGGTCTCCCGGGCGTCACACTTCCTTATAATATATCTATGGTGCTGCTAAAGGTATCAGCCAGAGATATAGATATATGCGGTCCAACATATAATTTGTGTTGCTACAGCCAAACGGAACAGAGGATAATCACTCCCTTCTCAGAGATAAAGTCATACACCACATGAAAACTGCCTTGACAAAAAAAATACAGGACTACTTGAATGAAAATGTAAAAGAATATGTGAACACCTGTGGCATCTCTCATAATGGAGTCTGGGCAACTGATGCAGAGATCATCTAGGATGTGGAATTGTATTGTTCTCTTTAATTTTGTAAGCAGTGTATAATTATTATTTTTATAACTATTATTATTATTATTATTATTATATTGTTACCAAAAGAATGAGGCAGTGCCTGGTTACCAAAGATGTCGATACAGTAACCCCTGGATTGTCACAGCCTTTTCAGTGGGCTGACCAATAGTTGTGCCAAGGAGGTCCCATTCTGATCTGATATTGGGGTCCTAAAAAAAAAGCCATCAAATTTGTTGTCCTATGAATAGTGTTGAGCATGCCGATACCGCAAGTATCGGGTATCGGCCGATACTTGCGGTATCGGAATTCCGATACCGGGATTCCGATACTTGCCGCGTATCGGATACCGGAATCGGAAGTTCAATGATTCAAAATTCAGAAATTCAGCCAATGAGAAAGATTCCAAGTGTGGGCACATCCTGTTTAGCATGGAGGGCATGAAACTACTGGCAAGGCTGTGATTGGCTGCTGAAATGATGTCATGATGCAGTTTAAAAGTCGCTGGCGCCATTTTGCGATCACTCTGCTGTGAATTCAGTTAGTGACAGGACGCTGTTTGCTGACTGAGGGACAGTTTAGAGATAGCGATTTGCTTCTTTGTGCTTTCCAAAGGCTAATTTAGCAACCGCTGTGTTCACCTACTATTCACCTTCCTTTTGCCTTGTAGCGCTGTTTTCACAGCGATCTGCAAGGTCTCTCTGTGTGTGTGTGTGTGAGTGCAGCCCACTCTCTAGTCTGAGTGCAGCCACATAGGCCATCCATAGCTGGTTGTATTCAGTTCAGGGAGGGTGGTTCATTGCCTCATACTGTCCTTTTTTTTTTTTTTTTTGAAGTAGTGCAGGCTGCTGCACATTTTTTCCAAAAATTCCTATTAGTGTCTTTCCACCCGTCTCCAGCTAATTTGTGGAAAAACACTACATAGGATAAAGTAGAGGAGGGTTTTTGGGCCTTGCAGCGCCGTTTACGGCTGTCTGCACGGTCTCCGTGTGACTGCAGCTCGCCCTGTAATCTGTGAGCAGCTATAGCCTGGTTGTCTCCAGCTCAGGGTTTTTCACTGCGTCATACCGCCAAATCAATTTTCTTTTTTTTCAAAGTAGTGTAGTCTGCTGCTAATTTATTTTAAAAAATCCTATTAGTGTCTTTCCACCCGTCTCCAGCTAATTTGTGGAAAAACACTACATAGGATAAAGTAGAGGAGGGTTTTTGGGCCTTGCAGCGCCGTTTACGGCTGTCTGCACGGTCTCCGTGTGACTGCAGCTCGCCCTGTAGTCTGTGAGCAGCCGTAGCCTGGTTGTCTGCAGCTCAGGGTTTTTCACTGCGTCATACCGCCAAATCAATTTTCTTTTTTTTCAAAGTAGTGTAGTCTGCTGCTAATTTATTTTAAAAAATCCTATTAGTGTCTTTCCACCCGTCTCCAGCTAATTTGTGGAAAAACACTACATAGGATAAAGTAGAGGAGGGTTTTTGGGCCTTGCAGCGCCGTTTACGGCTGTCTGCACGGTCTCCGTGTGATTGCAGCTCTATCCGTTGTCAGTTCAGCCCCCAAAAAATAAATAAATAATAAAGTTCACCAAACACACCAGTTACACACCACTTTACATTTGTGTAGGCCACATTAGCTCATATTCAAGTCTAGTCCACACTTAAGAAAATTAGTGTGTCTTATACCTGTTAGGAGTAGTTGCTCAGGAATAAGCACACAAAGCCGTTAGTACTTTTCTGCTTATCTTTATCAGTCAACCAAGATGAAGAAGGCAGTGAGTAAGGCACGTGGGCGTGGGCGTGGAGCAGGGAGGGGACGTGGGGATTCTGTGCCTGCTGCGGGCACCGGTGAGTCATCAGCACCCACTTTCACAAGGGAACAGTCGTTCATGCGCAGCTTTGTCGCCGAGCGCCGTACACCGCTGCTGCGTGAAGACCAAATTGAAGCCGTTGTGGGATGGATGGCAGCTAATGCATCAACTTCCATTAGTGCCACATCCTCTCAGACACAGAGCACTGGAGAGCAGCCATCTGTCTCTTCACCACCTGCAAAATTGCCCAGGCAGACAGAGATCCCAGGACAGGAGCAGTCTCTACTTCTGTTCTCTGAATCATCTCTTGGCTTGGAAACAGGGGGCCAGCCAAGCAGCATTGGAGAAATGGAAGAAGAGGCAGGGTGCAGTGATGCCCAACAGCTTTTTCTGTCTTCCTCTGAAGAGGCGGGTGGGCCAGTGGCTCCGGTCACCACCTCGCAGGCCGCATCAGCTGATGATGACACTCAGGTGCCACTTACTGGTGCGTGCTCTGCTGCTGAGACTACCCAGGAGGAGCAGTTGGGGGCAGAGGGTAGTGTAGATGATGAGGTCCTCGACCCATCTTGGCGTCAGGGACAGGAAGGTGGTGGGAGCAGCTCTGAGGAAGAGATTCCCCGTACGGCCCAAAGAGGGAGAGGGAGGGGGAAGACTGCGGATCCTGCAGCCTCCGCTTTGGCACCCGTAAGGAGCATGTCTCTTCCAAAAGTCAAAAGGGGGGCTCCCAAGACTTGCAGTGCCTGGTCCTTTTTTGACACAGTTGCAGATGACATTTGCTATGTCAGATGCAAGGTGTGTCATCAAAAAATCAAAAGAGGTCAAAAAGTCGCCAACCTCAATACCTCCAACATGTGGAAACATGTGCGCAACAGGCACCCGGCGGAGTTAGACAAACACACTGAAGAGCTAGGCCAACCAACAGCGGCAGCTACCACCTCTTCAGCTCGTGTTGCCTCTTCCTCTAGCTCACACGCAGCTGGTTCGGCTTCCTCCCAGGATCGCCGTGGAAGAACCTCTGGCCCTGTTGTCCAGAGACCCGCTGTCATTCCACCCGCAGCACCACTTTCCCAGTCAACCACACACTCCCAGCCCAGTCTACAGCCATCGGTAGTACAGGCATGGGAGAAAAGGCGGCCTTTCTCGTCAAACCACCCACGAGCACAGGCTCTGACTGCAGGCATTGCCAAACTTCTGTCACTGGAAATGCTGTCATTCAGGCTGGTGGAGACTGACAGCTTCCGTGACTTGATGTCATTGGCAGTCCCACAGTACAGTGTGCCCAGCCGCTTTTACTTCAGCAGGCAAGCCGTCCCTGCCCTGTACAAGCATGTGGAGGGACACATAAAACACGCGCTACTGAACGCCGTCAGTAGCAAGGTCCACCTCACCACCGATGCGTGGACCAGTCAACATGGACAGGGGCGATACCTTTCCCTCACTGCCCATTGGGTTAATGTCGTTGAGCCGGGTACAGACCGTGCGAGTGGCACAGGACGTGTCCTGCCCACTCCAAGGATTGCAGGAATCCATTCTGTACGCATTGACTCCTCCTCTTACACCAGTTCCTCAGAATCATCGCTGCAGGAGCTGTCACAGTCCACCTCCACATGGACCCGTGATGAACGTGTACCTGTTACGACCGACATGAGCACAGCCGTGGCCAAACGTCAACAGGCCGTCTTGAAATTAATTTTTTTGGGGAATCGTAGCCACACAGCGCAGGAGCTCTGGAATGCCATCAAGCAGGAGAGCGATGTGTGGTTTGAGCCAGCGAATCTCCAGCCAGGCATGGTAGTGTGTGATAATGGCCGAAATCTGGTGGCAGCCCTGGGCCTCGGCAACCTCACTCACATCCCATGTCTGGCACATGTGCTCAATTTGGTCGTGCAGAGTTTTTTGAGGGACTATCCGGATCTTGATGCACTGCTGCACAAGGTCCGCCTAGAGTGTGCTCACTTGCGGCGTTCCAGCACGGCAAAAGCGCGCATTGCGGCTCTGCAGCGCCGACACCGCCTGCCGGAACATCGCATCATATGTGACCTACCTACCAGGTGGAATTCCACGTTACATATGTTGGAGCGGTTGTGTGAGCAGCAGCAAGCTGTAATGGAGTACCAGCTGTATCAGGCGCAAAAAAGTCGCAGTCAGCACCGTACAGACTTCACAACCACAGAGTGGGCCACTATGAAGGATGTCTGCCAGGTTTTGCATCCCTTTGATTATTCCACGCGGATGGCGAGTGCAGATGATGCACTAGTCAGCATGACTGTCCCCCTTATCTGCCTGCTTGAAAAATCACTGCAAGCGCTAAGGGATGATGTTGTGGAAGAGGTGGAGGATGAGGATTCACCACTTCCATCATCTTCTGGACAGTCAGCGCCACGTGGTTCCTCACAAACGCGTAGGCAGGGGACAGTTTGTGAGGAGGATGAGGAGGAGTCAATGGAGGAGGAAGACATCCGTCCAGAGGAGGGAGTTCCCGAATTGTCCAGTACTCAGTGTGTACAGCGAGGGTGGGGTGATGACGAGCGGGCAGAGATCACGCCTCCAGCTGGGGACAGCGTTTCTTGGGCAGTTGGCAGTCTGCAGCACATGGTGGATTACATGCTGCAGTGCTTGAGAAACGACCGCCGCATCGACCACATTCTCAACATGTCTGATTATTGGGTGTTCACCCTCCTCGATCCTCGCTACCGGGACAACGTAGAAAGCCTCATCACACCGTTGAACCGGGAGCGAAAAATGCGGGAGTACCAAGACACACTGGTCAGTTCCATCATCTTCTCCATTCCAACTGAGAGAAGTGCTGCTAGTGCATTCCAAAGCAGCTCAGTGCGTCCAGGCAGTGGTGGAGGCTCTGCACAAAGAGGGAGCAGAAGCAGTGCCTCTGCCCAAGGCAAGACCAGTATGGCCG
This sequence comes from Ranitomeya variabilis, assembly GCF_051348905.1. Classification (NCBI taxonomy): domain Eukaryota; kingdom Metazoa; phylum Chordata; class Amphibia; order Anura; family Dendrobatidae; genus Ranitomeya; species Ranitomeya variabilis. The sequence goes on from NC_135233.1 coordinate 353,357,528, forward strand.
AACTGTGGCACAGTTTTCTGTGCCCGCCACAAAAGTCTACACCATCACAGACGGCTCCAGTCAGCAGGAGGCAACGGTTCCGTCAGATGGTGACAGACTACATGTCTTGCCCTCTTGCTGTACTCCCAGACGGCTCTTCCCCTTTCAAGTTTTGGGTCTCAAAGCTGGATACATGGCCAGAGCTAAGCCAGTATGCATTGGAGGTGCTGTCTTGCCCTGCGGCCAGTGTATTATCGGAACGTGTCTTTAGTGCTGCAGGTGGTGTACTAACTGACCGTCGCATGCGACTATCCTCCGATAACGTTGACCGGCTTACTTTCCTGAAAATGAACAAGGCCTGGATCTCGCAGGAATTTGCCACTCCTCCTCCTGATTAAATAATTAGGTCACTGTATACGTTATCCAGGTCTCCTGTTGTGTTCATCTTTCTACCACCTGAACTTAAATTCCTGGGCTCCAACACCGCCAGTTGAGGCTCAGATGTGCCGTCTGCACAGTCAAAACATACGACCCAGTGTTATTGGGTTTCAGTAACGTCAGCTGATCCCCAGCTGTGTAGCCGGCAATGTGTCATGCGACCGCCACGCTGACACAACAACTGAAATGTAAGGGAATCTGTCCCCCCCCCCCCCCCAAGGCGTTTGTTACTGAAAGAGCCACCTTGTGCAGCAGTAATGCTGCACAAGGAAAAAGGTAGCTATTTTGGTTTTGCTCCTTGCACACGCAAAACTTAACACTTATAAAATGTGTCCACTGATACCGTAAAACCGTCCCGGAGGTGGGACTTTCCTTCGTAATATGACGCAGCACAGCCGTCATTCCTACCCCCCCGGCGCCGCGCCCCGGCTCCTCAGCGTTGTTTGATTCCGTCCCGGAGCCTGCGCTGTTATGTTATCCCGTGGCCAGGCACACTTAGCGCTGCCCGTCTTCTGGCATCATTTGGTGTCAGGCTGGCTGCGCCTGTGCGGCCACGCTGGCCGAGAGCCCGCCTCGCAGTGTCTTCTGATTTAATCCCACTGGGGGCCTGGGATCTATGGACATGCGCAGTGCATATCTGAACCTCCACCTCTCACTCATCTCCCTATGGCTTCTTCAGACTGTTCGGTGTCAGCTGGTCCCTAATAGCATGCCACGGCCGTGACACCGCACAGTCTGAAAAAGAAGCCGTAGGGAGGGGAGTGAGAGGCGAGGATATGCACTGCGCATGGCCATGGATCCCAGGCCCCCAGTGGGATTACATCAGAAGACACTGCGAGGCGGGCTCTCGGCCAGCGCGGCCGCACAGGCGCAGCCAGCCTGACACCAAATGATGTCAGAAGATGGGCAGCACTAAGTGTGCCTGGCCACGGGATAACATAACAGCGCAGGCTCCGGGACGGAATCAAACAACGCTGAGGAGCCGGGGCACGGCGGCGGGGAGGTAGTAATGATGGCTGTGCTGCGTCATATTACGAAGGAAAGTCCCACCTCCGGGACGGTTTCACGGCTTCAGGGGACACATTTTAAAAGTGTTTAGTTCTGTGTTTGCAAGGAGCATGATGAAAAGAGCCACCTTTTCCTTTTGCATCTTTTGTGCTGCACAAGCTGGCTCTTTCAGCTACAAACGCCTTGGGGGGGGGGTTAAAGGTTCCCTTTCGACTTTCTCAGGCTTCGGCCTACATTGTGTTCCTCTGCTTTTCCACCTGCCCCTGGGCTCCAACACCGCTAGTTGCCGTCCAGAAGTGCTGTACGCACAGTCAACAGTCGCTCCTCTGTTATTGGGGTTCAGTAACGTCAGCTGTTCCCCTGCTGTGTGTGTGGCAATCCCTCCTACCCCCTCCAACCTCCTCCAACCTCCTCCTCCTCCACCTGTCCCTGGGCTCCAACACCGCCAGTTGCCATCCAGAAGTGCTGTACGCACAGTCAACAGTCCCTCCTCTGTTATTGGGGTTCAGTAACGTCAGCTGTTCCCCTGCTGTGTGTGTGGCAATCCCTCCTACCTCCTCCAACCTCCTCCTACCTCCTCCTCCTCCACCTGTCCCTGGGCTCCAACACCGCCAGTTGCCGTCCAGAAGTGCTGTACGCACAGTCAACAGTCCCTCCTCTGTTATTGGGGTTCAGTAACGTCAGCTCTTCCCCTGCTGTGTGTGTGGCAATCCCTCCTACCCCCTCCAACCTCCTCCAACCTCCTCCTCCTCCACCTGTCCCTGGGCTCCAACACCGCCAGTTGCCGTCCAGAAGTGCTGTACGCACAGTCAACAGTCCCTCCTCTGTTATTGGGGTTCAGTAACGTCAGCTGTTCCCCTGCTGTGTGTGTGGCAATCCCTCCTACCTCCTCCAACCTCCTCCAACCTCCTCCTCCTCCACCTGTCCCTGGGCTCCAACACCGCCAGTTGCCGTCCAGAAGTGCTGTACGCACAGTCAACAGTCGCTCCTCTGTTATTGGGGTTCAGTAACGTCAGCTGTTCCCCTGCTGTGTGTGTGGCAATCCCTCCTACCCCCTCCAACCTCCTCCAACCTCCTCCTCCTCCACCTGTCCCTGGGCTCCAACACCGCCAGTTGCCGTCCAGAAGTGCTGTACGCACAGTCAACAGTCCCTCCTCTGTTATTGGGGTTCAGTAACGTCAGCTGTTCCCCTGCTGTGTGTGTGGCAATCCCTCCTACCTCCTCCAACCTCCTCCAACCTCCTCCTCCTCCACCTGTCCCTGGGCTCCAACACCGCCAGTTGCCGTCCAGAAGTGCTGTACGCACAGTCAACAGTCCCTCCTCTGTTATTGGGGTTCAGTAACGTCAGCTGTTCCCCTGCTGTGTGTGTGGCAATCCCTCCTACCTCCTCCAACCTCCTCCAACCTCCTCCTCCTCCACCTGTCCCTGGGCTCCAACACCGCCAGTTGCCGTCCAGAAGTGCTGTACGCACAGTCAACAGTCCCTCCTCTGTTATTGGGGTTCAGTAACGTCAGCTGTTCCCCTGCTGTGTGTGTGGCAATCCCTCCTACCTCCTCCAACCTCCTCCAACCTCCTCCTCCTCCACCTGTCCCTGGGCTCCAACACCGCCAGTTGCCGTCCAGAAGTGCTGTACGCACAGTCAACAGTCCCTCCTCTGTTATTGGGGTTCAGTAACGTCAGCTGTTCCCCTGCTGTGTGTGTGGCAATCCCTCCTACCTCCTCCAACCTCCTCCAACCTCCTCCTCCTCCACCTGTCCTTGGGCTCCAACACCGCCAGTTGCCGTCCAGAAGTGCTGTACGCACAGTCAACAGTCCCTCCTCTGTTATTGGGGTTCAGTAACGTCAGCTGTTCCCCTGCTGTGTGTGTGGCAATCCCTCCTACCCCCTCCAACCTCCTCCAACCTCCTCCTCCTCCACCTGTCCCTGGGCTCCAACACCGCCAGTTGCCGTCCAGAAGTGCTGTACGCACAGTCAACAGTCCCTCCTCTGTTATTGGGGTTCAGTAACGTCAGCTGTTCCCCTGCTGTGTGTGTGGCAATCCCTCCTACCCCCTCCAACCTCCTCCAACCTCCTCCTCCTCCACCTGTCCCTGGGCTCCAACACCGCCAGTTGCCGTCCAGAAGTGCTGTACGCACAGTCAACAGTCCCTCCTCTGTTATTGGGGTTCAGTAACGTCAGCTGTTCCCCTGCTGTGTGTGTGGCAATCCCTCCTACCCCCTCCAACCTCCTCCAACCTCCTCCTCCTCCACCTGTCCCTGGGCTCCAACACCGCTAGTTGCCGTCCAGAAGTGCTGTACGCACAGAGCCAAACACCTCGCCAATGTGTTAGTGGGGTTCAGCACCGCCAGCTGTTCCCCTGCTGTGTATACGGCAACGTGTACTGCGACCGCCACGCAGGCACAACAAGTTAAATGTAAGGGAACCTGACCCCCCCCCCCCCCCAGGCGTTTTTTACTGAAGGAGCCACCTTGTGCAGCAGTAATGATGCAAAGGGAAAAAGTGCCTCTTTTCGTGATGCTCCTTGCACATGCTGAACCAAACACTTATGAAATGTGTCCCCACACAGCGTTAAACCGTCCGGTAGGTGGAACTTTCCTTTGTCGTGTGACGCAGCACAGCCATCATTTTTACCCCCTTGGCGCCGTGCGCCGCCTCCTCAGCGTTGTTTTAATCTGTCCCGGAGCCTGCGCTGTTAGGTTAGCCCTTGGCCATGCACACATGTTGCGCTGCCCGTCTTCTGACCTCATTTGGTGTCAGGCTGGCTGCGCCTGTGCGGGTGCGGTGGCCGAGATCCCGCCTCGCAGTGTCGTCTAATGTAATCCCACCGCGGGCCTGTGATCCGTGCCCGTGCGCAGTGCATATCCTCTCCTCTCACTCCCCTCCCTACGGCTTCTTCAGACTGTGCGATGTCAGCTGGTCCCTAATAGCATGCCACGGCCGTGACACCGCACAGTCTGAAAAAGCCGTAGGGAGGGGAGTGAGAGGAGAGAATATGCACTGCGCACGGGCACGGATCACAGGCCCGCGGTGGGATTACATTAGACGACACTGCGAGGCGGGATCTCGGCCAGCGCACCCGCACAGGCGCAGCCAGCCTGACACCAAATGATGTCAGAAGACGGGCAGCGCAAAATGTGTGCATGGCCAAGGGCTAACCTAACAGCGCAGGCTCCGGGACAGATTAAAACAACGCTGAGGAGGCGGCGCACGGCGCCAAGGGGGTAAAAATGATGGCTGTGCTGCGTCACACGACAAAGGAAAGTTCCACCTACCGGACGGTTTAACGCTGTGAGGGGACACATTTCATAACTGTTAGGTTCCGCATATGCAAGGACCATAATTAAAAGAGCTAAGTTTACCTTTTCCAGCATTAGTGCTGTACACAATGGCTCTTTCAGCTACAAACGCCTGGGGGGGGGGGGGTTAAAGGTTTCCTTTCAACTTGCTCGAGTGCAGGCTTCGGCCTACACTCCGCTCCCCCTGCTCCTCCTGCTGACCCTGGGCTCCAACACCGCCAGTTGGGGCCCGGTACTGCTAGCTGCACAGAGAAAAACACCTCGCCAATGTGTCAGTGGGGTTCAGCACCGCCAGCTGTTCCCCTGCTGTGCAGCCGGCATCGTGTCCTGCGACCGCCACGCAGACACAACAGACCCAAAGCTGCCGCCAGTGCAGGCTTCGGCCTACACTCCCCTCCCCCTGCTCCTGCTCCTCCTCCTCCTGCTGACCCTGGGCTCTAACAAACCGCCAGTTGGGGCCCAGATGTGCTAGCTGCACAGAGAAAAACACCAGCCAATGTGTCAGTGGGGTCCAGCACCGCCAGCTGTTCCCCTGCTGTGTAGCCGGCAACGTGTCCTGCAAAAGCCACGCAGACACAACAGACCCAAAGCTGCCGCCTGTGCAGGCTTCGGCCTACACTCCCCTCCCCCTGCTCCTCCTCCTCCTGCTCCTCCTCCTGCTGTCCCTGGGCTCTAACACACCGCCAGTTGGGGCCCAGATGTGCTAGCTGCACAGAGAAAAACACCAGCCAATGTGTCAGTGGGGTCCAGCACCGCCAGCTGTTCCCCTGCTGTGCAGCCGGCAACGTGTCCTGCAAAAGCCACGCAGACACAAGAACTGAAATTGAAGGGAACCTGTCCCCCCTCCCCCAGGCGTTTTTACGTTATCCAGCCACCTTGTACAGCGGTAATGCTGCATGTGTGCAAGGTGGCTCAGAAACGTATCCTCCTCGCACATGTGGAACTGAAAACACGTCTGAAATGTGTCCTCTGTGTGACCATTTAACCGTCCCGGTGGTGTGACTTTCCTTTGTAATGACACGCTGCAACCCCCTTGGTAGCGCTGCCCGTCTTCTGGCATCATTGTTTGGCTGGCTGCGCCTCTGCGGCCGCCCTGACCCACACAACGCCCCTCGGTGTCTTATTTATTGGGACTGCGAGGGTGTGTTTGATGGGCATGAGCAGTGCATCAGTTCGCCTGTCCCTCATCTCCTTCCGCCTTCTTCAGACTGTGCGGCTTCATGGCCGTGGCATGCGATAAGGGATCAGCTGACGCCACATAGTCTGAAGCAGGTGTAAGAACCCAAGCGAGAGGCGAACATATGTACTGCGCCAGGCCATGAATCCCAGCCCCGCAGTGTTTTAACTATGTCAATACACTGCGGGGCTGTGATTCATGGGCATCGCGAACCGCACCAGCCAACATTAAATGAGGTCAGAAGATGGGCAGCGCTAACAGCGCTAGGCCAGGGGATAACACGACAGCGCAGACTCCTGTACAGCAAATAACAACGCTCAGGAGGCTGCACCCAGCACCAAGGTGGGATTCTTGACACCTGTGCTGCGTCTCATTACAAAGGGAACTCTCGCCTCCATTACACAGTTTGACTGTATAAAGGGCTAAATGTTATACATGTTCCATTCAGCGTGTGCAAGGAGAAAAATTACAAGAGCAACCTTTGACTTGCGCAGCACTGCTGCTGCATAAGCTGTGGCTCTTCTACTTTGTAACCCCTGAGGGGGGGTTAAAGGTGACTTTTGAAATCGGTTCAATTAGGCTTCGGCCTACACTCTGCTCCACCTGCAGAGCCCGGGCTCCAACAACGCTAGTTGCTGTCCGGAAGTGCTGGCTGCACAGAGCCAAACACCTCGCCAATGTGTCAGTGGGGTCCAGCACCGCCAGCTGTTCCCCTGCTGTGTAGCCGGCAACGTGTCCTGCAAAAGCCACGCAGACACAACACACCCAAAGCTGCCGCCTGTGCAGGCTTCGGCCTACACTCCCCTCCCCCTGCTCCTCCTCCTCCTGCTCCTCCTCCTGCTGTCCCTGGGCTCTAACACACCGCCAGTTGGGGCCCAGATGTGCTAGCTGCACAGAGAAAAACACCAGCCAATGTGTCAGTGGGGTCCAGCACCGCCAGCTGTTCCCCTGCTGTGCAGCCGGCAACGTGTCCTGCAAAAGCCACGCAGACACAAGAACTGAAATTGAAGGGAACCTGTCCCCCCTCCCCCAGGCGTTTTTACGTTATCCAGCCACCTTGTACAGCGGTAATGCTGCATGTGTGCAAGGTGGCTCAGAAACGTATTCTCCTCGCACATGTGGAACTGAAAACACGTCTGAAATGTGTCCTCTGTGTGACCATTTAACCGTCCCGGTGGTGTGACTTTCCTTTGTAATGACACGCTGCAACCCCCTTGGTAGCGCTGCCCGTCTTCTGGCATCATTGTTTGGCTGGCTGCACCTCTGCGGCCGCCCTGACCCACACAACGCCCCTCGGTGTCTTATTTATTGGGACTGCGAGGGTGTGATTCATGGGCAGGATCAGTGCATCAGTTCGCCTGTCCCTCCTCTCCTTCCGCCTTCTTCGGACTGTGCGGCTTCATGGCCGTGGCATGCGATAAGGGATCAGATGACGCCGCACAGTCTGAAGCGGGTGTAAGGACCCGAGTGTGAGAGGCGAACATATGTGCTGCGCCAGGCCCTGAATCCCAGCCCCGCAGTGTTTTAACAATGTTAAGACACTGCGGGGCTGGGATTCATGGGCATCGCGAACCGCACCGGCCGACATTACATGATGCCAGAAGATGGGCAGCGCTAACGGCGCTAGGCCAGGGGATAACACGACAGCGCAGACTCCTGTACAGCAAATAACAACGCTCGGGAGGCTGCACCCAGCACCAAGGTGGGATTCTTGACACCTGTGCTGCGTCTCATTACAAAGGGAACTCTCGCCTCCATTACACAGTTTGACTGTATAAAGGGCTAAATGTTATACGTGTTCCATTCAGCGTGTGCAAGGAGAAAAATTACAAGAGCAACCTTTGACTTGCGCAGCACTGCTGCTGCATAAGCTGTGGCTCTTCTACTTTGTAACCCCTGAGGGGGGGTTAAAGGTGACTTTTGAAATCGGTTCAATTAGGCTTCGGCCTACACTCTGCTCCACCTGCAGAGCCCGGGCTCCAACAACGCTAGTTGCTGTCCGGAAGTGCTGGCTGCACAGAGCCAAACACCTCGCCAATGTGTCAGTGGGGTCCAGCACCGCCAGCTGTTTCCCTGCTGTGTAGCCGGCAACGTGTCCTGCAAAAGCCACGCAGACACAACACACCCAAAGCTGCCGCCTGTGCAGGCTTCGGCCTACACTCCCCTCCCCCTGCTCCTCCTCCTGCTGTCCCTGGGCTCTAACACACCGCCAGTTGGGGCCCTAGGAAGACAAGCTTGAATAGGTCCCCATCCGGGTTCCAGTACCGTCAGCTGGTTCTCGGCAGTGTCTTTTGCTCTTGTACCTTCTGCTCCCCATCCTGGTTCCAGTACCGTCAGCTGGTTCCGGGCAGAGCCTTTGGCTTAGGTGCCTCCCTCTGGGTATCCGAGTTCCACCAACGTCAGGTGGTCCTTGGTAGTGCTTTCAGGCACGGGTACCTCCTGCTTAGTAACCGGGTTCCAGTAACGTCAGCTGGTCCTCGGTAGTTCCATTGGCTCTTGGACCTTCGGCTACCCATCCGGGTTCCAGTACCGTCAGCTGGTTCTCGGCAGTGTCTTTTGCTCTTGTACCTTCTGCTCCCCATCCTGGTTCCAGTACCGTCAGCTGGTTCCGGGCAGAGCCTTTGGCTTAGGTGCCTCCCTCTGGGTATCCGAGTTCCACCAACGTCAGGTGGTCCTTGGTAGTGCTTTCAGGCACGGGTACCTCCTGCTTAGTAACCGGGTTCCAGTAACGTCAGCTGGTCCTCGGTAGTTCCATTGGCTCTTGGACCTTCGGGTAGCCATCCGAGTTCCAGTTCCATCAGCTGTTTCTCGGCATTTTCTCAGCCTTCTTGTACCTTCTGCTACATTTCCAAGTTCAAGACCCGAAAGACGATGACCCGGAAGACCACCCCTAAGATGATGACGACACCAGAGACGACAACCACCGAGATGACGACGACCCTGGAGACGATGACCCTGAAGACGACCCCGATGACGACGACCCCGATGACGACGACCCCGATGACGACGACCCTGGAGATGACGACCCTGGAGATGACGACGACAACCTGGAAGACCGAGAAGCAGAAGAACAAGAGGCTGCAGAACAAAGAGCAGAAGAACATTAAGCATAAGACTAAATATCAGAGCAAAAGATATTATCTAAATTATAAGCAGAAGAAGACTAAGCAGTGTATGGGGGTGAGTCCGTTCCTCCTCGTGGTGCCCCTGGATAAAGCCTGATGCTGCAGGCCAAACTGAACGCGGACAAATGTAACTGTTTTGTGACAGGCAGAACGGAAGGTGTAATCTTCAAACTTTTATAGATAACAACTACGGGAATGCCTGTCACAAATAAGAATATGATGAAGAAGTTGAATATAAAAAAGATAATAGTTAAATAAAAAGAATATGAACAATGTAAAAAAAAAAAAATATATATACGTAGAAAAGAAGAAGATGAATAAGGTGAAGAAGTTGATGTCACAGAAGCTGATGATGAGGATAATGAAGAAGAAAGTGTGGGAGAAGTAAAAAATAGGGTGAAGGGCGTGGAAGTAGTGAAACATCAATATCTGACAAAATAAATAAAAAATTAACATAGTCAAATTCTTTCTAACGCCGAACGTCATAAAAAAATTAAAAATACTGGTATTCTATTTGATTGGGATAAACCCCTGTGCCTTTAATGTCTCCGCCACCTCCCCCAATACATCCTACATTATTCTTAGTTGTTTTCCTTCATGTAGAATTAACCTACAAGGAAAGAAAGGGTTTATTTTAATTCCGATATTTTCGTCCCATTGACTTGCATTGGGATCGGGTATCGGTATCGGATTGGATTCCGATACTGTGACGGTATCGGCCGATACTTTCCGATACCGATACTTTCCGATATCGGAAAGTATCGCTCAACACTACCTATGAAACTATTTAAACTTTTTATGTTTTCAAATGTAACTTTAAAATGAAAAATCACCTACATTTTGAACTTTATTGACATTCTTTCTTTTTTCAAGCTACATAAGAAACTCTGTGACTACAGATTGTTCACTTTTTGTGGATTTCAAAGAATGACAACACAACAAATAAACCATTGAAATAAATACCGTATATACTCGAGTATAAGCCGAGATTTTCAGCCCAAATTTTTGGGCTGAAAGTGCCCCTCTCGGCTTATACTCGAGTCATGATCGGTGGTGGGGTCGGCGGGTGAGCACTGTCATATACTCACCTAGTCCCGGCGTTCCTGGCGCTCCCCCTGCCTGTCACTGTCTCCGGGTGCCGCAGCCTCTTCCCCTGAGCGGTCACGTGGGACCGCTCATTAGAGAAATGAATAGGCTGCTCCACCCCCCATAGGGGCGGAGCCGCCTATTCATTTCTCTAATCAGCGGTGCCGGTGACCGCTGACAGAGGAAGAGGCTGCGGCACCGAAGACCAGCTGTCCGGGGGAAGGAGCGGGACGCCGGGAGCAGGTAAGTATCGCATATTCACCTGTCCTCGTTCCACACGCCGGGCGCCGCGCCATCTTCCCGGCGTCTCTCCGCTCTGACTGTTCAGGCAGAGGGCGCGATGACGCATATAGTGTGCGCGCCGCCCTCTGCCTGATCAGTCAGTGCGGAGAGACGCCGGGAAGATGGCGCCGAGGAGCTGCAAGCAAGAGAGGTGAGTATATGTTTTATTTTTTTTTATTGCAGCAGCTATGGGGCAATAATGGACGGTGCAGAGCACTATATGGCACAGCTATGGGGCAATGGTGCAGAGCACTATATGGCACAGCTATGGGGCAGTGGTGCAGAGCACTATATGGCACAGCTATGGGGCAACGGTGCAGAGCACTATATGGCACAGCTATGGGGCAATGGTGCAGAGCACTATATGGCACAGCTATGGGGCAATGGTGCAGAGCACTATATGGCACAGCTATGGGGCAATGGTGCAGAGCACTATATGACACAGCTATGGGGCAATGGTGCAGAGCACTATATGGCACAGCTATGGGGCAATGGTGCAGAGCACTATATGGCACAGCTATGGGGCAATGGTGCAGAGCACTATATGGCACAGCTATGGGGCAATGGTGCAGAGCACTATATGACACAGCTATGGGGCAATGGTGCAGAGCACTATATGGCACAGCTATGGGGCAATGGTGCAGAGCACTATATGGCACAGCTATGGGGCAATGGTGCAGAGCACTATATGGCACAGCTATGGGGCAATGGTGCAGAGCACTATATGGCACAGCTATGGGGCAATGGTGCAGAGCACTATATGGCACAGCTATGGGGCAATGGTGAAGAGCACTATATGGCACAGCTGTGGGGCAACGGTGCAGAGCACTATATGGCACAGCTATGGGGCAACGGTGCAGAGCACTATATGGCACAGCTATGGGGCAATGGTGCAGAGCACTATATGGCACAGCTATGGAGCAACGGTGCAGAGCACTATATATATGGCACAGCTATGGGGCAACGGTGCAGAGCACTATATGGCACAGCTATGGGGCAATGGTGCAGAGTAGGGTTGAGCGAAACGGGTCGATCATTTTCAAAAGTCGCCGACTTTTGGCTAAGTCGGCGTCTCATGAAACCCGATCCGACCCCTGTGCTTGTCGGCCATGCGGTACGCGACTTTCGCGCCAAAGTCGCGTTTCAATGACGCGAAAAGCGCCATTTCTCAGCCAATGAAGGTGAACGCAGAGTGTGGGCAGCGTGATGACATAGATCCTGGTCCCCACCATCTTAGAGAAGGGCATTGCAGTGATTGGCTTGCTGTCTGCGGCGTCACAGGGGCTATAAAGGGGCGTTCCCGCCGACCGCCATCTTACTGCTGCTGATCTGAGCTTAGGGACAGGTTGCTGCCGCTTCGTCAGAAGCAGGGAGAGCGTTAGGCAGGGTCCACTAACCACCAAACCGCTTGTGCTGCAGCGATTTGCACTGTCCAACACCACCTTCGGTGTGCAGGGACTGTGGAAGCTATTTTTTTTTTTTTTTCCCCTCAGCGCTGTAGCTCATTGGGCTGCCCTAGAAGGCTCCGTGATAGCTGTATTGCTGTGTGTACGCCACTGTGCAAACCAACTGCTTTTTTCAAAGCACATATCCTCTTGTTCCTTCCTTTCTGCACAGCTATCTTTTTTGTTTGTCCACACTTTTTATTTAATTTGTGCATCAGTCCACTCCTATTGCTGCCTGCCATACCTGGCTTAGATTACTGCAGGGAGATAGTAATTGTAGGACAGTCCCTGTTTTTTTTTTGTTTTTTTTGTGGGAGATTAAGATTGGCATTTCTGCTACAGTGCCATCCCTGTGTGTGCCATCTCTCACTACATCAATCACTGGGAGAAAAATATTGGCCTCAGTCAGGGCTTGTGTGTCACTGCTGTGTGTGCTATCTCTCATTCAGTGGGCTATAGCAAGCCTATTTATTTATTTTTTTTTTTTTTTATATTATTTGGTTTCTAAAGTCTCCCTGAAAAAAAAAAAAAAACCTAAAAAAACAGTGGGAGAGTAATATTGCCCTTTCAGCTTGTGTGCCAGTCTTGACTCCTGGGTGTGCCACCTCTCTCTCTCATTCAGTGGGCCATAGAAAGGCTATTTTTTTTTTTGGTTTTTTTAATATTATTTGGTTTCTAAAGTCTCCCTGAAAAAAAAAAAAAAAACCATAAAAAAACAGTGGGAGAGTAATATTGCCCTTTCAGCTTGTGTGCCAGTCTTGACTCCTGGGTGTGCCACCTCTCTCCCTCTCATTCAGTGGGCCATAGAAAGCCTATTTATTTTTTTTTTTAAATATTATTGGGTTTCTAAAGTCTCCCTTAAAAAACAAAAAATACATAAAAAAACAGTGGGAGAGTAATATTGCCCTTTCAGCTTGTGTGCCAGTCTTGACTCCTGGGTGTGCCACCTCTCTCCCTCTCATTCAGTGGGCCATAGAAAGCCTATTTATTTTTTTTTTAAATATTATTGGGTTTCTAAAGTCTCCCTTAAAAAACAAAAAATACATAAAAAAACAGTGGGAGAGTAATATTGCCCTTTCAGCTTGTGTGCCAGTCTTGACTCCTGGGTGTGCCACCTCTCTCCCTCTCATTCAGTGGGCCATAGAAAGCCTATTTATTTATTTTTTTAAATATTATTGGGTTTCTAAAGTCTCCCTTAAAAAACAAAAAATACATAAAAAAACAGTGGGAGAGTAATATTGCCCTTTCAGCTTGTGTGCCAGTCTTGACTCCTGGGTGTGCCACCTCTCTCCCTCTCATTCAGTGGGCCATAGAAAGCCTATTTATTTTTTTTTTTAAATATTATTGGGTTTCTAAAGTCTCCCTTAAAAAACAAAAAATACATAAAAAAACAGTGGGAGAGTAATATTGCCCTTTCAGCTTGTGCGCCAGTCTTGACTCCTGGGTGTGCCACCTCTCTCTCTCTAATTGTGGGCCATAGAAAGCCTTTTTTTTTTTTTTTTTTTTTTAATATTATTTGGTTTCTAAAGTCTCCCTGAGAAAAAAAAAAAAAAAAATTAGGTGGGAGATTAATATTGACATTAGTGCTTGAGTGACAGTCCTGCGTGTGTGTCATCTCTGTGATTTTGTGCCACAGAAAACAGAGTGTGTAACATTGTGCCTGATTTTCCTTGTGGTCTCACCAACCTGTTAAGGGATATTGAAATCATACTGAAGTTATAGCTCACCGTGTAAGTTGTTTGACAGCAACAAATAAAGTTACTTTGGTTAAGATTTTAAAACAATGAGGAAGTCTGGTGCAAGAGGTCGTCGTGGGCGTTCATTGTCAGCTGGTAATGATGGTAGTGGTAGTGGAGCATCAGGTGGTCGTGGGGATAAAAATATTCCACCTAAGTCTGGAGCTGTGGAGCCAGTTTCGTCGTCAGGCTACACAAGGCCTCGAACGCTCTCTTTTCTGGGAGTAGGAAAACCGCTTTTAAAGGCGGAGCAGCAACAGCAAGTTTTGGCTTACATTGCAGACTCAGCCTCTAGCTCTTTTGCCTCCTCTTCCGAAACTGGTAAATGTAAAAGCAGCGCGTCGCTTGTGGATGTTCACGGTCAGGGACAAGTCGCTTCCTTGTCCTCCTCAGCAAAAACTACAACAAGAGAGAAGGATGCAGCAGGCGACACAATGGGTCACTCCATGGAGCTCTTTACACATACCGTCCCTGGCTTAGAAAGTGAAACATTTAACAGGCCATGCCCATTACAAGTATATTCTGACATGGAGTGCACTGATGCACAGCCACAGCCAGAGTACTATGCTGCTCCTTTGACTCAGACCACCACATTGCCCTCTCAGGGTACAGATCCACAATCAGACCCTGATGAGACTATGTTGCCCCGCCACGAACGCTATACCACCGACCGACACAGTGACACAGACGAAGTTGCACACGAGCTCGAAGAGGAGGTAATAGATGACCCAGTTATTGACCCCGATTGGCAGCCATTGGGGGAACAGGGTGCAGGCGGCAGTAGTTCAGAAGCGGAGGTGGAGGAGGGGCCGCAGCAGGCATCAACATCGCAACAGGTTCCATCTGCCGGGCCCGTATCTGGCCCAAAACGCGTGTCAAAGCCAAAACCTGTTGGAGCACAGCGTTGCCATCCGGTTAAAGCTCAGTCTGCAATCCCTGAAAAGGGATCCGAGTCTAGGAAGAGTGCAGTCTGGCATTTTTTTAAACAACATCCAACTGATCAGCGCAAAGTCATCTGTCAAAAATGTTCAACTAGCTTAAGCAGAGGTCAGAATCTGAAAAGTCTAAATACTAGTTGCATGCATAGACACTTAACCACCATGCATTTTCAAGCCTGGACTAACTACCAAACGTCCCTCAAGGTTGTAGCACCCTCGGCCAATGAAGCTAGTCAGCAACGCAACATCCCTTCTGTCACTGTAAGGCCACCATTTTCTGCACCACCGGCAGTATCTGTGCAGGTTTCTTTGCCAGCCAAAAGCAGTCAGGGTCAGGGAACCACCAGTTTTGTAGGAGGAAATATTGCATCTAGGGCACCGGCGGAAACAATACCGTCTCCAACCGTCTCTCAGTCTGCCATGTACACCGGCACACCCGAAAGTTCCACGATCTCCAGCTCTCCAGTCCAGCTCACCCTACATGAGACTCTGGTTAGAAAAAGGAAGTACTTATCCTCGCATCCGCGTACACAGGGTTTTAACGCCCACATAGCTAGACTAATCTCGTTAGAGATGATGCCCTACCGGTTAGTTGAAAGCGAAGCTTTCAAAGCCCTGATGGAGTACGCTGAACCACGATACGAGCTACCCAGTCGACACTTTTTTTCCAGAAAAGCCATCCCAGCCCTGCACCAGCATGTTAAACAGCGCATCGTCCATGCACTCAGGCAATCTGTGAGTACAAAGGTGCACCTGACTACAGATGCATGGACCAGTAGGCATGGCCAGGGACGTTATGTGTCCATCACGGCACACTGGGTGAATGTGGTGGATGCAGGGTCCACAGGCGACATCAATTTAGGGACAGTTGTGCCTAGCCCACGGTCTAGGAAACAGTTGGCTGTAGGCGTTCGCACCCCCTCCTCCTCCTCCTCCTCGTCCTCCTGCAGAAGCTACAGCTCTTCCACAGAACGCAGTCTGCCAACCACTCCATCGGCAGATGACACTGTTGCACACCAGTTGTCCCATTATGGGCCAGCTACTGCCAAGCGTCAGCAGGCTGTATTGGCTATGAAGTGTTTGGGCGACAACAGACACACCGCGGAAGTTCTGTCCGAGTTCTTGCAACAAGAAACGCAGTCGTGGCTGGGCACAGTAGATCTTGAGGCAGGCAAGGTAGTGAGTGATAACGGAAGGAATTTCATGGCTGCCATCTCCCTTTCCCAACTGAAACACATTCCTTGCCTGGCTCACACCTTAAACCTGGTGGTGCAGTGCTTATTGAAAACTTATCCTGGGTTCTCCGACCTGCTCCTCAAAGTGCGTGCACTTTGCTCACATATCCGACGTTCGCCTGTACACGCCAGCCGTATGCAGACCTATCAGCGGTCTTTGAACCTTCCCCAGCATCGCCTCATCATAGACGTTGCAACAAGGTGGAACTCAACACTGCACATGCTTCAGAGACTGTGCGAACAGAGGCGTGCTGTTATTTATTTGTGGGAGGATACACGGGCAGGCAGTAGGATGGCAGACATGGAGTTGTCAGGTGTGCAGTGGTCTAAGATACAAGACATGTGTCAAGTCCTTCAGTGTTTTGAGGAATGCACACGGCTGGTTAGTGCAGACAACGCCGTAATAAGCATGAGCATCCCCCTAATGCGTCTGCTGATGCAAAGTTTGACGCACATAAAGGAGCAGGCGTCTGCACCAGAGGAAGAGGAAAGCCTTGATGACAGTCAGCCATTGTCTGGTCAGGGCAGTGTACAGGACGAGGTAGCGGGCGAAGAGGAGGTGGAGGACGAGGAGGATGATGGGGATGAGTATATTTTTAATGCCGAACCTTTCCCGGGGGCACAGGAAATTGGTTGCGTGTCACGGCCGGGTTCTGGTTTTTTGAGGGACACAAGTGACGTAGATTTGCCTGCAACTGCCCCTCAACCAATCACAACCGGAGATTTGACAACTGGAACTTTGGCCCACATGGCGGATTATGCCTTACGTATCCTAAAAAGGGACACACGCATTACGAAAATGATGAACGATGACGATTACTGGTTGGCCTGCCTCCTTGATCCACGCTATAAAGGCAAATTGCAAAATATTATGCCACATGAGAACTTGGAACTAATATTAGCAACCAAACAATCAACTCTTGTTGACCGTTTGCTTCAGGCATTCCCAGCACACAGCGCACGTGATCGTTCTCACACGAGCTCCAGGGGGCAGCAGACTAGGAGTGTTAGGGGTGCACACATCAGAAGTGGCGTTGGACAGAGGGGTTTTCTGACCAGGTTGTGGAGTGATTTTGCTATGACCGCAGACAGGACAGGTACTGCTGCATCAATTGAAAGTGACAGGAGACAACATTTGTCCAGTATGGTTACTAACTATTTTTCATCCCTTATCGATGTTCTCCCTCAACCGTCATTCCCATTTGATTACTGGGCCTCCAAATTAGACACCTGGCCAGAATTGGCAGAATATGCATTGCAGGAGCTTGCTTGCCCGGCAGCAAGTGTCCTATCAGAAAGAGTATTCAGTGCTGCAGGTTCAATATTAACCGAAAAAAGGACTCGTCTGGCTACCCAAAATGTTGACGATCTAACATTCATTAAAATGAACCACAACTGGATTTCGAAATCTTTTGCCCCACCTTGCCCGGCCGACACCTAGCTTTCCTATGAAAGGCTCTTGCCTGTGAATTACTTTTCTAATGTCTAATTTGCTGCAGCTGATTGTACAGCATACGACATGTTTACACCTCCCTAAATGGCCAAACTCCCCACACGGGGCCGTGGTATCGCGACTTGGCGCAAGCACCCGTGAGACTGCTGTTTGTCTGAAGAGGTGGGTGTGCTCGCTTTTGGTTGACGGCATTGCTACTGGGTCCCTCATAGTACAATGTAGTGTCTCTGGCGGTGGTGGTGCGCACCCAACGTCAGACACACCGTTGTAACATGAGGGGCCCTGGGGCGGTCCCGCCGGCCTCTAGAGAGTTCCCCCCTACCCCAGCTCAAAATGTGCTCTACCACATGCAAAATTATGTTGCACAGCTCCACCAATCTTTAGTCTATTCGCTGACATCATTCAATGTCTGGCACTGACAATACAAATTTGTAGACATCTATGATGCAACTTAAAGTAGTCTGTGTCTGTGTCCTATATTGGCACCATTAAATAGTTACTGCCAAATTACTATGTCAGAAACTCAGCAGATGAGCCCACCCCTGTACCTAAGTATGCCACCTTTTTTTTTGTTTTGGTTGTTTTGCGAGACATTAACATCTATTTATATTTTGGGAGTACTGGGACAGACACTCCTTGCACTACTCCTCCACTCACCACCAAGCTGCCCGTGTATCCATGTAACCGCTGTAAAACTGCCATGAGCCTATTGTTTGTTATTTTAGGCCTTTGAAGCCTGTCTGCGGTCCCTCCTTCCACTAGTCCTCCACTGACCAGACCACTGCTGCCCGTGTACCCCTGGAACCAATTATAAAGTGCCTACAGCCAGCCCATTTTTTTATGTTAGGCCTTTGAAGCCTGTCTGCGGTCCCTCCTTCCACTAGTCCTCCACTGGCCAGACCACTGCTGCCCGTGTACCCCTGGAACCAATTATAAAGTGCCTACAGCCAGCCCATTTTTTTATGTTAGGCCTTTGAAGCCTGTCTGCGGTCCCTCCTTCCACTAGTCCTCCACTGGCCAGACCACTGCTGCCCGTGTACCCCTGGAACCAATTATAAAGTGCCTACAGCCAGCCCATTTTTTTATGTTAGGCCTTTGAAGCCTGTCTGCGGTCCCTCCTTCCACTAGTCCTCCACTGACCAGACCACTGCTGCCCGTGTACCCCTGGAACCAATTATAAAGTGCCTACAGCCAGCCCATTTTTTTATGTTAGGCCTTTGAAGCCTGTCTGCGGTCCCTCCTTCCACTAGTCCTCCACTGACCAGACCACTGCTGCCCGTGTACCCCTGGAACCAATTATAAAGTGCCTACAGCCAGCCCATTTTTTTATGTTAGGCCTTTGAAGCCTGTCTGCGGTCCCTCCTTCCACTAGTCCTCCACTGACCAGACCACTGCTGCCCGTGTACCCCTGGAACCAATTATAAAGTGCCTACAGCCAGCCCATTTTTTTATGTTAGGCCTTTGAAGCCTGTCTGCGGTCCCTCCTTCCACTAGTCCTCCACTGACCAGACCACTGCTGCCCGTGTACCCCTGGAACCAATTATAAAGTGCCTACAGCCAGCCCATTTTTTTATGTTAGGCCTTTGAAGCCTGTCTGCGGTCCCTCCTTCCACTAGTCCTCCACTGACCAGACCACTGCTGCCCGTGTACCCCTGGAACCAATTATAAAGTGCCTACAGCCAGCCCATTTTTTTATGTTAGGCCTTTGAAGCCTGTCTGCGGTCCCTCCTTCCACTAGTCCTCCACTGACCAGACCACTGCTGCCCGTGTACCCCTGGAACCAATTATAAAGTGCCTACAGCCAGCCCATTTTTTTATGTTAGGCCTTTGAAGCCTGTCTGCGGTCCCTCCTTCCACTAGTCCTCCACTGGCCAGACCACTGCTGCCCGTGTACCCCTGGAACCAATTATAAAGTGCCTACAGCCAGCCCATTTTTTTATGTTAGGCCTTTGAAGCCTGTCTGCGGTCCCTCCTTCCACTAGTCCTCCACTGGCCAGACCACTGCTGCCCGTGTACCCCTGGAACCAATTATAAAGTGCCTACAGCCAGCCCATTTTTTTATGTTAGGCCTTTGAAGCCTGTCTGCGGTCCCTCCTTCCACTAGTCCTCCACTGACCAGACCACTGCTGCCCGTGTACCCCTGGAACCAATTATAAAGTGCCTACAGCCAGCCCATTTTCTTATGTTAGGCCTTTGAAGCCTGTCTGCGGTCCCTACTTTAAATACTCCTCCACTCACCACCAAGCTGCCTGCCCGTCTATCCATGTAACCGCTGTAAAACTGCAATGAGCCTATTGTTTGTTATTTTAGGCCTTTGATAGCCTGTCTGCGGCCCCTACTTGCAATACTCCTCCACTGACCACAATGCTGCCTGGAGTGCCTGCCTGTGTATCCATGTAACCGATGTAAAACTGCCATGACTGCCTACTGTTTGTTATTTTAGGCCTTTGATAGCCTGTCTGCGGCCCCTACTTGCAATACTCCTCCACTGACCACAATGCTGCCTGGATTGCCTGCCTGTGTATCCATGTAACCGATGTAAAACTGCCATGACTGCCTACTGTTTGTTATTTTAGGCCTTTGATAGCCTGTCTGCGGCCCCTACTTGCAATACTCCTCCACTGACCACAATGCTGCCTGGATTGCCTGCCTGTGTATCCATGTAACCGATGTAAAACTGCCATGAGTGCCTACTGTTTGTTATTTTAGGCCTTTGATAGCCTGTCTGCGGCCCCTACTTGCAATACTCCTCCACTGACCACAATGCTGCCTGGAGTGCCTGCCTGTGTATCCATGTAACCGATGTAAAACTGCCATGAGTGCCTACTGTTTGGTATTTTAGGCCTTTGATAGCCTGTCTGCAGCCCCTACTTGCAATACTCCTCCACTGACCACACCAATGCTGCCCGTGTACCCCTGGAACCTATTTAAAAGTTCATAGAGCCTAGTTATATATTTTATTTACTATTAATAAGGCCATGATGGACTACGCTGTACCACGCTACAAGCTAACCAGTCGACACTTCTTTTGCGAGAAAAGCCATCCCAACCCTCCACCAGCATGTAGAAGACCGCATTGTCCATGCACTCTGGCAATCTGTGAGTACAAAGGTGCACCTGACAACAGACGCATGGACCTGTAGGCATGGCCACGGAAGATTACGTGTCCATTACGGCGCAATGGGTTAATGTGTTGGATGCATGGTCCACAGGGGACAGCCTACTAAGTCTGTCTGCAGTCCCTAATTCAAATTGTCCTCCACTGTCTAAATCGGAGCTTCCACCTTCTGGCTTTCGGCCTATAGTATCAGAAATTAAACTGCATTTGGCCTTCAACTTTGGTTAGGGCCTACTAACGGCTTCTGCCCCTCCCTGGTGTTGCCCTCAACTAAATAAAGCTGAGCTTCAACCTTCTGCTCCAAATTACCATTTTAAAAAATGCAATAGGCTTTTCCGGCCTACTAAAGGTGTCTGTCTGTGTGCCCCTGCCTGGTGTTGTCCTCAACTGAATAAAGCTGAGCTTCAACCTTCTGCTCCAAAGTACCATTTTAAAAAATGCAATAGGCTTTTCCGGCCTACTAAAGGTGTCTGTCTGTGTGCCCCTGCCTGGTGTTGTCCTCAACTGAATAAAGCTGAGCTTCAACCTTCCGGCTCTCATTAAGTGGTTTTTAAAAAACAAAATGGTGGTTAGGGCCTACTAACGGCTTCTGCCCCTCCCTGGTGTTGCCCTCAACTAAATAAAGCTGAGCTTCAACCTTCTGCTCCAAATTACCATTTTAAAAAATGCAATAGGCTTTTCCGGCCTACTAAAGGTGTCTGTCTGTGTGCCCCTGCCTGGTGTTGTCCTCAACTGAATAAAGCTGAGCTTCAACCTTCTGCTCCAAAGTACCATTTTAAAAAATGCAATAGGCTTTTCCGGCCTACTAAAGGTGTCTGTCTGTGTGCCCCTGCCTGGTGTTGTCCTCAACTAAATAAAGCTGAGCTTCAACCTTCTGCTCCAAATTACCATTTTAAAAAATGCAATAGGCTTTTCCGGCCTACTAAAGGTGTCTGTCTGTGTGCCCCTGCCTGGTGTTGTCCTCAACTGAATAAAGCTGAGCTTCAACCTTCCGGCTCTCATTAAGTGGTTTTTAAAAAACAAAATGGTGGTTAGGGCCTACTAACGGCTTCTGCCCCTCCCTGGTGTTGCCCTCAACTAAATAAAGCTGAGCTTCAACCTTCTGCTCCAAATTACCATTTTAAAAAATGCAATAGGCTTTTCCGGCCTACTAAAGGTGTCTGTCTGTGTGCCCCTGCCTGGTGTTGTCCTCAACTAAATAAAGCTGAGCTTCAACCTTCTGCTCCAAATTACCATTTTAAAAAATGCAATAGGCTTTTCCGGCCTACTAAAGGTGTCTGTCTGTGTGCCCCTGCCTGGTGTTGTCCTCAACTGAATAAAGCTGAGCTTCAACCTTCCGGCTCTCATTAAGTGGTTTTTAAAAAACAAAATGGTGGTTAGGGCCTACTAACGGCTTCTGCCCCTCCCTGGTGTTGCCCTCAACTAAATAAAGCTGAGCTTCAACCTTCTGCTCCAAATTACCATTTTAAAAAATGCAATAGGCTTTTCCGGCCTACTAAAGGTGTCTGTCTGTGTGCCCCTGCCTGGTGTTGTCCTCAACTGAATAAAGCTGAGCTTCAACCTTCCGGCTCTCATTAAGTGGTTTTTAAAAAACAAAATGGTGGTTAGGGCCTACTAACGGCTTCTGCCCCTCCCTGGTGTTGCCCTCAACTAAATAAAGCTGAGCTGCAACCTTCTGCTCCAAATTACCATTTTAAAAAATGCAATAGGCTTTTCCGGCCTACTAAAGGTGTCTGTCTGTGTGCCCCTGCCTGGTGTTGTCCTCAACTAAATAAAGCTGAGCTTCAACCTTCTGCTCCAAATTACCATTTTAAAAAATGCAATAGGCTTTTCCGGCCTACTAAAGGTGTCTGTCTGTGTGCCCCTGCCTGGTGTTGTCCTCAACTGAATAAAGCTGAGCTTCAACCTTCCGGCTCTCATTAAGTGGTTTTTAAAAAACAAAATGGTGGTTAGGGCCTACTAACGGCTTCTGCCCCTCCCTGGTGTTGCCCTCAACTAAATAAAGCTGAGCTTCAACCTTCTGCTCCAAATTACCATTTTAAAAAATGCAATAGGCTTTTCCGGCCTACTAAAGGTGTCTGTCTGTGTGCCCCTGCCTGGTGTTGTCCTCAACTGAATAAAGCTGAGCTTCAACCTTCCGGCTCTCATTAAGTGGTTTTTAAAAAACAAAATGGTGGTTAGGGCCTACTAACGGCTTCTGCCCCTCCCTGGTGTTGCCCTCAACTAAATAAAGCTGAGCTGCAACCTTCTGCTCCAAATTACCATTTTAAAAAATGCAATAGGCTTTTCCGGCCTACTAAAGGTGTCTGTCTGTGTGCCCCTGCCTGGTGTTGTCCTCAACTAAATAAAGCTGAGCTTCAACCTTCTGCTCCAAATTACCATTTTAAAAAATGCAATAGGCTTTTCCGGCCTACTAAAGGTGTCTGTCTGTGTGCCCCTGCCTGGTGTTGTCCTCAACTGAATAAAGCTGAGCTTCAACCTTCCGGCTCTCATTAAGTGGTTTTTAAAAAACAAAATGGTGGTTAGGGCCTACTAACGGCTTCTGCCCCTCCCTGGTGTTGCCCTCAACTAAATAAAGCTGAGCTTCAACCTTCTGCTCCAAATTACCATTTTAAAAAATGCAATAGGCTTTTCCGGCCTACTAAAGGTGTCTGTCTGTGTGCCCCTGCCTGGTGTTGTCCTCAACTGAATAAAGCTGAGCTTCAACCTTCCGGCTCTCATTAAGTGGTTTTTAAAAAACAAAATGGTGGTTAGGGCCTACTAACGGCTTCTGCCCCTCCCTGGTGTTGCCCTCAACTAAATAAAGCTGAGCTGCAACCTTCTGCTCCAAATTACCATTTTAAAAAATGCAATAGGCTTTTCCGGCCTACTAAAGGTGTCTGTCTGTGTGCCCCTGCCTGGTGTTGTCCTCAACTAAATAAAGCTGAGCTTCAACCTTCTGCTCCAAATTACCATTTTAAAAAATGCAATAGGCTTTTCCGGCCTACTAAAGGTGTCTGCCCCTCCCTGGTGTTGTCCTCAACTGAACAAAGCTGAGCTTCCACATTCTGGCTTTCGCCCTATACTATCAGATATTAAACTGCATTTGGCCTACTAGTGTGGTTAGGCCCTTGAAACAGTGTCTGCTGCTCTTGGGTTTGCTACTCCACTGAACAAAGCAATGCCGCCTGTTTAGTCCTGTTACCAATTTTGAACTGCATTTAGCCTACTTTATTCTTTGGCCCTATATCTGTTTCCTCCTCATCCTGCCCATTGCCCAGCCACTGCTAAATGAGTCTGCTGGTACATTGACCTAGACCACTACATTCCCCTTGTACTCTACACAGCCAGAATCTGACCCTGCTGAAAGTAAGGTTCCCCTTCCCGCATGTTATACCACCTTACACAGGGACAAAGAGGAAGGTGCAGATGAAAGTGCAGGTTCCTTCATCAGGTGGGGGGGCATACTCGTTGGCGACGTCACTGGCACAGGGCCCCTCAGAGTACGCAAAAGTGTCGCTGCTGGTGGGAGGCGCCCCCGCCATGCAAACACACCGCCGTACTTTGAGGGGCCCTGTGCCAGTGCCAATGCGAACGAGTGGGCCCCCCCCTGCTTGCTCAGGATCACAGCACTTGCAACGTTTAAATACTTACCTTTCCCTGCAACACCGCCGTGACGTAGTCCGCATTTCCTGGGCCCACGAAAAACTTGAGCCAGCCCTACTCCCCCCACAACTTTCCCCCAATTCCCTATGCCCAACTATTATTATACAGTTAATTAAGATTGGCAAGCTTCAGAAACAAGAATGGATGTTTTTGGCATTAAAATGGGCACTGTAGGTGTTTTCCTGGCCTCCACTCACTGCCGACTATGCTTCCCCATTGACTTGCATTGGGTTTCGTGTTTCGGTCGATCCCCGACTTTTAGCGATAATCGGCCGACTGCACTCGACTCGACTCTGGACAAAATCGGGTTTCCCAAAACCCTACTCGATCTTAAAAAAATGAAAGTCGCTCAACCCTAGTGCAGAGCACTATATGGCACAGCTATGGAGCAACGGTGCAGAGCACTATATGGCACAGCTATGGGGCAACGGTGCAGAGCACTATATGGCACAGCTATGGGGCAACGGTGCAGAGCACTATATGGCACAGCTATGGGGCAACGGTGCAGAGCACTGTATGGCACAGCTATGGGGCAACGGTGCAGAGCACTATATGGCACAGCTATGGGGCAATGGTGCAGAGCAGTATATGGCACAGCTATGGGGCAATGGTGCAGAGCAATATATGGCACAGCTATGGGGCAATGGTGCAGAGCACTATATGACACAGCTATGGGGCAATGGTGCAGAGCACTATATGGCACAGCTATGGGGCAATTGTGCAGAGCACTATATGGCACAGCTATGGGGCAATGGTGCAGAGCACTATATGACACAGCTATGGGGCAATGGTGCAGAGCACTATATGGCACAGCTATGGGGCAATGGTGCAGAGCACTATATGGCACAGCTATGGGGCAATGGTGCAGAGCACTATATGGCACAGCTATGGGGCAATGGTGCAGAGCACTATATGGCACAGCTATGGGGCAATGGTGCAGAGCACTATATGGCACAGCTATGGGGCAATGGTGAAGAGCACTATATGGCACAGCTGTGGGGCAACGGTGCAGAGCACTATATGGCACAGCTATGGGGCAATGGTGAAGAGCACTATATGGCACAGCTATGGAGCAACGGTGCAGAGCACTATATGGCACAGCTATGGGGCAGCGGTGCAGAGCACTATATGGCACAGCTATGGGGCAATGGTGCAGAGCACTGTATGGCACAGCTATGGGGCAATGGTGCAGAGCACTATATGGCACAGCTATGGGGCAACGGTGCAGAGCACTATATGGCACAGCTATGGGGCAACTGTGCAGAGCACTATATGGCACAGCTATGGGGCAATGGTGCAGAGCATTATATATATGGCACAGCTATGGGGCAACGGTGCAGAGCACTATATGGCACAGCTATGGGGCAACGGTGCAGAGCATTATATATGTGGCACAGCTATGGGGCAACGGTGCAGAGCATTATACAGTATATATGGCACAGCTATGGGGCAACGGTGCAGAGCATTGTATATATGGCACAGCTTTATGTGGAGCATCTATGGGGCCATAATGAACGGTGCAGAGCATTGTATAAGGCACAGCTATCTATGGGGCCATAATGAACGGTGCAGAGCATTATATGTGGCACAGCTTTATGTGGAGCATCTATGGGGCCATAATGAACGGTATGGAGTATCTATTTTTAATTTTGAAATTCACCGGTACCTGCTGCATTTTCCACCCTAGGCTTATACTCGAGTCAATAAGTTTTCCCAGTTTTTTGTGGCAAAATTAGGGGGGTCGGCTTATACTCGGGTTGGCTTATACTCGAGTATATACGGTAACCAAATGATGCATAACTAGTCAGGAATGGTGTTCTTTTATACTACTGTTGTAATAGAACAAATCAGCATTGTGTCTTTGAGCAAAAACAAGTGGTGACAATGTGTTCTTCATTCAATTAATCTGAAATCAAACAGTAGGATCTGATGTAAGGTCAATTGATGATGTCAAACAAAATTAGTGCAAAAATCTTTATGGAAACCACAACTAGGTCTCCAGTGGAAATGCAGAATTATAGGCACACACTGAATAATTGCCATCATAACAAAAACATGTAAAAAAGGATGTAAAGAGGTAACCTGTCAAGTATAGATATATACTCATATAATGCCCGTACTGCCACAAGCTAAAGTGAAGATCACTGATTAAAAATGTGGAAGGGTAGCTGGCAGCCAAAGAAGCAAATGATGCATATAGGTGTTAGGACTGGCGGAACGCACCAAATAATATTTAGAGAGGATATGAGGTGCATTTCCAGTCTGGGTTCCACTGTGCAGAAAGGACACCTGCTGCTCGGTAATGGCAGACTAGATGGCGTTATAATGTGAATACACACACGGGTTAGCTTCACCCGGTATGAAGGAAGCGAACCCTGCTGCGTCACAGGGCCGTGATACCGCACAGAGAGCGCACGTAAAGGGTCACAGAACTCTGTCCCAAGACACAGGGAAAACATTCTTCTAGACCTCTTACGCTTGACACCGTTACTGTGGTGTCAGGGGTAGAACTGAACTACTACTAATAATTTAATACACAAGAGTGCGTACAACGCCACTAACCACCCTAACCAGGGCCCGGAAAGCGCACTAAGCGCACAGCACCGCACTGGCGGTCGCTGCTGAGAGACGCTGAATTGTGTGCTGGATGTGCAGAGTAGCACTGTCTGGTGCTAGGTGGCTTCCACCATTCGCGAGCAGGCAACAACACCAGGGATGGGAATGATTCGGAGATTTCATCCATCAACAGGCATTCATCTACACACACACAAGTAAATAAGTTTACACTAGCGCATGGCCGATTGGCCATGCAAACGTTTTATAGCAGTAGTGCTCCAGGACATTCCTGATAGTCCAATAGGAGCCACAACAAGACCTGAACATGTGACCCCCGACCTCCAGTGGGAGGTCGGCCCATGGGCATGCTCAGTATGGGAAAAGCAGGACTTAGTCCCAGAAAGGCCTGCTTGCTGCTGATCAGTGCTGGCTACAAAGGCAGAGCCTGGAAAGGCAGCAATAACCATTCGCACAGTATCAGCTTGAGCCAGATGCTGGGACCAATGTCTCCGCTGAGCAGGTTCCACTGCAGCTGGAGGAGAATGGGAGACTGCAGAGGACATGGTTTGAGATTTCCCCTGTGCAACAGCGGGAACTCAACACCTAACAATAGGTCATAGTAAATAGATAGTAGTGGCTGATTGGGTTAAAGAAATTACAGTTTAGATGAAACAGGACATTTTATGATGGCTATTTATTTAATGTGTGCACCTACTTGTGGTTTCAATGATGATTTTTACATTAATTTTATTTGTCTACATCATCTATTGACCTTACATCGGTTTCCCCTATTTGGTTTTATAGTTATGGAATGAAGAATAGTTTCTGTCACCACTTTTTTGCTCAAAGACACTGGATGTTATTGCAGAAGTAGAACAGATTAGCATTCCTGACTAGTTACACATCATTTGGCATTTATTTCAATGGTTTATTCATTCTTTGAAATCCACAAAAACTGTACATACTGTAGTCACAGAGCTACCTGCGTAGCTTATAAAAACAAACTCCATAAAGTTCAAAATGTAGGTGATTTTTAATTTTAAGCCCTTCATGACCCAGCCTATTTTGACCTTAATGACCTGGCCGTTTTTTGCAATTCTGACCAGTGTCCTTTTATGAGGTAATAACTCAGGAAAGCTTCAACGGATCCTTACGGTTCTGAGATTGTTTTTTCGTGACATATTGGGCTTCGTGTTAGTGGTAAATTTAGGTCGATAAGTTTTGCGTTTATTTGTGAAAAAAAAGGAAATTTGGCGAAAATTTTGAAAATTTTGCAATTTTCACATTTTAAATTCTTATTCTGTTAAACGAGAGAGTTATGTGACACAAAATAGTTAATAAATAACATTACCTACATGTCTACATTACATCCGGACAATATTGGAAACAAAATTTTTTTTTTGCTAGGAAGTTATAAGGGTTAAAATTTGACCAGCGATTTCTCATTTTTACAACGAAATTTACAAAACCATTTTTTTTAGGGACCACCTCACATTTGAAGTCAATTTGAGGGGTCTATATGGCTGAAAATACCCAAAAGTGACACCATTCTAAAAACTGCACCCCTCAGGGTATGTTTCCACGGTCAGGAAATGCTGCTTGTTTGACGCTGCGCAGAGCTGCAGCGTCAAACAAGCAGCGTCCAGATGTTCCAGCATAGTGGAGGGGATTTTATGAAATCCCGTCTCCACTATGCGTGGAAACCCGCACACGGCGGCCCTGCGACTCCGGACATGCTGCGCGTCTTTTCAGATCACAGCATGTCCGTACACCTTGCGGGGACGCAGCGTCCCCGCAAGGCATATCACAGGGCCCTATGGGACAGAGTGATCATCCCGGATGTGAAGAGTTAACACATCCGGCATGATCGCGTCCCAGAAAGGGGGCGGGGCTTAGCGCCGAGCGGCTTCGCCGCTGCGGCGATACCGCCGGCCATCCTGAACGTGGAGACATACCCTCAAGGTGCTCAAAACCACATTCAAGAAGTTTATTAACCCTTCAGGTGCTTCACAGCAGCAGAAGCAACATGGAAGGAAAAAATGAACATTTAACTTTTTAGTCACAAAAATGATGTTTTAGCAACAATTTTTTTATTTTCCCAAGGGTAAAAAGAGAAGCTGGACCCCAAAAGTTATTGTACAATTTGTCCTGAGTACGTCAATACCCCATATGTGGGGAGGAACCACTGTTTGGGCGCACGACAGGGCTCGGAAGGGAAGGAGTGCCATTTGACTTTTTCAATGAAAAATTGGCTCCAATCTCTAGCGGACACCATGTGTGCCTAAACATTGGAGCTCCCCCACAAGTGACCCCATTTTAGACCCCCCAAGGAGCTTACTTAGATGCATAGTTAGCACTTTGAACCCCCAGGTGCTTCACAAACTGATCCGTAAAAATGAAAAAGTACTTTTTTTTCACAACAAATTTCTTTTAGCCCCAATTTTTTCATTTTCACATGGGCAACAGGATGAAATGGATCCTAAAATGTGTTGGGCAATTTCTCCTGAGTACATCGATACCTCATATGTGGTCACAAACCACTGTTTGTGCACACGGCAAGGCTCGGAAGGGAAGGAGCGCCATTTGACTTTTGAATGAAAAATTAGCTCCAATCGTTAGCGGACACCATGTCGCGTTTGGAGAGCCCCTGTGTGCCTAAACATTGGAGTTCCCCCACATGTAACCCCATTTTGAAAACTAGACCTCCAATGGAACTAATCTAGATGTGCGGTGACCACTTTAAACCCCAAAGTGCTTCACAGAAGTTTATAACGCAGAGCCGTGAAAATAAAAAATCATTTTTCTTTCCTCAAAAATTATTTTTTAGCCCGCAATTTTTTATTTTCACAAGAGTAATAGGAGAAATTGGACCCCAAAAGTTGTTGTCCAGTTTATCCTGAGTACACTGATATCCCATATGTGGGGGTAAACCACTGTTTGGGCACATGTCGGGGCTCGGAACGGAAGTAGTGACTTTTGAAATGCAGACTTTGATGGAATGGTCTGCGGGCGTCACGTTGCGATTGCAGAGCCCCTGATGTGCCTAAACAGTAGAATCCCCCCACAAGTGACCCCATTTTGGAAACCAGACCCCCCAAGGAACTTACCTAGATATGTGGTGAGCACTTTGAACCCCCAAGTGCTTAACAGAAGTTTACAACGCACAGCCGTGAAAATAAAAAATAATTTTTCTTACCTCAAAAATTATTTTTTAGCCCACAATTTTTTATTTTCACAAGAGTAGCAAGAGAAATTGGACCCCAAAAGTTGTTGTCCAGTTTATCCTGAGTACACTGATACCCCATATGTGGGGGTAAACCACTGTTTGGGCACACGTCGGGGCTTGGAACGGAAGTAGTGACTTTTGAAATGCAGACTTTGATGGAATGGTCTGCGGGCGTCACGTTGCGATTGCAGAGCCCCTGATGTGCCTAAACAGTAGAAACCCCCCACAAGTGACCCCATTTTGGAAACTAGACCCCCCAAGGAACTTATCTAAATATGTAGTGAGCACTTTGAACCCCCAAGTGCTTCACAGAAGTTTACAACACACAGCCGTGAAAAAAAAATCATTTGTTTTCCTCAAAAATGATGTTTTAGCAAGAAATTTATTATTTTCACAAGGGTAACAGGAGAAATTGGACCACAATAGCTGTTGCCCAGTTTGTCCTGAGTACACTGATACCCCATATGTGGGGGTAAACCACTGTTTGGGCACACGTCGGGGCTCGGAAGGGAAGTAGTGACTTTTGAAATGCAGACTTTGATGGAATGGTCTGCGGGCGTCACATTGCGATTGCAGAGCCACTGATGTGCCTAAACAGTAGAAACCCCCCACAAGTGACCCCATTTTGGAAACTAGACCGCACAAGGAACTTATCTAGATATGTGGTGAGCACTTTGAACCTCTAAATGTTTCACAGAAGTTTACAACGCAGAGCCGTGAAAATAAAAAATCATTTTTCTTTCCTCAAAAATGATGTTTTAGCAAGCAATTTTTTATTTTTACAAGGGTAACAGGAGAAATTGGACCCCAATAGTTGTTGCCCAGTTTGTCTTGAGTACACTGATACCCCATATGTGGGGGTAAACCACTGTTTTGGCATACATCGGGGCTCGGAAGGGAAGTAGTGACTTTTGAAATGCAGACTTGATGGAATGGTCTGCAGGCGTCACATTGCGTTTGCAGAGCCCCGGATGTGCCTAAACAGTAGAAACCCCCCCCCCGCCGAAGTGACCCCATTGTGGAAAATAGACCCACCAAAGATCTTATCTAGATATGTGGTGAACACTTTGAACCCCCAAGTGCTTCACATAAGTTTACAATGCAGAGCCGTGAAAATAAAAAATCATTTTTCTTTCCTCAAAAATTATGTTTTAGCAAGCATTTTTTTATTTTCACAAGGGTAACAGGAGAAATTGGACCCCAATAATTGTTGCCCAGTTTGTCCTGAGTACGCTTGTACCCCATATGTGGGGGTAAACTACTGTTTTGGTGCATGTCGGTGCTCGGAAGGGAGGGAGCACCATTTGATTTTTTGAATACAAGATTGACTGGAATCAATGGTGGCGCCATCTTGCGTTTGGAGACCCGTGATGTGCCTAAACAGTGGAAACCCCTCAATTCTAATGCCAACACTAACCCCAACACACCCTTAACCCTAATCCCAACTCTAGCCATAACCCTAATCACAACCCTAACCCCAACACACCCCTAACCACAACCCTAACCAAAACACACCCCTAACCCTAATCCCAACCCTATCCCTAATCCTAACCCTAATCCCAACCCTAACCACAACCCTAACCCTAACACACCCCTAACCCTAACCATAACCCTAACCACAGCCTAATCTTAACCCTATTTCCAACCCTAGCCCTAATTCCAGCCCTAACCCTAAGGCTATGTGCCCACGTTGCGGATTCATGTGAGATTTTTCCACACCATTTTTGAAAAATCTGCAGGTAAAACTGCGTTTTACCTGGGGATTTACAGCGGATTTCCAGTGTTTTTTGTGCGGATTTCATCTGCGGATTCCTATTGAGGAACAGGTGTAAAACGCTGCGGAATCCGCACAAAGAATTGACATGCTGTGGAAAATACAGCACAGCATTTCCGCGCGGTATTTTCCGCACCATGGGCACAGCGGATTTGGTTTTCCATAGGTTTACATGGTACTGTAAACCTGATGGAAAACTGCTACGAAATCAGCAGCGGCCAATCCGTATCCGTGGCGGATCCGCAGCCAAATCCGCACCGTGTGCACATAGCCTAGTTCTAACCCTAATTCTAGCCCTAGCCCTAACCCTAACCCTAGCCCTAACCCTAACCCTAACCCTAGTGTACAAAAATAAATAAATAAATAAATAAAAAAAATATTTTCTTTATTTT
Organism: Ranitomeya variabilis; assembly: GCF_051348905.1. Classification (NCBI taxonomy): domain Eukaryota; kingdom Metazoa; phylum Chordata; class Amphibia; order Anura; family Dendrobatidae; genus Ranitomeya; species Ranitomeya variabilis. Next base: position 353,389,437 of record NC_135233.1, read on the forward strand.
ATTATTGTCCCTACCTATGGGGGTGATAAGGGGGGGTGTTATTTATTATTTTTTTATTTTGATCGCTGTGATAGAACCTATTACAGCGATCAAAATGTACCTGTAACGAATCTGCCGGCCATTTTGGAAGATGGCGGTGCCCATGCAGCACACGGACGGACACGGGAGGGACACCGGAGGTCGGTAAGTATGAGGGGGGGATCGGACAGCGGGGGGGGATCGGACTGCAGGGGCAGCAGACAGGAGGACGGATGGGAGCGGAGGACAGCACTGACAGGACGGAGGATGGAGAGGAGGAGATCGGTGGTGGTGGAGGGGGGTAGATCGCGATCTCCAGCCATGGCTGATGCTATTGCAGCATCAGCCATGGCTGGATTGTAATATTTCACCAATTTTCATTGGTGAAATATTACTATCGCTCTGATTGAAAGTGAAAGTGAAACTTCACTTTCAACAGCCAATCAGAGCGATCGTAGCCTTGGGGGGGTGAAGCCACCCCCCCCGGGCTCAAGTACCACTCCCCCTGTCCCTGCAGGTCGGATGAAATTACAGTTAACCCTTTCACCCGGCCTGCAGGAGATGCTGCATATGCTGCGTCACAGGTCGGATTGGCACAGGTTTTCATGACGCATACGCTGCGTCAAAGGTCGGGAAGGGGTTAAAGTTACATTTGAAAAAAAAGAAGCTTAAGTAGTTTCCCAGGACAACAAAATTGATGGCCTCTTTTTTGGATAGGCCTAAGGCCATCAATATGAGATTAATGTCACCTGAGTGCAGTCCGATATACGCTGAGACAGGCAATGAAGAAGAGGGAGAGATTAATCTCTCCTCCTCACCTGTGATCTGATTCTCACAAGTGAGAGGATCGGATCACAGTAAAATGACACTCGGCTCCTGCTCACAGCAGAGTTTGAGCCGAGTGTCATCAGCATATCGCTTTCGATGCTCTCACATCACATGCTATACGTTAATGTGACCCCGGCCTTTTCCATTAGGGTGTCATCAGTGTTTTCCATCAATGTTTTCCATGATTTTGTCCTCAGTGTTTTCCATTAGTATGTCACCAGTGTTTTCCATATGTGTTTTCCGTTAGTATGTGACCAATGTTTTCTATCCTTGTTTTATATCAGTTTGTCATCTGTGCTTTCCATCTGTGTTTTCCATTAGTGTGTCATCCTTGTTTTCCATCAGTGTTTTCCATCAATGTGTCATCAGCGTGTCAGTGGTTTCTATTAGTGTGTCATCCTTGTTTTCCATCCATGTTTTCCATTAGTGCATCAGTGGGTCATCAGTACTTTGCATCAATGTGTTATCAGTGTCTCAGTGTTTTTATTTGGTGTATCATCCATGTTTTCTATCAGTGTGTGATCAGTGTTTTCCATCAATGTGTCATCATTGTGTCATCTGCTCATGTGTCGTTTGATAAAGCACATCATTCATTGTTTACTACAAATAAAAGAACACAGTAGTAAGAGTCAAATATGGTGGAGATTCACAGATATATTAGGGTTGTTTTGCTGCCTCTGTCACTAGGTGCCTTGACTGTATACAAGGCATAAAAGAATGTGAAGATTCACGAAGGATTTAGGTTCGCAAAGTAGTGTCCAGTGTCAGAAAACTGCTTTTGCATCCTAGGTCATGGGTCTTCCAGCAGGACAATGGCCCAAAACATACTTCAGGAAGCACCCAGAAATGGATGGAAACAAAGCACTGGAAAGTTGAGAAGTCACAATTCCAGCTCCAGTAGTGTAAAGTCTCCGACCTATACCTCTTACATACAGATGCTACAGAGAAACTGCGAATGGACACATTAAATCAGGTAATTTTGCCTGCTTTGATAAATTTCTGAGTACAGATCACAGTAAAAAACATGAATCTGTCAATGAGTGCATGGAAAAAAAGCAATCAAGTTATGGATTGTGGAAGAGATGTATGTGACCTGAATGAACACTCATTTCCAGCAGATGATACCTAGCACGTATTCCTACACTAACCATACTGTAGCTAAGAGCTGTATTAATAAGGAATAGAATAGATGTTATCTTGACATTTTTTTTAGGTTGCAGCAGCAAGGATTATAATTTATAAGGAAATAATTCCTGACTAGATTCCTGTAATGCGCTAGACCTACTGCAACAGCTCATCCTACTAGAATTGCAGATAAAGAGGTATTATTGCAGAATATAGAATGGATTTGAATTGACTCTAAAAAGATTTTTTCTTGTACGTGACAGCAACAAACTCTCAAAGAGCGCAAGCAACCCTGCCTGCTTTGATGAATTTCTGAGTACAGATCACCATAAAAAACATGAATCTGTCAATGCGTGTATGGAAAAAAGCAACTGAATTATAGACTGTTGAAGAGCTGTATGTGAATGAACACTCATTTAAAGCACATGATACCTAGCAACAATCCCTAAACTAAACACAGGTAACAGCGATATTAATAAAAAATAGAATAGATGTTACCTTGATTTTTTTTTGTTTGCTTGCTGCAGCAAGGACTATAAGGCAATAATCCATAGCTAGAAGCCTGGTATACTCTATCCCTACTGTGACAGCTCACCCTACATGAATTGCAGATAAGATCAGTAGTTATTGTAGAATATAGAAGGGATTTTAAGTGGCCCTCAAAAAATATCTTCAAATAAACTCTGGAGGAAAGCAAGTAACACTACGAGCTTTGATAAATTTCTAAATACAGATCACCGTAAAAAATATGAATCAGTCAATGAGTGCATGGAAAAAAGCAGCAGCAAGGATTAGAATTTATAAGGCAATAATCCTTGACTAAATGCCTTTATAATAGATGAATGTGGATAAAATCCTCGCTGTTGCGACAAATGATGGATCCAGATATAGTTATAAGATGCTCGGGTGGTTTATTCAACTTGTTTCGAAGCTCATGGCTTCTTCTTCAGGAAGTTTCCACAGAAAGATATATCATGCTTTTACTGTGTACCACCAGGTGAGCAGTTTTCTCATAATTGATTGGAAACAATCCTGGGGATAAGACCCTATTTGCGCTTTTTTTGTCTCCTACCTTTCTATACTATCATTGACTAAATGCCTGTCATGCGCTATCCCTACTGCAACATCTCACCCTACATGAATTGCAGATAAGAGTGGCATTATTAGAAAATAGAATCTATTGAAAAAACTATTAGTTTAACGTAGCAGCATCAAAGACTGTGATTTCATCAACCCTGCTGGGGAATATAGTGGAGGGTTTCACATCTACTCATGAAACCAAAAAGAGTTCCCAATTGGGTCTAGGCAAGGTCACCGATATGATAGTTAGTTACATGGAATGATAACCACCAATAATATGTAAATGCCCAGAAATACCAATGAGGAGAAAAACAGGGTATATTAATGTTTTTCTCCTCATTGGTATTTCTGGGCATTTACATATTATTGGTGGTTTTCATTCCATGTGACTAACTCTCATATCGGTGACCTTGCCTAGACCCAATTGGGAACTCTTTTTGGTTTCATGTAATTAGCTTTAGGGGTATGGTCCCAATTAGCTATGGTGACCACATTGTAGGTTTTTTCACATCTACTCACCCTGATATGGAGGAGACCAGGATCTTCTGTACTCATTGTACAAAGTCTCCTGTCCCGGCTGTGAAATCCTGTATGTAGTGTGAGAACTCCCTATGTGATGACCACCTGACAGCACACAACAAAGCACTCGATCATATACTAATAGAACTCAATGACTATTTGGTTTCCAAAAAGGTTCCCTCAGCGAGAAGGTGGAGCCTCAGAAAAACATTTTTTCCCATTACTAAGGAATGGGTCGCCTAAACCGATAAAGCATATGCACTAAGTGCAAGGGATGCCAAAAATTAGAAGGAGGTACTCCAATACCCTTTTGAAGAGATGTAGTGGAAGGCTACAGAAAGCATTTTTTCCCTTTATTAAGGAGTGGGTATCCTAGACTGGTAATGCGTATGCATTAAGAGCATGGGCTGCAAAACATTTACCCCTGGGGGGTATGCATATATATATCAAAGAATATTAGAGGTAGGCCTCTAATAATTGTGAATACAGGCATCATAACACCCTTAAAAAATTTATAGATAGGGTAGCATGATCACCCTGTTGATTTGGTGTTTGGTGGTGGAAGAGGAGGAGAACGACACAAAAGCTACAAAATCTTGATGCGTATACCCATGTTTGAGTGGGAAGGGGTGGATTTGAGTTTATGTTCCGCTGCTGTCATGCGGTGGTGTTGAGAAGTCTGGGACAATCCAGCCCTTGTTCATTTTGATAAAAGTCAGCCTGTCAGCATTTTCAATTTTTAGAAATACTGTGGTTTATTGAAAGAGGTAAAAAAAGAGACAAGTGCGGCGCTTCCTCTGAGAGTAACACGTTTTTACCAACAGTAAAAAAAATTATTTTAGTTGTGGTTATGCTCACCTTCTATTGGTAAGAAATGCATGTTGAGATTCTCAAGGAATCAATTCTTTAGGCAACTCTTCTCCGTATGTTGTATAATCCAATAAGGTGTGCAACTCACTTTGGAGAACTATGTGTTGATCCTGCTTCCTTGCTTGACAGGGTGATGTGCTTATCAGTTATAAAACCAGCTCGGACAAATCAGTAGTGGCAGGGCAGGCCAGGACCTCCAAGGAGTAGAGAGACAGTTCATTCCATGTGACTAGCTTGGATACCCAATATTTGACAGAGGACACAGAGGAATCATGGAGGACGCTGGTATGGTCAGCAAGGTACTCCTTCAGTATATGCCAGTTTTTGCCTCCTTGTCAGAGTACCTCACACATCAGGGCCTGGGTGGTGGAAGGGCCTGAGAAAACTGTCCCACACCTTTGATAGTGTTCCCCTGCCTCTGTTCCATCTGGTGTGTGTCTCCATTGCCTCTACTCCTTAGTTGTCCAAGGAACTGTGACCTCTCCTCCTCCTCATTATCACCCAGTCCGCGTTAAGAAGATGAGATGAGGCTGGGCTGAGCAGCATCACCTTGTATAGTTTCTTGCTCCATCTCAACTTGCTCTACCTGCAAAGCCTATTCTTTAATTGTGAGCAGTGAGAGTTTCAGTAGACAGAAAAGCAGGATGGTTACGCTGATTATGGCGTCATCACTGCTCACTATCTTAAAGCAGTCTGGAAATGTGACTGTTTAGTATTGCAACTTGTAGTTGAGTGGCTTGTTATTTATGCTTGCGTTCCAAAGGCTGGGGTTGGGATAAGTGAATGCTGCCCTGGAACAAGGACGTGGCTGCTGATAGTGGTTGCAAGTGTGCAATGACAGGTACAGGGTGGGAGGCATTTTCACCTACCTCATGGACAGAGGATTGTCACCTGCAGACACTGCTTCTGGACCCTGGTGTTCGGCCCAACTAGTCAACTTGATTTGTGTGTTTGTTGTGCTCCCGCAGCAGTCACAGTTTCACCTTGCCCAGGGCCTCAGTCTCTGCACTCACTATCTGCATCAGGTCCACTTCCCTGTCCCTTACCACACGCTTTGCCCATTTTAAATTACATATAACATTTCCCTGAGGGAAAAAAAGCTTTGCTGGATTAATATTGAAGGGAAATTTGCACACCTCGGATGGACTTGTTTCACTGCGTGTGATATACAGCAATGATATTGCAACCAATCAATTCTGGCTGTATGCTTTTGATGCACAAAAGCAGCACCTCTCCCTGCTTCCGTTGGTACACTGTGCTGAGCATAGCGTATGTGGTCTTATATAGACCTGATAACTAGTGTTGAGCATTCCGATACCGCAAGTATCGGGTATCGGCCGATACTTGCGGTATCGGAATTCCGATACCGGGATTCCGATACTTGCCGCGTATCGGATACCGGAATCGGAAGTTCTAAGATTCAAAAAGCAGAAATTCAGCCAATGAGATTGATTCCAAGTGTGGGCACATCCTGTTTAGCATGGAGGGCATGAAACTACTGGCAAGGCTGTGATTGGCTGGTGTAATGATGTCATGATGCAGTTTAAAAGTCGCTGGCGCCATTTTGCGATCACTCTGCTGTGAATTCAGTTAGTGACAGGACGCTGTTTGCTGACTGAGGGACAGTTTAGAGATAGCGATTTGCTTCTTTGTGCTTTCCAAAGGCTAATTTAGCAACCGCTGTGTTCACCTACTATTCACCTTGCTTTTGCCTTGTAGCGCTGTTTTCACAGCGATCTGCAGGGTCTGTGTGTGTGTGTGTGTGAGTGCAGCCCAGTCTCCAGTCTGAGTGCAGCCACATAGGCCATCCATAGTTGGTTGTATTCAGTTCAGGGAGGGTGGTTCATTGCCTCATACTGTTCCTTTTTTTTTTTTTTTTCCCAAGTAGTGTAGTCTGCTGCTAATTTATTCAAAAAAATCCTATTAGTGTCTTTCCACCCGTCTCCAGCTAATTTGTGGAAAAACACTACATAGGATAAAGTAGAGGAGGGTTTTTGGGCCTTGCAGCGCCGTTTACGGCTGTCTGCACGGTCTCCGTGTGACTGCAGCTCGCCCTGTAATCTGTGAGCAGCTGTAGCCTGGTTGTCTCCAGCTCAGGGTTTTTCACTGCGTCATACCGCCAAATCAATTTTCTTTTTTTTCAAAGTAGTGTAGTCTGCTGCTAATTAATTTAAAAAAATCCTATTAGTGTCTTTCCACCCGTCTCCAGCTAATTTGTGGAAAAACACTACATAGGATAAAGTAGAGGAGGGTTTTTGGGCCTTGCAGCGCCGTTTACGGCTGTCTGCACGGTCTCCGTGTGACTGCAGCTCGCCCTGTAATCTGTGAGCAGCTGTAGCCTGGTTGTCTCCAGCTCAGGGTTTTTCACTGCGTCATACCGCCAAATCAATTTTCTTTTTTTTCAAAGTAGTGTAGTCTGCTGCTAATTAATTTTAAAAAATCCTATTAGTGTCTTTCCACCCGTCTCCAGCTAATTTGTGGAAAAACACTACATAGGATAAAGTAGAGGAGGGTTTTTGGGCCTTGCAGCGCCGTTTACGGCTGTCTGCACGGTCTCCGTGTGACTGCAGCTCGCCCTGTAATCTGTGAGCAGCTATAGCCTGGTTGTCTCCAGCTCAGGGTTTTTCACTGCGTCATACTGCCAAATCAATTTTCTTTTTTTTCAAAGTAGTGTAGTCTGCTGCTAATTAATTTAAAAAAATCCTATTAGTGTCTTTCCACCCGTCTCCAGCTAATTTGTGGAAAACACTACATAGGATAAAGTAGAGGAGGGTTTTTGGGCCTTGCAGCGCCGTTTACGGCTGTCTGCACGGTCTCCGTGTGACTGCAGCTCTATCTGTTGTCAGTTCAGCCCCCAAAAAATAAATAAATAATAAAGTTCACCAAACACACCAGTTACACCACTTTACATTTCTGTAGGCCACATTAGCTCATATTAAAGTCTAGTCCACACTTTAGATAATTAGTGCTTCTTATACCTGTTAGGAGGAGTTGCTCAGGAATAAGCACACAAATCCGTTAGTACTTTTCTGCTTATCTTTATCAGTCAACCAAGATGAAGAAGGCAGTGAGTAAGGCACGGGGGCGTGGGAGCCGTCGCGGAGCAGGGAGGGGACGTGGGGATTCTGTGCCTGCTGCGGGCACCGGTGACTCATCAGCACCCACTTTCACCAGGCAACAGTCGTTCATGCGAAGCTTTGTGTCCGAGCGCCGTACACCGCTGCTGCGTGAAGAACAAATTGAAGCTGTTGTCGGATGGATGGCAGCTAATGCATCAACTTCCATTAGTGCCACATCCTCTCAGACACAGAGCACTGGAGAGCAGCCATCTGTCTCTTCACCACCTGCCAAATTGCCCAGGCAGACAGAGAGCCCAGGACAGGAGCCGTCTCTACTTCTGTTCTCTGAATCTCTTGGCTTGGAAACAGGGGGCCAGCCAAGCAGCATTGGAGAAATGGAGGAAGAGGCAGGGTGCAGTGATGCCCAACAGCTTTTTCTGTCTTCCTCTGAAGAGGCGGGTGGGCCAGTGGCTCCGGTCACCACATCGCAGGCCGCATCAGCTGATGATGACACTCAGGTGCCACTTACTGGTGCGTGCTCTGCTGCTGAGACTACCCAGGAGGAGCAGTTGGGGGCAGAGGGTAGTGTAGATGATGAGGTCCTCGACCCATCTTGGCGTGAGGGACAGGAAGGTGGTGGGAGCAGCTCTGAGGAAGAGATTCCCCGTACGGCCCAAAGAGGGAGAGGGAGGGGGAAGACTGCGGATCCTGCAGCCTCCGCTTTGGCACCCGTTAGGAGCATGTCTCTTCCAAAAGCCAAAAAGGGCGCTCCCAAGACTTGCAGTGCCTGGTCCTTTTTTGACACAGTTGCAGATGACATTTGCTATGTCAGATGCAACGTGTGTCATCAAAAAGTCAAAAGAGGGAAAAATGTCAGCAACCTCAATACCTCCAACATGTGGAAACATGTGCGCAACAGGCACCCGGCGGAGTTAGAAAAACACACTGAAGAGGTAGGCCAACCAACAGCGGCAGCTACCACCTCTTCAGCTCGTGTTGCCTCTTCCTCTACCTCACACGCAGCTGGTTCGGCGTCCTCCCAGGATCGCCGTGGAAGAACCTCTGCCCCTGTTGTCCAGAGACCCGCTGTAATTCCACCCGCAGCGCCACTTTCCCAGTCATCCACACACTCCCAGCCCAGTCTACAGCCATCGGTAGTACAGGCATGGGAGAAAAGGCGGCCTTTCTCGTCAAACCACCCACGAGCACAGGCTCTGACTGCAGGCATTGCCAAACTTCTGTCACTGGAAATGCTGTCATTCAGGCTGGTGGAGACTGACAGCTTCCGTGACTTGATGTCATTGGCAGTCCCACAGTACAATGTGCCCAGCCGCTTTTACTTCAGCAGGCAAGCCGTCCCTGCCCTGCAGAAGCATGTGGAGGGACACATAAAACACGCGCTACTGAACGCCGTCAGTAGCAAGGTCCACCTCACCACCGATGCGTGGACCAGTCAACATGGACAGGGGCGATACCTTTCCCTCACTGCCCATTGGGTTAATGTCGTTGAGCCGGGTACAGACCGTGCGAGTGGCGCAGGACGTGTCCTGCCCACTCCAAGGATTGCAGGAATCCATTCTGTACGCATTGACTCCTCCTCTTACACCAGTTCCTCAGAATCATCGCTGCAGGAGCCGTCACAGTCCACCTCCACATGGACCCGTGATGAACGTGTACCTGTTACGACCGACATGAGCACAGCCGTGGCCAAACGTCAACAGGCCGTCTTGAAATTAATTTTCTTGGGGAATCGTAGCCACACAGCGCAGGAGCTCTGGAATGCCATCAAGCAGGAGAGCGATGTGTGGTTTGTGCCAGCGAATCTCCAGCCAGGCATGGTAGTGTGTGATAATGGCCGAAATCTGGTGGCAGCTCTGGGCCTCGGCAACCTCACTCACATCCCATGTCTGGCACATGTGCTCAATTTGGTCGTGCAGAGCTTTTTGAGGGACTATCCGGATCTTGATGCACTGCTGCACAAGGTCCGCCTAGAGTGTGCTCACTTGCGGCGTTCCAGCACGGCAAAAGCGCGCATTGCGGCTCTGCAGCGCCGACACCGCCTGCCGGAACATCGCATCATATGTGACCTACCTACCAGGTGGAATTCCACGTTACATATGTTGGAGCGGTTGTGTGAGCAGCAGCAAGCTGTAATGGAGTACCAGCTGCTTCAGGCGCAAAAAAGTCGCAGTCAGCGCCGTACAGACTTCACAACCACAGAGTGGGCCACTATGAATGACGTCTGCCAGGTTTTGCGTCCCTTTGATTATTCCACGCGGATGGCGAGTGCAGATGATGCACTAGTCAGCATGACTGTCCCCCTTATCTGCCTGCTTGAAAAATCACTGCAAGCGCTAAGGGATGATGTTGTGGAAGAGGTGGAGGATGAGGATTCACCATTTCCATCATCTTCTGGACAGTCAGCGCCACGTGGTTCCTCACAAACGCGTAGGCAGGGGACCGTTTGTGAGGAGGATGAGGAGGAGTCAATGGAGGAGGAAGACATCCGTCCAGAGGAGGGAGTTACACAATTGTCCAGTACTCAGTGTGTACAGCGAGGGTGGGGTGATGACGAGCGGGCAGAGATCACGCCTCCAGCAGGGGACAGCGTTTCTTGGGCAGTTGGCAGTCTGCAGCACATGGTGGATTACATGCTGCAGTGCCTGAGAAACGACCGCCGCATCGCCCACATTCTCAACATGTCTGATTATTGGGTGTTCACCCTCCTCGATCCTCGCTACCGGGACAACGTAGAAAGCCTCATCACACCGTTGAACCGGGAGCGAAAAATGCGGGAGTACCAAGACACACTGGTCAATTCCATCATCTTCTCCATTCCAACTGAGAGAAGTGCTGCTAGTGCATTCCAAAGCAGCTCAGTGCGTCCAGGCCGTGGTGGAGGCTCTGCACAAAGAGGGAGCAGAAGCAGTGCCTCTGCCCAAGGCAAGACCAGTATGGCCGAACTGTGGCACAGTTTTCTGTGCCCGCCACAAAAGTCTACACCATCACAGACGGCTCCAGTCAGCAGGAGGCAACGGTTCCGTCAGATGGTGACAGACTACATGTCTTGCCCTCTTGCTGTACTCCCAGACGGCTCTTCCCCTTTCAAGTTTTGGGTCTCAAAGCTGGATACATGGCCAGAGCTAAGCCAGTATGCATTGGAGGTGCTGTCTTGCCCTGCGGCCAGTGTATTATCGGAACGTGTCTTTAGTGCTGCAGGTGGTGTACTAACTGACCGTCGCATGCGACTATCCTCCGATAACGTTGACCGGCTTACTTTCCTGAAAATGAACAAGGCCTGGATCTCGCCGGAATTTGCCACTCCTCCTCCTGATTGAATAATTAGGTCACTGTATACGTTATCCAGGTCTCCTGTTGTGTTCATCTTTCTACCACCTGAACTTAAATTCCTGGGCTCCAACACCGCCAGTTGAGGCTCAGACGTGCCGTCTGCACAGTCAAAACATACGACCCAGTGTTATTGGGTTTCAGTAACGTCAGCTGATCCCCAGCTGTGTAGCCGGCAATGTGTCATGCGACCGCCACGCTGACACAACAACTGAAATGTAAGGGAATCTGTCCCCCCCCCCCCAAGGCGTTTGTTACTGAAAGAGCCACCTTGTGCAGCAGTAATGCTGCCCAAGGAAAAGGTAGCTATTTTTGTTTAGCTCCTTGCACACGCAGAACTTAACACTTATAAAATGTGTCCACTGATACCGTAAAACCGTCCCGGAGGTGGGACTTTCCTTCGTAATGTGACGCAGCCCAGCCGTCATTCCTACCCCCCCGGCGCCGCGCACCGGCTCCTCAGCGTTGTTTTATTCCGTCCAGGAGCCTGCGCTGTTATGTTATCCCGTGGCCAGGCACACTTAGCGCTGCCCGTCTTCTGGCATCATTTGGTGTCTGGATGGCTGCGCCTGTGCGGCCGCGCTGGCAGAGAGCCCGCCTCGCAGTGTCTTCTGATTTAATCCCACTGGGGGCCTGGGATCCATGGACATGCGCAGTGCATATCTGAACCTCCACCTCTCACTCATTTCCCTATGGCTTCTTCAGACTGTTCGGTGTCAGCTGGTCCCTAACAGCATGCCACGGCCGTGACACCGCACAGTCTGAAGAAGCCATAGGGAGATGAGTGAGAGGTGGAGGTTCAGATATGCACTGCGCATGTCCATGGATCCCAGGCCCCCAGTGGGATTAAATCAGAAGACACTGCGAGGCGGGCTCTCTGCCAGCGCGGCCGCACAGGCGCAGCCATCCAGACACCAAATGATGCCAGAAGACGGGCAGCGCTAAGTGTGCCTGGCCACGGGATAACATAACAGCGCAGGCTCCTGGACGGAATAAAACAACGCTGAGGAGCCGGTGCGCGGCGCCGGGGGGGTAGGAATGACGGCTGGGCTGCGTCACATTACGAAGGAAAGTCCCACCTCCGGGACGGTTTTACGGTTGCAGGGGACACATTTTATAAGTGTTTAGTTCTGTGTTTGCAAGGAGCATGATGAAAAGAGCCACCTTTTCCTTTTGCATCTTTTGTGCTGCACAAGCTGGCTCTTTCAGCTACAAACGCCTTGGGGGGGGGTTAAAGGTTCCCTTTCGACTTTCTCAGGCTTCGGCCTACATTGTGTTCCTCTGCTTTTCCACCTGTCCCTGGGCTCCAACACCGCTAGTTGTTGCCTGGTAGTGCTGTACGCACAGTCCCAACAGTCGCTCCTCTGTTATTGGGGTTCAGTAACGTCAGCTGTTCCCCTGCTGTGTGTGTGGCAATCCCTCCTACCTCCTCCAACCTCCTCCTCCTCCACCTGTCCCTGGGCTCCAACACCGCCAGTTGCCGTCCAGAAGTGCTGTACGCACAGTCAACAGTCGCTCCTCTGTTATTGGGGTTCAGTAACGTCAGCTGTTCCCCTGCTGTGTGTGTGGCAATCCCTCCTACCTCCTCCAACCTCCTCCTCCTCCACCTGTCCCTGGGCTCCAACACCGCCAGTTGCCGTCCAGAAGTGCTGTACGCACAGTCAACAGTCCCTCCTCTGTTATTGGGGTTCAGTAACGTCAGCTGTTCCCCTGCTGTGTGTGTGGCAATCCCTCCTACCTCCTCCTACCTCCTCCAACCTCCTCCTCCTCCACCTGTCCCTGGGCTCCAACACCGCCAGTTGCCGTCCAGAAGTGCTGTACGCACAGTCAACAGTCCCTCCTCTGTTATTGGGGTTCAGTAACGTCAGCTGTTCCCCTGCTGTGTGTGTGGCAATCCCTCCTACCTCCTCCAACCTCCTCCTCCTCCACCTGTCCCTGGGCTCCAACACCGCCAGTTGCCGTCCAGAAGTGCTGTACGCACAGTCAACAGTCGCTCCTCTGTTATTGGGGTTCAGTAACGTCAGCTGTTCCCCTGCTGTGTGTGTGGCAATCCCTCCTACCTCCTCCAACCTCCTCCTCCTCCACCTGTCCCTGGGCTCCAACACCGCCAGTTGCCGTCCAGAAGTGCTGTACGCACAGTCAACAGTCGCTCCTCTGTTATTGGGGTTCAGTAACGTCAGCTGTTCCCCTGCTGTGTGTGTGGCAATCCCTCCTACCTCCTCCAACCTCCTCCTCCTCCACCTGTCCCTGGGCTCCAACACCGCCAGTTGCCGTCCAGAAGTGCTGTACGCACAGTCAACAGTCCCTCCTCTGTTATTGGGGTTCAGTAACGTCAGCTGTTCCCCTGCTGTGTGTGTGGCAATCCCTCCTACCTCCTCCAACCTCCTCCTCCTCCACCTGTCCCTGGGCTCCAACACCGCCAGTTGCCGTCCAGAAGTGCTGTACGCACAGTCAACAGTCCCTCCTCTGTTATTGGGGTTCAGTAACGTCAGCTGTTCCCCTGCTGTGTGTGTGGCAATCCCTCCTACCTCCTCCAACCTCCTCCTCCTCCTCCACCTGTCCCTGGGCTCCAACACCGCCAGTTGCCGTCCAGAAGTGCTGTACGCACAGTCAACAGTCCCTCCTCTGTTATTGGGGTTCAGTAACGTCAGCTGTTCCCCTGCTGTGTGTGTGGCAATCCCTCCTACCTCCTCCAACCTCCTCCAACCTCCTCCTCCTCCTCCACCTGTCCCTGGGCTCCAACACCGCCAGTTGCCGTCCAGAAGTGCTGTACGCACAATCAACAGTCCCTCCTCTGTTATTGGGGTTCAGTAACGTCAGCTGTTCCCCTGCTGTGTGTGTGGCAATCCCTCCTACCTCCTCCAACCTCCTCCTCCTCCTCCACCTGTCCCTGGGCTCCAACACCGCCAGTTGCCGTCCAGAAGTGCTGTACGCACAGTCAACAGTCCCTCCACTGTTATTGGGGTTCAGTAACGTCAGCTGTTCCCCTGCTGTGTGTGTGGCAATCCCTCCTACCTCCTCCAACCTCCTCCTCCTCCTCCACCTGTCCCTGGGCTCCAACACCGCCAGTTGCCGTCCAGAAGTGCTGTACGCACAGTCAACAGTCCCTCCTCTGTTATTGGGGTTCAGTAACGTCAGCTGTTCCCCTGCTGTGTGTGTGGCAATCCCTCCTACCTCCTCCAACCTCCTCCTCCTCCTCCACCTGTCCCTGGGCTCCAACACCGCCAGTTGCCGTCCAGAAGTGCTGTACGCACAGTCAACAGTCCCTCCTCTGTTATTGGGGTTCAGTAACATCAGCTGTTCCCCTGCTGTGTGTGTGGCAATCCCTCCTACCTCCTCCAACCTCCTCCAACCTCCTCCACCTGTCCCTGGGCTCCAACACCGCCAGTTGCCGTCCAGAAGTGCTGTACGCACAGAGCCAAACACCTCGCCAATGTGTTAGTGGGGTTCAGCACCGCCAGCTGTTCCCCTGCTGTGTATACGGCAACGTGTACTGCGACCGCCACGCAGTCACAACAAGTTTACTTTAAGGGAACCTGTCCCCCCCCCCCCCCAGGCGTTTGTTACTGAAGGAGCCACCTTGTGCAGCAGTAATGATGCAAAGGGAAAAAGTGCCTCTTTTCGTGGTGCTCCTTGCACATGCGGAACCTAACAGTTATGAAATGTGTCCCCTCACAGCGTAAAACCGTCCGGTAGGTGGAACTTTCCTTTGTCGTGTGACGCAGCACAGCCATCATTTTTACCCCCTTGGCGCCGTGCGCCGCCTCCTCAGCGTTGTTTGAATCTGTCCCGGAGCCTGCGCTGTTAGGTTAGCCCTTGGCCATGCACACATGTTGCGGTGCCCGTCTTCTGACATCATTTGGTGTCAGGCTGGCTGCGCCTGTGCGGGTGCGCTGGCCGAGATCCCGCCTCGCAGTGTCGTCTAATGTAATCCCACCGCGGGCCTGTGATCCGTGCCCGTGCGCAGTGCATATCCTCGCCTCTCACTCCCCTCCCTACGGCTTCTTCAGACTGTGCGATGTCAGCTGGTCCCTAATAGCATGCCACGGCCGTGACACCGCACAGTCTGAAAAAGCCGTAGGGAGGGGAGTGAGAGGCGAGGATATGCACTGCGCACGGGCACGGATCACAGGCCCGCGGTGGGATTACATTAGACGACACTGCGAGGCGGGATCTCGGCCAGCGCACCCGCACAGGCGCAGCCAGCCTGACACCAAATGATGTCAGAAGACGGGCACCGCAACATGTGTGCATGGCCAAGGGCTAACCTAACAGCGCAGGCTCCGGGACAGATTCAAACAACGCTGAGGAGGCGGCGCACGGCGCCAAGGGGGTAAAAATGATGGCTGTGCTGCGTCACACGACAAAGGAAAGTTCCACCTACCGGACGGTTTTACGCTGTGAGGGGACACATTTCATAACTGTTAGGTTCCGCATGTGCAAGGACCATAATTAAAAGAGCTAAGTTTACCTTTTCCAGCATTAGTGCTGTACACAATGGCTCTTTCAGCTACAAACGCCTGGGGGGGGGGGTTAAAGGTTTCCTTTCAACTTGCTCGAGTGCAGGCTTCGGCCTACACTCCGCTCCCCCTGCTCCTCCTGCTGACCCTGGGCTCTAACACCGCCAGTTGGGGCCCGGTACTGCTAGCTGCACAGAGAAAAACACCAGCCAATGTGTCAGTGGGGTTCAGCACCGCCAGCTGTTCCCCTGCTGTGCAGCCGGCATCGTGTCCTGCAACTGCCACGCAGGCACAACAGACCCAAAAGCTGCCGCCAGTGCAGGCTTCGGCCTACACTCTGCTCCATCTCCTCCTCCTGCTGACCCCGGGCTCCAACACCGCCAGTTGGGGCCTGGTACTGCTAGCTGCACAGAGAAAAACACCAGCCAATGTGTCAGTGGGGTCCAGCACCGCCAGCTGTTCCCCTGCTGTGCAGCCGGCATCGTGTCCTGCAAAAGCCACGCAGACACAAGAACTGAAATTGAAGGGAACCTGTCCCCCCTCCCCCAGGCGTTTTTACGTTATCCAGCCACCTTGTACAGCGGTAATGCTGCATGTGTGCAAGGTGGCTCAGAAACGTATTCTCCTCGCACATGTGGAACTGAAAACACGTCTGCAATGTGTCCTCTGTGTGACCATTTAACCGTCCCGGTGGTGTGACTTTCCTTTGTAATGACACGCTGCAACCCCCTTGGTAGCGCTGCCCGTCTTCTGGCATCATTGTTTGGCTGCCTGCGCCTCTGCGGCCGCCCTGACCCACACAACGCCCCTCGGTGTCTTATTTATTGGGACTGCGAGGGTGTGATTGATGGGCAGGATCAGTGCATCAGTTCGCCTGTCCCTCCTCTCCTTCCGCCTTCTTCGGACTGTGCGGCTTCATGGCCGTGGCATGCGATAAGGGATCAGATGACGCCGCACAGTCTGAAGCGGGTGTAAGGACCCGAGTGTGAGAGGCGAACATATGTGCTGCGCCAGGCCCTGAATCCCAGCCCCGCAGTGTTTTAACAATGTTAAGACACTGCGGGGCTGGGATTCATGGTCATCGCGAACCGCACCGGCCGACATTACATGATGCCAGAAGATGGGCAGCGCTAACGGCGCTAGGCCAGGGGATAACACGACAGCGCAGACTCCTGTACAGCAAATAACAACGCTCGGGAGGCTGCACCCAGCACCAAGGTGGGATTCTTGACACCTGTGCTGCGTCTCATTACAAAGGGAACTCTCGCCTCCATTACACAGTTTGACTGTATAAAGGGCTAAATGTTATACGTGTTCCATTCAGCGTGTGCAAGGAGAAAAATTACAAGAGCAACCTTTGACTTGCGCAGCACTGCTGCTGCATAAGCTGTGGCTCTTCTACTTTGTAACCCCTGAGGGGGGGTTAAAGGTGACTTTTGAAATCGGTTCAATTAGGCTTCGGCCTACACTCTGCTCCACCTGCAGAGCCCGGGCTCCAACAACGCTAGTTGCTGTCCGGAAGTGCTGGCTGCACAGAGCCAAACACCTCGCCAATGTGTCAGTGGGGTCCAGCACCGCCAGCTGTTCCCCTGCTGTGTAGCCGGCAACGTGTCCTGCAAAAGCCACGCAGACACAACACACCCAAAGCTGCCGCCTGTGCAGGCTTCGGCCTACACTCCCCTCCCCCTGCTCCTCCTCCTCCTGCTCCTCCTCCTGCTGTCCCTGGGCTCTAACACACCGCCAGTTTTTGCCCAGATGTGCTAGCTGCACAGAGAAAAACACCAGCCAATGTGTCAGTGGGGTCCAGCACCGCCAGCTGTTCCCCTGCTGTGCAGCCGGCAACGTGTCCTGCAAAAGCCACGCAGACACAAGAACTGAAATTGAAGGGAACCTGTCCCCCCTCCCCCAGGCGTTTTTACGTTATCCAGCCACCTTGTACAGCGGTAATGCTGCATGTGTGCAAGGTGGCTCAGAAACGTATTCTCCTCGCACATGTGGAACTGAAAACACGTCTGCAATGTGTCCTCTGTGTGACCATTTAACCGTCCCGGTGGTGTGACTTTCCTTTGTAATGACACGCTGCAACCCCCTTGGTAGCGCTGCCCGTCTTCTGGCATCATTGTTTGGCTGCCTGCGCCTCTGCGGCCGCCCTGACCCACACAACGCCCCTCGGTGTCTTATTTATTGGGACTGCGAGGGTGTGATTGATGGGCAGGATCAGTGCATCAGTTCGCCTGTCCCTCCTCTCCTTCCGCCTTCTTCGGACTGTGCGGCTTCATGGCCGTGGCATGCGATAAGGGAACAGATGACGCCGCACAGTCTGAAGCGGGTGTAAGGACCCGAGTGTGAGAGGCGAACATATGTGCTGCGCCAGGCCCTGAATCCCAGCCCCGCAGTGTTTTAACAATGTTAAGACACTGCGGGGCTGGGATTCATGGTCATCGCGAACCGCACCGGCCGACATTACATGATGCCAGAAGATGGGCAGCGCTATCGGCGCTAGGCCAGGGGATAACACGACAGCGCAGACTCCTGTACAGCAAATAACAACGCTCGGGAGGCTGCACCCAGCACCAAGGTGGGATTCTTGACACCTGTGCTGCGTCTCATTACAAAGGGAACTCTCGCCTCCATTACACAGTTTGACTGTATAAAGGGCTAAATGTTATACGTGTTCCATTCAGCGTGTGCAAGGAGAAAAATTACAAGAGCAACCTTTGACTTGCGCAGCACTGCTGCTGCATAAGCTGTGGCTCTTCTACTTTGTAACCCCTGAGGGGGGGTTAAAGGTGACTTTTGAAATCGGTTCAATTAGGCTTCGGCCTACACTCTGCTCCACCTGCAGAGCCCGGGCTCCAACAACGCTAGTTGCTGTCCGGAAGTGCTGGCTGCACAGAGCCAAACACCTCGCCAATGTGTCAGTGGGGTCCAGCACCGCCAGCTGTTCCCCTGCTGTGTAGCCGGCAACGTGTCCTGCAAAAGCCACGCAGACACAACACACCCAAAGCTGCCGCCTGTGCAGGCTTCGGCCTACACTCCCCTCCCCCTGCTCCTCCTCCTCCTGCTCCTCCTCCTGCTGTCCCTGGGCTCTAACACACCGCCAGTTTTTGCCCAGATGTGCTAGCTGCACAGAGAAAAACACCAGCCAATGTGTCAGTGGGGTCCAGCACCGCCAGCTGTTCCCCTGCTGTGCAGCCGGCAACGTGTCCTGCAAAAGCCACGCAGACACAAGAACTGAAATTGAAGGGAACCTGTCCCCCCTCCCCCAGGCGTTTTTACGTTATCCAGCCACCTTGTACAGCGGTAATGCTGCATGTGTGCAAGGTGGCTCAGAAACGTATTCTCCTCGCACATGTGGAACTGAAAACACGTCTGCAATGTGTCCTCTGTGTGACCATTTAACCGTCCCGGTGGTGTGACTTTCCTTTGTAATGACACGCTGCAACCCCCTTGGTAGCGCTGCCCGTCTTCTGGCATCATTGTTTGGCTGCCTGCGCCTCTGCGGCCGCCCTGACCCACACAACGCCCCTCGGTGTCTTATTTATTGGGACTGCGAGGGTGTGATTGATGGGCAGGATCAGTGCATCAGTTCGCCTGTCCCTCCTCTCCTTCCGCCTTCTTCGGACTGTGCGGCTTCATGGCCGTGGCATGCGATAAGGGATCAGATGACGCCGCACAGTCTGAAGCGGGTGTAAGGACCCGAGTGTGAGAGGCGAACATATGTGCTGCGCCAGGCCCTGAATCCCAGCCCCGCAGTGTTTTAACAATGTTAAGACACTGCGGGGCTGGGATTCATGGTCATCGCGAACCGCACCGGCCGACATTACATGATGCCAGAAGATGGGCAGCGCTAACGGCGCTAGGCCAGGGGATAACACGACAGCGCAGACTCCTGTACAGCAAATAACAACGCTCGGGAGGCTGCACCCAGCACCAAGGTGGGATTCTTGACACCTGTGCTGCGTCTCATTACAAAGGGAACTCTCGCCTCCATTACACAGTTTGACTGTATAAAGGGCTAAATGTTATACGTGTTCCATTCAGCGTGTGCAAGGAGAAAAATTACAAGAGCAACCTTTGACTTGCGCAGCACTACTGCTGCATAAGCTGTGGCTCTTCTACTTTCTAACCCCTGAGGGGGGGTTAAAGGTTACCTTTGAAATTGGTTCAATTAGGCTTCGGCCTACACTCTGCTCCACCTGCAGAGCCCGGGCTCCAACAACGCTAGTTGCTGTCCGGAAGTGCTGGCTGCACAGAGCCAAACACCTCGCCAATGTGTCAGTGGGGTCCAGCACCGCCAGCTGTTCCCCTGCTGTGCAGCCGGCAACGTGTCCTGCAAAAGCCACGCAGACACTTGCTCTTGTACCTTCTGCTCCACATCCTGGTTCCAGTACCGTCAGCTGGTTCCGGGCAGAGCCTTTGGCTTAGGTGCCTCCCTCTGGGTATCCGAGTTCCACCAACGTCAGGTGGTCCTTGGTAGTGCTTTCAGGCACGGGTACCTCCTGCTTAGTAACCGGGTTCCAGTAACGTCAGCTGGTCCTCGGTAGTTCCATTGGCTCTTGGACCTTCGGCTACCCATCCGGGTTCCAGCACCGTCAGCTGGTTCTCGGCAGTGTCTTTTGCTCTTGTACCTTCTGCTCCCCATCCTGGTTCCAGTACCGTCAGCTGGTTCCGGGCAGAGCCTTTGGCTTAGGTGCCTCCCTCTGGGTATCCGAGTTCCACCAACGTCAGGTGGTCCTTGGTAGTGCTTTCAGGCACGGGTACCTCCTGCTTAGTAACCGGGTTCCAGTAACGTCAGCTGGTCCTCGGTAGTTCCATTGGCTCTTGGACCTTCGGGTAGCCATCCGAGTTCCAGTTCCATCAGCTGGTTCTCGGCATTTTCTCAGCCTTCTTGTACCTTCTGCTACATTTCCAAGTTCAAGAGACTAAACACGATGACCCGGAAGAACACCCCTAAGATGACGACGACACCAGAGACGACAACCACCGTGATGACGACGACCCTGGAGACGATGACCCTGAAGACCACCCCGATGACGACGACCCCGGAGACCACCCCGATGACGACGACCCCGGAGACGACGACCCTGGAGACGACGACGACCTGGAAGACCGAGAAGCAGAAGAACAAGAGGCTGCAGAACAAAGAGCAGAAGGACATTAAGCATAACACAAAATATCAGAGCAAAAAAATATTATGTAAATTATAAGCAGAAGAAGACTAAGCAGTGTATGGGGGTGAGTCCGTTCCTCCTCGTGGTGCCCCTGGATAAAGCCTGATGCTGCAGGCCAAACTGAACGCGGACAAATGTAACTGGTTTGTGACAGGCAGAACGGAAGGTGTAATCTTCAAACTTTTATAGATAACAACTACGGGAATGCCTGTCACAAATAAGAATATGATGAAGAAGTTGAATATGATGAAGATAATAGTAAAATAAAAAGAATATGAACAATGTAACCCAAAAAATAATAGGTAGAAGATGAAGAAGAAGATGAATAAGGTGAAGAAGTTGATGTCAAAGAAGCTGATGATGAGGATAATTAAGAAGAAAGCGTGGGAGAAGTAAAAAAGAAGGTGAAGGGCGTGGAAGTAGTGAAACATCAATATCTGACATAAAAAAAAAAAAAAATAACATAGTCAAATTCTTTCTAACGCCGAACTTCATAAAAAAAAATTAAAAATCCTGCTATTCTATTACATTGGGCTAAACCTCTGTCCCTTTAATATCTCCGCCACGTCCCCCAATACATCCTACATTATTCTTAGTTGTTTTCCTTCATGTAGAATGAACCTACAAGTTTATAAAGGGTTTATTTTAATTCCGATATTTTCGTCCCATTGACTTGCATTGGGATCGGGTATCGGTATCGGATTGGATCCGATATTTTGACGGTATCGGCCGATACTTTCCGATACCGATACTTTCCGATATCGGAAAGTATCGCTCAACACTACTGATAACGCTATGTGACCAGCCAATCAAAGCAATTCCACTACCAACATGGCTATAGCATTACAGTGATTGACAGGCAATCCCTGCATGTTTAATGGCTCTCTAACAAGCGCCAAACATGCGAGTCAGGGATTTGAGCTTGCGTGTAACTATTGAAAAATACTTAAAGAGTAATGAGCATCTTGAGCACCCTGATGCTCGAGCGAGTAACGAGCAGTGATGAGCACTCTCACTCATCAATAGTGTTTATGATAATTATCCATTTGTAGAAGCCATCCTCTTTTCAACTTCAGCTTTTTTACAGATGGTATTATGTGTAGGTGTCAAGTTCTCGCCGCTGCACAGGGGGAATCTCGGACCACCTCTACTGCGGTCTCTCATTCTTCTCCGGCCGCATTGGAGCCTGCTCAGTAGAGACATCAGTCCTAGCATATGGCTCGGACAGATACTGCGCGTTTGGTTACTGCTGCCCTTCCAGGTTCAGCCATTATAACCAGTACTGTTCAGCGGCGAGCAGGCGCTCCTGGGACTAAGTCCTGCTTTTCTCCTTCTGAGAATGCCCAAGGGAAGACCTCTCATTGGAAGTCGGGGGTCACACGCTCAGGCCCTGTAGCAGCTCCTATTGGTCCACTAGGAAGGTCCCGGAGTGCTGCAGCTATAAAGGGTTCGCATGGCCGCTCGCTAGTATAAATAAGAAATTGTGTGTGTGTGGATGTATGCCTGTTCTGGTGAAAGCTCCGAATCATTCCCATCCCTAGAGTTGATGAATGTTCGCGAATGTTGGAGCTGTCTAGCGCCAGATAGTGCCATCCAGCACCAGTCACAATCTATACTGCGTCTAATCAGCAGTGACCGCCAGTGCGGTGCTGTATGCACTCTATGCGGCTATCTCCTGTTTCTCCTGACAATCCGTCAATGTAGGGTGGGAACTCCCGCTAGATCCCAGCATCTGACTCAGGACATCCTCAGGTGCGGGCTCAAAAGCCACCGAGGGTCAGAGCGGAATCAATCACCAGCATAGTGGGGGTGAATTGCAGGGATCCCACTAGTTTCCATTTGCTGCACCCTGTGACTGCTAACAGGGCACAGCGTTACCTTTATTCCTTGCGACTCTTTGAAGCAACAGAGTTCACTCCTATACAGACCAGGTGACGGAACCAGTGTCTATTCTGACGTAGTACCGCCATATAGTGCCACCATTAACTAGCAGCAGGTTCCACTCCTGCACGGTGGACCCTGGGCTGCGAATGCACCTTTACTATCATTATATTTACTCAGTACGTTCCGCCAGTCCTAACAGTATTCTAGAGCCAGGGTCTGTCTAGTAATGGTGGACGATCAGCATCTACAACGGTACATCCAGCAGGTGTAGGGTAGGTTGGCGGCCCTTGAATGCACAACCTCGGCCGCGGATGTCACCGCAGTCACTGTTCAGGCTACTAGCGTAGCTGCAGCCTGTTTGTCCATTCCCACTTCTGCTCCAACATTATCCCGTCTCCCGTTACCAGACAAGTTTGCTTGTGACAGTAAGCTGAGTCAGAGATTCATGAGCCAGTGTGCCATAGATATAGAGCTCCTGGCTGCACGTTTTCTCACGGAACGAGCTAAAGTGGAATTTATTCTATCCCTTCTATTGGGCAGGGCGTTGGAGTGGGCAACGCCGCTGTGTGAACATGATGATCATGTGGTGTAGAGTGCTCCTCGCTTCCTGGACTTTTTGAAACAGGTCTTTATGGGACCTCGTGTCACACATGATACGGCGCTCCAACTGCTGGCATTGACACAGGGCTCCTCCATGGTCAGTCAATTCGCCGTCCTCTTCCGGACTTTGACATCTGAGCTGGAGTGGCCAGATAAAGTCCTTATCCCGGTGTTCTGGAAGGGACTGGCTGACCATGTGAAGGACGCCTTGGCCACCAGGGAGATTCCCGCCACACTGGAAGAGCTTATAAATATGTCCACTCGCATCGACCTTCGTTTTAACGAACGAAGGTTGGAGCGAACACAGTGTAGGCAGAAGTTGTGGTTGGCTCCTACCTTCGCCAGGCCTCTAGAATCTCCTGTTCTTGCATCCGAGTCCCATAAGGCCATGGAGGTTTCTCGAGCGGGGCCTAAGTCCCCGGCCACTCGAATACCTGTGGTCTGTAATGTCTGCCAGAAATTAGGACATTATACCAACAAATGTCCCCAGCGGTTGGGAAACAAACGCGTCTAGTAACCGTAGGAGGAGGTTCACTAGACACAGCGGTGTTTTCCTCCAAACTGACATTTAAAGGGACTATCACCTTTGGCCCATCCACTCTTACAGTCAAGCTTTTTGTGGATTCTGGGGCGGAGGGGAATTTTATGTCCTCTCCCTTTGCCCAACACCAGGCAATACCCCTGGTGATGCCCGCCAAGCTGGTGACTGTACGAGTGGTGAATTGGTCGACACTGCCCCTCACAAATAACACACCAGACCATCCCATTTACATTATCTATGTCTCCATCCCATCAGGAGATTATTTCCCTTCTTGTCATTCCCGAGGGAATAGACGAGATCCTGCTAGGGATACCCTGGCTACATTACCACTCCCCTCATATAGAGTGGTCCTCAGGGAGAATTTTGGGATGTTGCGAATCTTGTGAGGGCAGATGTCTGAGAGAGTGCGTTCAGGTTGCCACAACAGAGGTACCCTCAGATCTCTCTTCTCTCCCCAAGCGCTATTGGTCCTATGCGGATGTGTTCTCCAAGAGGGCTGCGGAGACCCTTCCGCCTCACTGCCCCTATGACAGTCGTATTGATCTCTTGCCTGGAGTAGAGCCTCCCTGGGGTCGGGTCTACCCCCTGTGTCTCCCGGAGATGGAGGTAGTGACAAAATACATTCAGGAGAATTTGGCAAGAGGGTTCATTAGGAAGTCAGTGTCACCTGCTGGGGTGGGGTTCTTCTTCGTGCAGAAAAAGAATGGAGAACTACGTGCATGCATAGACTACAGGGGTCTTAACGCCATCACTGTTAAGAATAAGTACCCTTTGCCCCTGATATCTGAGCTCTTTGATAGGCTACGGGGAGCAAGAGTATGTATTAAACTAGATCTGCGGGGTGCTTAAAACCTGATTCACATCCGTGAGGGGGACGAATGGAAGATGGCTTTTAACACCAGGGATAGGCACTATGAATACCTGGCGATGTCCTTCGGGCTCTGTAATGCCCCAGCCATTATCCAAGACTTTGTGAACGATGTGTTCTGGGATATGCTCTCCTCCACTGTGGTGGTCTATCTGGATGATATTCTCATCTACTCTCCAGATTTGAATTCCCACCGGAGAGATGTTTGCAAAGTCTTCGACCTCCTACGGTCAAACTCCCTCTACGCCAAGTTGGAGAAGTGTGTGTTTGAGCAGGAATCCTTGCCTTTACTTGGCTATATCTTCTCCGCCCAGGGATTGGCTATGGATCCTGCCAAGCTACAGTCTGTGATGGACTGGCAGGAACCCCATTCTCTCAAAGCGGTGCAGTGCTTTATGGGGTTCATTAACTATTATCACCAGTTCATTCCTCACTTCTCAACTCTGGTAGCTCCCTTGGTAGCCCTCACCAAGAAGGGAGCAAATCCCAAATTGTGGTTGGAGGAAGTCTCCAAGGCCTTCCTCTCTATTAAGTCTCATTTTGCTAGCGCTCCCATCCTACATCGCCCCTATGTAAATAAGCCATTTATAATGGAGGTAGATGACTCATCCATCGGTGCTGGAGCAGTCCTCTTCCAAAAGGATGCTCAAGGTCAGAAGCATCCTTGCTTCTTTTTCTCCAAGACCTTCACACCCGCGGAGAGGAATTACTCCATCTGGGACAGGGAGTTGCTAGCTATGAAGTTGGCCTTCTCAGATTGCAGATATCTCTTGGAGGGGGCTCGTTTTCCCTTCCAAGTATATACTGACCACAAAAATGTGGTTTATTTGCAGACTGCCCAGCGGCTAAACTCTCGCCAGGTTAGATGGTTCTTGTTCTTCTCTCGTTTCCACTTCACCCTCCATTATCTTTCCGGGGAGAAGAACATTCATGCCGATGCTCTCTCCCACTCCGTAGTATCTTCAGTAGAAGAGGAGGAGGAGCCTCGGCTAATTGTCCCTTCAGAGAGCCTGAGGACCGTGGCTCCGGTTTCGCTAGACTCTGTGCCCCCGGGCAAGACTTTTGTGCCATCTAGTTTGGAACCAGAGGTTCTCTCTTGGGCTCACTCGTCCAAGGTGGGTGGACATTTTGGGACCAAGAGGACATCTGGGCTGCTGGCGAGGACATACTGGTGGCCACATATGGCCCGTGACATCAGAGACTATATTCAGGCATGTGTCTCCTGCGCCAAGAATAAGTCTCCTCGACAATGGCCAGCTGGGTTACTATACCCCCTGCTGGTGGCAGACAGGCCCTGGGAGATGGTCGGGATGGACTTTGTGGTTGGCTTACCCAAGTCCCGTAGCTGCACCATTATTTGGGTAATCACTGTCCATTTTTCCAAAATGGTGCACTTGGTGCCTCTTCCACGGCTACCTTCTGCACGGGCCTTGGCAGTGTTGTTTATTAAACACATTTTCTGCCTACATTGTATGCCAGACAAAATTGTCAGTGACCGGGGTCCCCAGTTTGCGTCTCGGTTCTGGAGAGAGCTTTGTCGTCTACTCAGCATCGAGCTGAATCTCTCTTCAGCATACCATCCCGAGACAAATGGGTTGGTAGAGAGGGCCAACCAGACTTTGGTCACATATCTGCGAAATTTTTTTTCAGCCAGGCAGGATGACTGAGCATCCCTGCTACCATGGGTGTCAGGACTCTGAACATTTTTTACCTTTTGTGCATTACTGCCCTTTTCCAACATGGCGTCTTTGGTCTCATGTGCACTTGTCTTCCTGCTATAAAACTCCACCCCAGCCTTCAGTCTGTCCTAGATTATTCTTCTTGCATCCAGCTCCTGATTACTCCCTGGCCTTGCATCTGCACCTGCTCCTGTGAACCTGTGTTGGAGATCCTGCCACTCTGCACTGAGTGTACTTAAAGAGAACACCTCATATACCAATTTAGAAAACCAAAAAGAAAGGGGGGATTTTAGACCTCCATATAATCATATGAACCAATAAAGAGGAAAACTGAAGGAGCAATTCCCAATATAACAAGTTTATTAGTAAAGTTATCATAATACAGGATAAATATACGCAAAAATATTCAAAAAAGAGCACACATCAGATGGCAAAACCATCTGTAAGATAGTATCGGCAGAAAAAGAAAATCCACAAGACTATACCACCAGGACCAAAAAGATCCAATCACAGTGACACAAGATGCTTAGCAGCAAATGTGCCCGGGTGCATATACCATAGGAAGCAATTTATCATGGAAGTAACAAGTTACAATATCTAATTCCTTATAAAAATACTGAGGAAATCACTACCCCATGTATTGCACTTAAACCCATTGGCCTAATATACCATAATCAGCCCATAATAGGACCTAATTAGAATGGCACATGCATAATACCTGTGGACATGATGGCCGTCGTGTATAGACCCGTGGAGTGAACACCTCGACGCGCGTTTCACCACGCCATTGGCTTCGTCAGGAGGTGAGTAAGCAGCATAAGTAACCCCTTTAAATACTGTCAGATTGTATTATAATTACCTGCAGCCACTTGCGGCGCGCACCCGCCATGTTGCGACGCGCCGAGGAGAGATGACCGGACCTGTGACCATGGCAACGCGTCACCGTAAACAGAGCGCCACCCACCACCGCACGAAGCAGCGCATGCGCGGTGCGCGCACTGGCCGGATAATAGAGGAGAGGTAGGAAGTAAGATGGACGTGTATACAGAAGGATGTAGGATCGATGGCACAATAAAAGTATATATTAAACTAGATCCTGGCAGAATAGCCTGGAGATGGACAGAGCAACCCAGCTTATAAATAATAGTATGGACCCGACACCCATATATATCACAATATATGGTTCGTCTTGTTGATGTGGGACCCTCTTTTTAACTAACAACTCACCTCTCTGTGTGCTGATAGCTCTCCTATACCCTTTCCGTATACATTTATGGTTGTATCCACGTTGCTGTAGCTACCTAGTAAGAATCCCTGCCTGGTTCTGAAATCTACCCTCATCAGAGCATATACGCTTCATACGGAGGAATTGACCCACCGGTATCGCCCTGGTCATCTGGGGATGATGGGCTGAGGAGGCATGAAGGAGGGCATTTACCGCTGTGTCCTTACGGTATACATCAGTAGTCAAATAACCGTTACTGTCCGTCTGTATGAGGACATCAAGACAATGCTTCTATTCTGTCTGTGTTTCAGGTGCCTCTAATACAGAGTACATGGATTTTAGAAAGCGTGACAAAAATTGGATCCCACAGTTAGGATCACTATTTGGTAACAAGGTAGATGCAGAAACTGAAAATTGAGACATTAAGGACTTGAAGCTTAATATAAGGGACTTGCTTAAAAAACGTACGAAGTTGTGGTGGAATAAGGCTGCTTTAGAAAATTATCTCCAGAAGGACATAGTCCCAAGGGGATTGAGGATCCAAATTTATCCAACTTTGGATGGTAGCGATCCCTCTTTTACTAGCAAATGGGAGGAAACTTTAACTAAGTGTTCACGCACCTTGTTGGAGTTATTGATTGGTTCTGATCGGAAAGCATTAGAGATTGTGGAAAGCGAGATAGACACTCTGAAGAATATTCAGATTCAAACCACCTGAACAGTAGAGGATTGTGCCAAATTTGATAAGGACCTGGAGGGTGACCTCATCAAATGGGAAAAGGAGATACAAGCCACTAAGATCCGAAAATTTCAACGGGATCTACAGGACTATTCGTCCAATAGAGTCTATAGGTGGCAATATAAAAAGACACACCTAAAACCGATATCACGGTCTTCATCAATTACATCATCTCTGTCAGAAGAACAATGTGGAGAACATTTTTTAGGAAAAAGGGGTGGGGTTGGAGAGGGAATCAGGGTGGAATTTATTCCCCACACACCCGTAACCCCACTCCCTCCAATGCGTACACGCACTTACCACAAAAGACAGAACAGGAGAGGGCGGTAAATATGCAGGTAATCAATTTATCCGATGTATCACTATCTCCTGCACAAATTCGGGTGTTGGAGAAAGGCCTGACTTTTGCACCATCAGCCAGCTTTAATTTCTTTACTATGGTGAAGGATCTTGAGTTATTTGCCAGAAAATTAGCTTTTAAAAAATTCTGTGGTGGTTGTGTTCTGGTTTTAATGTTTTTTATTTTTATTTTAGTTTATTAATTTAGGTTTATATTGCTGTATATACACATTATTGGACCATCTGGCGGAATATTTGGGAGAAGAGGACTTTGGCGTTTTGGACTGTGGCGTGCATATTGCAACTTAAGAACGAAGACTCGCTGGACCCATGAAATACAAATATTGTAGCCCATTATAAATTCATTTGCTTTGTAAAATGTAATAGAATAAATGCACCCAAAACTAACAACAAAGGTATAAATAAGATGTATGTTATGGTTGGGGGATTTGGAGTGGTTTTTTATAGCCATCTCTCTCCCTTTCTAACTGTATGGGGTGGTATGTTATAAGTGTAATGGGGTTGGACATTTAGTATGATGCTATTTGTATTTGCAGTATTGTGATATATATGGGTGTCGGGTCCATACTATTATTTATAAGCTGGGTTGCTCTGTCCATCTCCGGGCTATTCTGCCCGGATCTAGTTTAATATATACTTTTATTGTGCCATCGATCCTACATCCTTCTGTATACACGTCCATCTTACTTCCTACCTCTCCTCTATTATCCGGCCAGTGTGCGCACCGCGCATGCGCTGCTTCGTGCGGTGGTGGGTGGCG
Source organism: Ranitomeya variabilis (assembly GCF_051348905.1). Lineage (NCBI taxonomy): Eukaryota > Metazoa > Chordata > Amphibia > Anura > Dendrobatidae > Ranitomeya > Ranitomeya variabilis. The sequence continues at coordinate 353,418,574 of NC_135233.1, forward strand.
CTCTGTTTACGGTGAGGCGTTGCCATGGAAGCAGGTCCGGTCATCTGACCGGATCAGGTGACGTGGTGACGCGCATCTTGAGCGCACGTGGCTGCAGGTAATTATAATACAATCTGACAGTATTTAAAGGGGTTACTTATGCTGCTTACTCACCTCCTGACGAAGCCACTGGCGTGGTGAAACGCGCGTCGAGGTGTTCACTCCACGGGTCTATACACGACGGCCATCATGTCCACAGGTATTATGCATGTGCCATTCTAATTAGGTCCTATTATGGGCTGATTATGGTATGTTAGGCCAATGGGTTTAAGTGCAATACATGGGGTAGTGATTTCCTCAGTATTTTTATAAGGAATTAGATATTGTAACTTGTTACTTCCATGATAAATTGCTTCCTATGGTATATGCACCCGGGCAAATTTGCTGCTAAGCATCTTGTGTCACTGTGATTAGATCTTTTTGGTCCTGGTGGTATAGTCTTGTGGATTTTCTTTTTCTGCCGATACTATCTTACAGATGGTTTTGCCATCTGATGTGTGCTCTTTTTTGAATATTTTTGTGTATATTTATCCTGTATTATGATAACTTTACTAATAAACATTGTTATATTGGGAATTGCTCCTTCAGTTTTCCTCTTTATTGGTTCACACTCTGCTCTGAGTTCCTGCTGCATACACCAGTGTTCAGTAATCCTCCTTCATCTGCTGCTCATGTTACTTCCATCGGCATTTGCTGGACATGTAAGCTGTTTCTGCTCTGCAAAACCTGAGACTATTAACCAGGCCTCCCTGGTTGAGCTAAGATATGATTTGAACTGCCAATAGCATATCTATCTGTGTCTGGACTAAGTCAAGGATCTATTTGTGTCAAGTTTTCTCAAGAATACACTGTGCTTCATAGACTTTCTGTTTGTTTGCATCTACCTCTGAAGTTTCCTATTGACTGCTAAGCTGCGTTTATTATTTGCACCAAGTGTTATGGACTTGAGTTTCTCTCCGCACCTGCTTGAATCACCACGTGATAATATAAACTTTACCACTTATAAAACTGTGTCCTGTTGTCTTGTTCCACGCAAGGAGTCTCCTGAATTATCCCCTATAATTATTACAGGATAATCTAGCCATAAAAAAAGGAGACTGCTGGAACAATGACTGTAGAGAGCAGATTAGAGCAGGTGTTTTCCATAATTAGATCACTGCAGAAAGATGTGGAAGGTCTGCAAAAGACGTTTGGAAGCTTTGAACACAATCAACAAGTGTTTGGACAAACTTTGCATGACTTAAGGAATCGCATGGCAGCCCAGGAAAACAAACTTGCTGGCATAGAGTCCCAGTATGGACAGGCTTTTCAGGACATAAGCACGCAAATAGCTGCACAAGCGACTTTTCCCTCTGGGCAACCGCCACCAGCTAGCCCACCTAAGTTGCCCCCATTCAGATTTAATGGTGATCGCGACAAATTTCGTGGCTTTGTGAATCAATGTATGCTATATTTTGATGTGCATGCTGACCGTTTTCCTACTGATAGATACAAAGTATTGTGTGTAATAATGCTACTGCCCTCACGAGCGCTCGCCTGGGCGAATCCGATGATTGAGTCTCGTGACCCACGGTTAAATGACTTGGATGATTTCTTGGCCGCTATGGTATTAATGTTTGATGACCCTAATTGCCGTGCAACCTGTTATGATCCTTAGTGGTTGAGGATCACAGATTACTCCAGCAAGGTGACTAAACATAGGACAAGCTCTAGGGAGGTGGAAAACTGGACTGACCGCAAAACTGAACCTATCCAACCACACTAGAGGCAGCCGGTGAACGTGTCTAAAATCCTAGACGTCTCGAGCCAGCCTGAGGAACTAACTACCCCTAGAGAGAAAGAAAGACCTCTCTTGCCTCCAGAGAAATAATCCCCAAAAGATATAGAAGCCCCCAACATATAATAACGGTGAGGTAAGAGGAAGGCACATACACAGGGGTGAAAGCAGATTCAGCAAAAGAGGCCCACTAATTCTAGACAGCAGAAAATAGAAAAGGGGTCTATGCGGTCAGTAAAAAACCCTTACAAAATATCCACACTGAGATTTCAAGAACCCCCACACCAACTAACGGTGTGAGGGGAGAAACTCAGTCCCCTAGAGCAACCAGCAAGTAAGAAATCACATTTTAACAAGCTGGACAAAAAACATGATGAACGCTGATAATCAGAAACTGAACAAACAAAAACTTAGCTTGTCTTGGAGAGACTGGGAGCAAGGTAGTCACCAGGAATCTGAAGAGCACTGAATACATTGATAGCAGGCAAGGAACTGAGTATCCAGGTGAGCTAAATACGAAACCAACCAAGGATAATGAACCAGGTGATGAAGCCAACCTGCAGAAAGACAACACTACACAGTACCGCTTGTGACCACTAGAGGGAGCCCAAAAATAGAGTTCACAACAGTACCCCCCCCTTGAGGAGGGGTCACTGAACCCTCATCAAGACCCCCAGGGCGATCAGGACGAGCAGCATGGAAGGCACGAACCAAATCGGCCGCATGAACATCAGAGGCGACAACCCAGGAATTATCCTCCTGACCATAGCCCTTCCACTTAACCAGATACTGAAGTCTCCGTCTAGAGATACGAGAATCCAAAATCTTCTCCACCACGTACTCCAATTCGCCCTCGACCAGCACCGGAGCAGGAGGCTCAACAGAAGGAACCACAGGTACCACATACCTCCGCAACAAAGACCTATGGAACACATTATGGATGGCAAACGATGCCGGGAGAGCCAAACGAAAAGACACCGGGTTAAGGATTTCCAAGATCTTATAAGGACCGATGAAGCGAGGCTTAAACTTAGGAGATGAAACCTTCATAGGAACATACCGAGAAGACAGCCACACCAAATCCCCAACACGAAGTCGGGGACCCACACCGCGGCGGCGGTTGGCAAAGCGCTGAGCCCTCTCCTGTGACAATTTCAGATTGTCCACCACATGGCTCCAAATCTGTTGCAACCTATCCACCACAGAATCCACCCCAGGACAGTCAGAAGACTCAACCTGACCCGAGGAAAAACGAGGATGGAAACCAGAATTGCAGAAAAAAGGCGAAACCAAGGTAGCAGAACTAGCCCGATTATTAAGGGCAAACTCGGCCAATGGCAAAAAAGTCACCCAATCATCCTGATCAGCAGAAACAAAACATCTCAAATAAGTCTCCAATGTCTGATTAGTTCGCTCGGTTTGGCCATTAGTCTGAGGATGGAAGGCCGACGAAAAAGACAAATCAATGCCCATCTTAGCACAAAAAGTTCGCCAAAACCTGGACACAAACTGGGATCCTCTATCAGACACAATATTTTCAGGAATGCCGTGCAAGCGAACCACATTCTGAAAAAATAGAGGAACCAAATCGGAGGAGGAAGGCAGCTTAGGCAAGGGCACCAAATGGACCATCTTGGAAAAACGATCACACACCACCCAGATGACAGACATTTTCTGAGATACTGGCAGATCCGAAATAAAATCCATGGAAATGTGCGTCCAAGGCCTTTTCGGGACAGGCAAAGGCAAAAGCAAACCGCTGGCACGAGAACAGCAAGGCTTAGCCCGAGCACAAATCCCACAAGACTGCACAAAGGAACGCACATCCCGCGACAAGGAAGGCCACCAGAAGGACCTAGCCACCAAATCTCTGGTACCAAAAATCCCAGGATGACCTGCCAACACCGAAGAATGAACCTCGGAAATAACTCTGCTGGTCCATCTATCCGGGACAAACAGTCTCTCTGGTGGACAACGGTCAGGTCTATCCACCTGAAATTTCTGCAGCACTCGTCGCAAATCTGGAGAAATGGCAGACAAAATCACTCCCTCTCTGAGAATACCAGCCGGCTCAGAAACTCCCGGAGAGTCAGGCACAAAACTCCTAGAAAGTGCATCAGCCTTCACGTTCTTCGAACCAGGCAGGTATGAGACCACGAAGTTGAAATGGGAGAAAAACAACGACCAACGAGCCTGTCTAGGATTCAAGCGCTTGGCAGACTCGAGGTAAATCAGATTTTTGTGATCAGTCAGGACCACCACACGATGTTTAGCTCCTTCGAGCCAATGTCGCCACTCCTCAAATGCCCACTTCATAGCCAACAACTCCCGATTACCAACATCATAATTTCGCTCGGCAGGCAAAAACTTTCTTGAAAAGAAAGCACACGGCTTCATCACAGAGCCCTCAAAGCTTCTCTGCGACAAAACAGCCCCTGCTCCAATCTCGGAAGCATCAACCTCGACCTGGAAGGGGAGAGAGACATCTGGCTGACATAAGACTGGAGCTGAAGAAAACCAGTGCTTAAGCTCCCGAAAGGCCTCCACGGCTGCAGGAGACCAATTAGTCACATCAGAGCCCTTCTTGGTCAAATCCGTCAAAGGTTTAACCACACCAGAAAAATTAGCGATGAAACGACGGTAAAAATTAGCAAAACCCAAGAACTTCTGAAGACTCTTAACAGACGTGGGCTGAGTCCAGTCATGAATAGCCTGGACCTTGACTGGGTCCATCTCCACAGTAGAAGGAGAAAAAATAAAACCCAAAAAGGAGACCTTCTGTACTCCGAAGAGGCATTTTGAGCCCTTCACAAATAAAGCATTAGCACGCAGGACCTGAAACACCATCCTGACCTGCTTCACATGGGACTCCCAATCATCAGAAAAAACCAAAATGTCATCCAGATAAACAATCAGAAATTTATCCAGATATTCTCGGAAAATGTCATGCATGAAGGACTGAAACACAGAAGTAGCATTAGAGAGTCCAAAAGGCATCACCAAGTACTCAAAATGGCCTTTGGGCGTATTAAATGCTGTTTTCCATTCATCTCCCTGCTTAATGCGCACAAGATTATACGCACCACAGAGATCTATCTTGGTGAACCAACTGGCACCCTTAATCCGAGCAAACAAATCAGACAATAGTGGCAAAGGATACTGAAATTTGACTGTGATTTTATTCAGAAGGCGATAATCTATACACGGTCTCAAAGAACCGTCCTTCTTGGCCACAAAAAAGAATCCTGCACCAAGAGGGGAAGAGGATGGGCGAATATGTCCCTTCTCCAAAGACTCCTTTATATAACTCCGCATTGCGGCATGCTCTGGTATAGACAAATTAAAAAGTCGTCCCTTAGGGAATTTACTACCAGGAATTAAATTTATAGCACAGATACAATCCCTATGAGGGGGCAGGACACTGGACCTGGGCTCATCAAATACATCCTGGTAGTCAGACAAAAACTCAGGGACCACAGAAGGAGTGGAAGAAGCAATAGACACCAATGGAGTATCACCATGAATTCCCTGACAACCCCAACTAGACACAGACATAGCTTTCCAATCTAAAACTGGATTATGAGCCTGCAGCCATGGCAGACCCAAAACGACAACATCATGTAAATTATGCAGAACAAGAAAGCGAATCACCTCCTGATGAACGGGAGTCATGCACATGGTCATTTGCGTCCAATACTGAGGTTTATCAATTCCCCTCAGAGGAATAGGAAATTCCAAAGGCTCCAGGACAAAACCACAGCGCCTGGCAAATGACAAATCCATCAGATTCAGGGCAGCGCCCGAATCCACAAATGCCATAACCGAGTAGGACGACAAAGAACAAATCAAAGTAACAGACAAAATAAATTTAGGCTGTATAGTACCAATGGTGACAGGTTTAGCAACCTTTTTTAAGCGTTTAGAGCATGCTGAGATAACATGAGCAGAATCACCACAGTAAAAGCACAACCAATTTTGACGTCTATGACTTTGTCGCTCAATTCTGGTCAGGGTTCGATCACATTGAAAATACCGCCAAAGGATGAGCAGATTTGCGCTCCCGCAAACGCCGATCAACCTGAATGGCTAAAGCCATAGAATCACTCTGACTTGTAGGGGTGGGGAACCCCACCATAACATCCTTAATGGCTTCAGAAAGACCTTCTCTGAAATTTGCAGCCAGGGCACACTCATTCCATTGAGTAAGCACTGACCATTTCCGAAATTTCTGACAATACACCTCTGCTTCATCCTGCCCTTGAGAGAGGGCCAGCAACGCTTTTTCTGCCTGATTCTCAAGATTAGGCTCCTCATAAAGCAATCCAAGAGCCAGAAAAAACGCATCCACATTAAGCAATGCAGGACCTCCTGGCGCCAGAGAGAAAGCCCAATCCTGCGGGTCGCCACGCAACAAGGAGATAACAATTTTTACTTGCTGAGCGGAATCACCAGAGGAACGAGGTCTCAGAGATAGAAATAACTTACAATTATTCTTAAAATTCTGAAACCTAGATCTATCTCCAGAAAACAACTCAGGAATGGGTATCTTTGGTTCTGACATAGGGCTATGAATAACAAAATCCTGAATACTTTGCACCCGTGCAGCAAGATGATCCACACTAGAAGTCAGAGTCTGAACATCCATGTCTGCAGCTGAGCTCCAAAAACCACTCAGAGTTCAAGGGGATGAAAGAAGCTAGACAGACTGCAGCACAAAAAAAAAAAAAAAAATGTACTCAGGTCTTCTTTTAATCCCACTTCTGCGATGCAAAAAACACTTTTTGGCCTGCTATACTGTTATGATCCTTAGTGGTTGAGGATCACAGATTACTCCAGCAAGGTGACTAAACATAGGACAAGCTCTAGGGAGGTGGAAAACTGGACTGACCGCAAAACTGAACCTATCCAACCACACTAGAGGCAGCCGGTGAACGTGTCTAAAATCCTAGACGTCTCGAGCCAGCCTGAGGAACTAACTACCCCTAGAGAGAAAGAAAGACCTCTCTTGCCTCCAGAGAAATAATCCCCAAAAGATATAGAAGCCCCCAACATATAATAACGGTGAGGTAAGAGGAAGGCACATACACAGGGGTGAAAGCAGATTCAGCAAAAGAGGCCCACTAATTCTAGATAGCAGAAAATAGAAAAGGGGTCTATGCGGTCAGTAAAAAACCCTTACAAAATATCCACACTGAGATTTCAAGAACCCCCACACCAACTAACGGTGTGAGGGGAGAAACTCAGTCCCCTAGAGCAACCAGCAAGTAAGAAATCACATTTTAACAAGCTGGACAAAAAACATGATGAACGCTGATAATCAGAAACTGAACAAACAAAAACTTAGCTTGTCTTGGAGAGACTGGGAGCAAGGTAGTCACCAGGAATCTGAAGAGCACTGAATACATTGATAGCAGGCAAGGAACTGAGTATCCAGGTGAGCTAAATACGAAACCAACCAAGGATAATGAACCAGGTGATGAAGCCAACCTGCAGAAAGACAACACTACACAGTACCGCTTGTGACCACTAGAGGGAGCCCAAAAATAGAGTTCACAACAGTACCCCCCCCTTGAGGAGGGGTCACTGAACCCTCATCAAGACCCCCAGGGCGATCAGGACGAGCAGCATGGAAGGCACGAACCAAATCGGCCGCATGAACATCAGAGGCGACAACCCAGGAATTATCCTCCTGACCATAGCCCTTCCACTTAACCAGATACTGAAGTCTCCGTCTAGAGATACGAGAATCCAAAATCTTCTCCACCACGTACTCCAATTCGCCCTCGACCAGCACCGGAGCAGGAGGCTCAACAGAAGGAACCACAGGTACCACATACCTCCGCAACAAAGACCTATGGAACACATTATGGATGGCAAACGATGCCGGGAGAGCCAAACGAAAAGACACCGGGTTAAGGATTTCCAAGATCTTATAAGGACCGATGAAGCGAGGCTTAAACTTAGGAGATGAAACCTTCATAGGAACATACCGAGAAGACAGCCACACCAAATCCCCAACACGAAGTCGGGGACCCACACCGCGGCGGCGGTTGGCAAAGCGCTGAGCCCTCTCCTGTGACAATTTCAGATTGTCCACCACATGGCTCCAAATCTGTTGCAACCTATCCACCACAGAATCCACCCCAGGACAGTCAGAAGACTCAACCTGACCCGAGGAAAAACGAGGATGGAAACCAGAATTGCAGAAAAAAGGCGAAACCAAGGTAGCAGAACTAGCCCGATTATTAAGGGCAAACTCGGCCAATGGCAAAAAAGTCACCCAATCATCCTGATCAGCAGAAACAAAACATCTCAAATAAGTCTCCAATGTCTGATTAGTTCGCTCGGTTTGGCCATTAGTCTGAGGATGGAAGGCCGACGAAAAAGACAAATCAATGCCCATCTTAGCACAAAAAGTTCGCCAAAACCTGGACACAAACTGGGATCCTCTATCAGACACAATATTTTCAGGAATGCCGTGCAAGCGAACCACATTCTGAAAAAATAGAGGAACCAAATCGGAGGAGGAAGGCAGCTTAGGCAAGGGCACCAAATGGACCATCTTGGAAAAACGATCACACACCACCCAGATGACAGACATTTTCTGAGATACTGGCAGATCCGAAATAAAATCCATGGAAATGTGCGTCCAAGGCCTTTTCGGGACAGGCAAAGGCAAAAGCAAACCGCTGGCACGAGAACAGCAAGGCTTAGCCCGAGCACAAATCCCACAAGACTGCACAAAGGAACGCACATCCCGCGACAAGGAAGGCCACCAGAAGGACCTAGCCACCAAATCTCTGGTACCAAAAATCCCAGGATGACCCGCCAACACCGAAGAATGAACCTCGGAAATAACTCTGCTGGTCCATCTATCCGGGACAAACAGTCTCTCTGGTGGACAACGGTCAGGTCTATCCACCTGAAATTTCTGCAGCACTCGTCGCAAATCTGGAGAAATGGCAGACAAAATCACTCCCTCTCTGAGAATACCAGCCGGCTCAGAAACTCCCGGAGAGTCAGGCACAAAACTCCTAGAAAGTGCATCAGCCTTCACGTTCTTCGAACCAGGCAGGTATGAGACCACGAAGTTGAAATGGGAGAAAAACAACGACCAACGAGCCTGTCTAGGATTCAAGCGCTTGGCAGACTCGAGGTAAATCAGATTTTTGTGATCAGTCAGGACCACCACACGATGTTTAGCTCCTTCGAGCCAATGTCGCCACTCCTCAAATGCCCACTTCATAGCCAACAACTCCCGATTACCAACATCATAATTTCGCTCGGCAGGCAAAAACTTTCTTGAAAAGAAAGCACACGGCTTCATCACAGAGCCCTCAAAGCTTCTCTGCGACAAAACAGCCCCTGCTCCAATCTCGGAAGCATCAACCTCGACCTGGAAGGGGAGAGAGACATCTGGCTGACATAAGACTGGAGCTGAAGAAAACCAGTGCTTAAGCTCCCGAAAGGCCTCCACGGCTGCAGGAGACCAATTAGTCACATCAGAGCCCTTCTTGGTCAAATCCGTCAAAGGTTTAACCACACCAGAAAAATTAGCGATGAAACGACGGTAAAAATTAGCAAAACCCAAGAACTTCTGAAGACTCTTAACAGACGTGGGCTGAGTCCAGTCATGAATAGCCTGGACCTTGACTGGGTCCATCTCCACAGTAGAAGGAGAAAAAATAAAACCCAAAAAGGAGACCTTCTGTACTCCGAAGAGGCATTTTGAGCCCTTCACAAATAAAGCATTAGCACGCAGGACCTGAAACACCATCCTGACCTGCTTCACATGGGACTCCCAATCATCAGAAAAAACCAAAATGTCATCCAGATAAACAATCAGAAATTTATCCAGATATTCTCGGAAAATGTCATGCATGAAGGACTGAAACACAGAAGTAGCATTAGAGAGTCCAAAAGGCATCACCAAGTACTCAAAATGGCCTTTGGGCGTATTAAATGCTGTTTTCCATTCATCTCCCTGCTTAATGCGCACAAGATTATACGCACCACAGAGATCTATCTTGGTGAACCAACTGGCACCCTTAATCCGAGCAAACAAATCAGACAATAGTGGCAAAGGATACTGAAATTTGACTGTGATTTTATTCAGAAGGCGATAATCTATACACGGTCTCAAAGAACCGTCCTTCTTGGCCACAAAAAAGAATCCTGCACCAAGAGGGGAAGAGGATGGGCGAATATGTCCCTTCTCCAAAGACTCCTTTATATAACTCCGCATTGCGGCATGCTCTGGTATAGACAAATTAAAAAGTCGTCCCTTAGGGAATTTACTACCAGGAATTAAATTTATAGCACAGATACAATCCCTATGAGGGGGCAGGACACTGGACCTGGGCTCATCAAATACATCCTGGTAGTCAGACAAAAACTCAGGGACCACAGAAGGAGTGGAAGAAGCAATAGACACCAATGGAGTATCACCATGAATTCCCTGACAACCCCAACTAGACACAGACATAGCTTTCCAATCTAAAACTGGATTATGAGCCTGCAGCCATGGCAGACCCAAAACGACAACATCATGTAAATTATGCAGAACAAGAAAGCGAATCACCTCCTGATGAACGGGAGTCATGCACATGGTCATTTGCGTCCAATACTGAGGTTTATCAATTCCCCTCAGAGGAATAGGAAATTCCAAAGGCTCCAGGACAAAACCACAGCGCCTGGCAAATGACAAATCCATCAGATTCAGGGCAGCGCCCGAATCCACAAATGCCATAACCGAGTAGGACGACAAAGAACAAATCAAAGTAACAGACAAAATAAATTTAGGCTGTATAGTACCAATGGTGACAGGTTTAGCAACCTTTTTTAAGCGTTTAGAGCATGCTGAGATAACATGAGCAGAATCACCACAGTAAAAGCACAACCAATTTTGACGTCTATGACTTTGTCGCTCAATTCTGGTCAGGGTTCGATCACATTGAAAATACCGCCAAAGGATGAGCAGATTTGCGCTCCCGCAAACGCCGATCAACCTGAATGGCTAAAGCCATAGAATCACTCTGACTTGTAGGGGTGGGGAACCCCACCATAACATCCTTAATGGCTTCAGAAAGACCTTCTCTGAAATTTGCAGCCAGGGCACACTCATTCCATTGAGTAAGCACTGACCATTTCCGAAATTTCTGACAATACACCTCTGCTTCATCCTGCCCTTGAGAGAGGGCCAGCAACGCTTTTTCTGCCTGATTCTCAAGATTAGGCTCCTCATAAAGCAATCCAAGAGCCAGAAAAAACGCATCCACATTAAGCAATGCAGGACCTCCTGGCGCCAGAGAGAAAGCCCAATCCTGCGGGTCGCCACGCAACAAGGAGATAACAATTTTTACTTGCTGAGCGGAATCACCAGAGGAACGAGGTCTCAGAGATAGAAATAACTTACAATTATTCTTAAAATTCTGAAACCTAGATCTATCTCCAGAAAACAACTCAGGAATGGGTATCTTTGGTTCTGACATAGGGCTATGAATAACAAAATCCTGAATACTTTGCACCCGTGCAGCAAGATGATCCACACTAGAAGTCAGAGTCTGAACATCCATGTCTGCAGCTGAGCTCCAAAAACCACTCAGAGTTCAAGGGGATGAAAGAAGCTAGACAGACTGCAGCACAAAAAAAAAAAAAAAAAAAATGTACTCAGGTCTTCTTTTAATCCCACTTCTGCGATGCAAAAAACACTTTTTGGCCTGCTATACTGTTATGATCCTTAGTGGTTGAGGATCACAGATTACTCCAGCAAGGTGACTAAACATAGGACAAGCTCTAGGGAGGTGGAAAACTGGACTGACCGCAAAACTGAACCTATCCAACCACACTAGAGGCAGCCGGTGAACGTGTCTAAAATCCTAGACGTCTCGAGCCAGCCTGAGGAACTAACTACCCCTAGAGAGAAAGAAAGACCTCTCTTGCCTCCAGAGAAATAATCCCCAAAAGATATAGAAGCCCCCAACATATAATAACGGTGAGGTAAGAGGAAGGCACATACACAGGGGTGAAAGCAGATTCAGCAAAAGAGGCCCACTAATTCTAGATAGCAGAAAATAGAAAAGGGGTCTATGCGGTCAGTAAAAAACCCTTACAAAATATCCACACTGAGATTTCAAGAACCCCCACACCAACTAACGGTGTGAGGGGAGAAACTCAGTCCCCTAGAGCAACCAGCAAGTAAGAAATCACATTTTAACAAGCTGGACAAAAAACATGATGAACGCTGATAATCAGAAACTGAACAAACAAAAACTTAGCTTGTCTTGGAGAGACTGGGAGCAAGGTAGTCACCAGGAATCTGAAGAGCACTGAATACATTGATAGCAGGCAAGGAACTGAGTATCCAGGTGAGCTAAATACGAAACCAACCAAGGATAATGAACCAGGTGATGAAGCCAACCTGCAGAAAGACAACACTACACAGTACCGCTTGTGACCACTAGAGGGAGCCCAAAAATAGAGTTCACAACAGTACCCCCCCCTTGAGGAGGGGTCACTGAACCCTCATCAAGACCCCCAGGGCGATCAGGACGAGCAGCATGGAAGGCACGAACCAAATCGGCCGCATGAACATCAGAGGCGACAACCCAGGAATTATCCTCCTGACCATAGCCCTTCCACTTAACCAGATACTGAAGTCTCCGTCTAGAGATACGAGAATCCAAAATCTTCTCCACCACGTACTCCAATTCGCCCTCGACCAGCACCGGAGCAGGAGGCTCAACAGAAGGAACCACAGGTACCACATACCTCCGCAACAAAGACCTATGGAACACATTATGGATGGCAAACGATGCCGGGAGAGCCAAACGAAAAGACACCGGGTTAAGGATTTCCAAGATCTTATAAGGACCGATGAAGCGAGGCTTAAACTTAGGAGATGAAACCTTCATAGGAACATACCGAGAAGACAGCCACACCAAATCCCCAACACGAAGTCGGGGACCCACACCGCGGCGGCGGTTGGCAAAGCGCTGAGCCCTCTCCTGTGACAATTTCAGATTGTCCACCACATGGCTCCAAATCTGTTGCAACCTATCCACCACAGAATCCACCCCAGGACAGTCAGAAGACTCAACCTGACCCGAGGAAAAACGAGGATGGAAACCAGAATTGCAGAAAAAAGGCGAAACCAAGGTAGCAGAACTAGCCCGATTATTAAGGGCAAACTCGGCCAATGGCAAAAAAGTCACCCAATCATCCTGATCAGCAGAAACAAAACATCTCAAATAAGTCTCCAATGTCTGATTAGTTCGCTCGGTTTGGCCATTAGTCTGAGGATGGAAGGCCGACGAAAAAGACAAATCAATGCCCATCTTAGCACAAAAAGTTCGCCAAAACCTGGACACAAACTGGGATCCTCTATCAGACACAATATTTTCAGGAATGCCGTGCAAGCGAACCACATTCTGAAAAAATAGAGGAACCAAATCGGAGGAGGAAGGCAGCTTAGGCAAGGGCACCAAATGGACCATCTTGGAAAAACGATCACACACCACCCAGATGACAGACATTTTCTGAGATACTGGCAGATCCGAAATAAAATCCATGGAAATGTGCGTCCAAGGCCTTTTCGGGACAGGCAAAGGCAAAAGCAAACCGCTGGCACGAGAACAGCAAGGCTTAGCCCGAGCACAAATCCCACAAGACTGCACAAAGGAACGCACATCCCGCGACAAGGAAGGCCACCAGAAGGACCTAGCCACCAAATCTCTGGTACCAAAAATCCCAGGATGACCCGCCAACACCGAAGAATGAACCTCGGAAATAACTCTGCTGGTCCATCTATCCGGGACAAACAGTCTCTCTGGTGGACAACGGTCAGGTCTATCCACCTGAAATTTCTGCAGCACTCGTCGCAAATCTGGAGAAATGGCAGACAAAATCACTCCCTCTCTGAGAATACCAGCCGGCTCAGAAACTCCCGGAGAGTCAGGCACAAAACTCCTAGAAAGTGCATCAGCCTTCACGTTCTTCGAACCAGGCAGGTATGAGACCACGAAGTTGAAATGGGAGAAAAACAACGACCAACGAGCCTGTCTAGGATTCAAGCGCTTGGCAGACTCGAGGTAAATCAGATTTTTGTGATCAGTCAGGACCACCACACGATGTTTAGCTCCTTCGAGCCAATGTCGCCACTCCTCAAATGCCCACTTCATAGCCAACAACTCCCGATTACCAACATCATAATTTCGCTCGGCAGGCAAAAACTTTCTTGAAAAGAAAGCACACGGCTTCATCACAGAGCCCTCAAAGCTTCTCTGCGACAAAACAGCCCCTGCTCCAATCTCGGAAGCATCAACCTCGACCTGGAAGGGGAGAGAGACATCTGGCTGACATAAGACTGGAGCTGAAGAAAACCAGTGCTTAAGCTCCCGAAAGGCCTCCACGGCTGCAGGAGACCAATTAGTCACATCAGAGCCCTTCTTGGTCAAATCCGTCAAAGGTTTAACCACACCAGAAAAATTAGCGATGAAACGACGGTAAAAATTAGCAAAACCCAAGAACTTCTGAAGACTCTTAACAGACGTGGGCTGAGTCCAGTCATGAATAGCCTGGACCTTGACTGGGTCCATCTCCACAGTAGAAGGAGAAAAAATAAAACCCAAAAAGGAGACCTTCTGTACTCCGAAGAGGCATTTTGAGCCCTTCACAAATAAAGCATTAGCACGCAGGACCTGAAACACCATCCTGACCTGCTTCACATGGGACTCCCAATCATCAGAAAAAACCAAAATGTCATCCAGATAAACAATCAGAAATTTATCCAGATATTCTCGGAAAATGTCATGCATGAAGGACTGAAACACAGAAGTAGCATTAGAGAGTCCAAAAGGCATCACCAAGTACTCAAAATGGCCTTCGGGCGTATTAAATGCTGTTTTCCATTCATCTCCCTGCTTAATGCGCACAAGATTATACGCACCACAGAGATCTATCTTGGTGAACCAACTGGCACCCTTAATCCGAGCAAACAAATCAGACAATAGTGGCAAAGGATACTGAAATTTGACTGTGATTTTATTCAGAAGGCGATAATCTATACACGGTCTCAAAGAACCGTCCTTCTTGGCCACAAAAAAGAATCCTGCACCAAGAGGGGAAGAGGATGGGCGAATATGTCCCTTCTCCAAAGACTCCTTTATATAACTCCGCATTGCGGCATGCTCTGGTATAGACAAATTAAAAAGTCGTCCCTTAGGGAATTTACTACCAGGAATTAAATTTATAGCACAGATACAATCCCTATGAGGGGGCAGGACACTGGACCTGGGCTCATCAAATACATCCTGGTAGTCAGACAAAAACTCAGGGACCACAGAAGGAGTGGAAGAAGCAATAGACACCAATGGAGTATCGCCATGAATTCCCTGACAACCCCAACTAGACACAGACATAGCTTTCCAATCTAAAACTGGATTATGAGCCTGCAGCCATGGCAGACCCAAAACGACAACATCATGTAAATTATGCAGAACAAGAAAGCGAATCACCTCCTGATGAACGGGAGTCATGCACATGGTCATTTGCGTCCAATACTGAGGTTTATCAATTCCCCTCAGAGGAATAGGAAATTCCAAAGGCTCCAGGACAAAACCACAGCGCCTGGCAAATGACAAATCCATCAGATTCAGGGCAGCGCCCGAATCCACAAATGCCATAACCGAGTAGGACGACAAAGAACAAATCAAAGTAACAGACAAAATAAATTTAGGCTGTATAGTACCAATGGTGACAGGTTTAGCAACCTTTTTTAAGCGTTTAGAGCATGCTGAGATAACATGAGCAGAATCACCACAGTAAAAGCACAACCAATTTTGACGTCTATGACTTTGTCGCTCAATTCTGGTCAGGGTTCGATCACATTGAAAATACCGCCAAAGGATGAGCAGATTTGCGCTCCCGCAAACGCCGATCAACCTGAATGGCTAAAGCCATAGAATCACTCTGACTTGTAGGGGTGGGGAACCCCACCATAACATCCTTAATGGCTTCAGAAAGACCTTCTCTGAAATTTGCAGCCAGGGCACACTCATTCCATTGAGTAAGCACTGACCATTTCCGAAATTTCTGACAATACACCTCTGCTTCATCCTGCCCTTGAGAGAGGGCCAGCAACGCTTTTTCTGCCTGATTCTCAAGATTAGGCTCCTCATAAAGCAATCCAAGAGCCAGAAAAAACGCATCCACATTAAGCAATGCAGGACCTCCTGGCGCCAGAGAGAAAGCCCAATCCTGCGGGTCGCCACGCAACAAGGAGATAACAATTTTTACTTGCTGAGCGGAATCACCAGAGGAACGAGGTCTCAGAGATAGAAATAACTTACAATTATTCTTAAAATTCTGAAACCTAGATCTATCTCCAGAAAACAACTCAGGAATGGGTATCTTTGGTTCTGACATAGGGCTATGAATAACAAAATCCTGAATACTTTGCACCCGTGCAGCAAGATGATCCACACTAGAAGTCAGAGTCTGAACATCCATGTCTGCAGCTGAGCTCCAAAAACCACTCAGAGTTCAAGGGGATGAAAGAAGCTAGACAGACTGCAGCACAAAAAAAAAAAAAAAAAAATGTACTCAGGTCTTCTTTTAATCCCACTTCTGCGATGCAAAAAACACTTTTTGGCCTGCTATACTGTTATGATCCTTAGTGGTTGAGGATCACAGATTACTCCAGCAAGGTGACTAAACATAGGACAAGCTCTAGGGAGGTGGAAAACTGGACTGACCGCAAAACTGAACCTATCCAACCACACTAGAGGCAGCCGGTGAACGTGTCTAAAATCCTAGATGTCTCGAGCCAGCCTGAGGAACTAACTACCCCTAGAGAGAAAGAAAGACCTCTCTTGCCTCCAGAGAAATAATCCCCAAAAGATATAGAAGCCCCCAACATATAATAACGGTGAGGTAAGAGGAAGGCACATACACAGGGGTGAAAGCAGATTCAGCAAAAGAGGCCCACTAATTCTAGATAGCAGAAAATAGAAAAGGGGTCTATGCGGTCAGTAAAAAACCCTTACAAAATATCCACACTGAGATTTCAAGAACCCCCACACCAACTAACGGTGTGAGGGGAGAAACTCAGTCCCCTAGAGCAACCAGCAAGTAAGAAATCACATTTTAACAAGCTGGACAAAAAACATGATGAACGCTGATAATCAGAAACTGAACAAACAAAAACTTAGCTTGTCTTGGAGAGACTGGGAGCAAGGTAGTCACCAGGAATCTGAAGAGCACTGAATACATTGATAGCAGGCAAGGAACTGAGTATCCAGGTGAGCTAAATAGGAAACCAACCAAGGATAACGAACCAGGTGATGAAGCCAACCTGCAGAAAGACAACACTACACAGTACCGCTTGTGACCACTAGAGGGAGCCCAAAAATAGAGTTCACAACAGCAACCGCTGAATCTGCTTTGTTGTCTTTATGCCAGGCTAAACGTTCTGTTTTTGAGTATGCCACTGAATTCAGGAGATTAGCGGTAGATACCAATTGGGACAGTTATGCACAATTGCCTATTTTTAAGAGGGGTCTGTCTAGTATTATAAAAGATGAACTAGCTTGCTCAGAGTCACCACAAGAACAAGAGACATTTGTACAACATTGTGTGCGCATAGACATTCGCCTTACTGAGCGTAGGCAGGAGAAATTTGCTGCATATAACCGTATTTCTAACTTTTCCCTTCCTTCCAAAGAGCCTGCAGGTAAAACATCTCGGGAAGTGGAGGAGGTGCCAATGCAAATTGATTCCGTTCAGAGACGCGAGATCAATGAGCGCCAGGAGCATCGCCTTCGTGAAAGTCTATGTTTCTACTGCGGCCAGTCTGACCACTTCTTGATCAATTGTCCTAAGTGTCCTAGACAGCCTAACAAGGTGCTAGCAGCAATAGGGAAGTATGACAACTGTGATGATGAATCTGACATCTCTGAATGTAGCCTGCCTTTAAACGCTGTATTCCATTCACTTTCTATGACTTCACCCCCCAAGGAGCTGAAGGAAAAGAACTCTCACTGTTCTCTCCCTATTAAGATCCTGTGTTCAGGAAAGTGGATTTCCAGTTCAGCTATGATTGACTCTGGTGCAGATGGCAATTTCATGGATATCGCATTTGCCAAGGAACATGGTATTAAAATTCAGCAAAGAGCCTCTCCAATTACCATGGAAACAGAGGATGGGTCACCTTTAATCTCTGGGCCTGTGGATCAGGAGACCGTACCCCTTGAAATTTTGTTGGAGCCTAATCATCAGGAGCAACTTTCTTTCTTGCTAATTTCTTCTTTTTTTTTTTTCATTTTCCTGTGATTTTAGGCATTCCTTGGTTGCGTTCTCAGAACCCAATTATCAACTGGGAGACAAAGGAGATTATCTTTCCAACAAGGAGAAACTCGGCGTTAACAGAAGCTGTCCCTGAGTCCACGGCTACGGAACCACATGTACAGGTATCTTCTGTTATGATTTTCCCAATGGCAGGGAAATCAAAATAACAACGGACTAGCTCTCGGGTGATGGGAACTAAAGTGACCGTGACCTGAACCTGACACGACACTGGAAGTAGCCGGGGAGTGTTTCCTACGATGCCCTAGACACCACGCGCCAGCCGGAGATCTAACTACCCGTATCAGAGGAATATACAGGCCTGCCTTACCTCCAGAGATGAACCCCAAAAGGAGATAGCAGCCCCCCACAGATATTGACGGTGAGTCAAGAGGAAAAGACATACGTAGGATGAACAGCAGATTTAGCACAGTGAGGTCCGCTTACTAGATAGCAGAAGTACAGGAAAGAGTCACTTCACGGTCAACTTCAAAACACTACTCAAAAACACCATCCTGAAATTACTTTAAGACTCCAGTGACAATTCATGCCACTGGAGTGGCAATTTCAGTCCACGAGAGCTTCCAGCTACAAAGAGTCACATTGCAAATAGCTGGACAAAAATAGCATTAACTAGAAACAAAATTCAACTTAGCTGAACAGGATCTTGAGGCAGGAGAATGCAACAGAATGCTACTGATACATTGTTGGCCGGCATCGGACCAGCAGCCAAGCAGCCTTAAATAGGAAACTCCCCTAATGGGTGTCAACAGGTGATCAAGGATAGAAGAAGGCTAATAAGTGGCACTACCATAAAACACCACCGGGGGAGCCCACAAACAGAATTCACAACAGTACCCCCCCCTTAAGGAGGGGGCACCGAACCCTCACCAGAACCACCAGGGCGATCTGGATGAGCACTATGAAATGCACGAACCAAATCAGGAGCATGAACATCAGATGCTGTCACCCAAGAATTATCCTCCTGACCATAGCCTTTCCACTTAACCAGATACTGAAGTTTCCATCTGGAAACACGGGAGTCCAAGATCTTTTCCACCACATACTCCAACTCACCCTCAACCAGCACAGGAGCAGGAGGATCAGCAGACGGAACAACCGGCACCTCATACCTCCGCAACAATGACCGATGAAAAACATTATGAATAGTAAAAGATGCTGGGAGGTCCAAACGAAAGGACACAGGATTGAGAACCTCCAGAATCCTATAAGGGCCGATAAACCGAGGCTTAAACTTAGGAGACGAGACCTTCATAGGAACAAATCGAGAAGACAACCAAACCAGGTCCCCAACACAAAGACGAGGACCGACACGCCGATGACGATTAGTGAACTGTTGAGTCTTCTCCTGGGACAACTTCAGATTGTCCACAACCTGTCCCCAAATCTGATGCATTCTATCAACCACAGCATCTACTCCAGGACAATCCGAAGACTCCAATTGACCGGACAAAAAGCGAGGGTGAAACCCTGAATTACAAAAAAATGGAGAAACCAAAGTGGCAGAACTGGCCCGATTGTTAAGGGCAAACTCTGCCAATGGCAAAAAATCAAGCCAATCGTCCTGATCAGCGGACACAAAACACCTCAAGTAAGTCTCCAAGGTCTGATTAGTACGCTCAGTCTGGCCATTAGTCTGAGGATGGAATGCAGACGAAAAAGACAAGTCGATGCCCATCCTGGCACAGAACGCCCGCCAAAATCTAGACACAAACTGAGTACCCCTGTCAGACACTATAGTCTCAGGAATACCATGCAAACGCACAACATTCTGAAAAAATAGAGGGACCAGCTCAGAGGAGGAGGGCAATTTGGGCAAAGGTACCAAGTGAACCATCTTGGAAAAACGGTCACACACCACCCAGATGACGGACATCCTACGAGAAACAGGAAGGTCAGAAATAAAGTCCATAGAGATGTGCGTCCAAGGCCTCTTAGGAATAGACAAGGGCAACAACAACCCGCTGGCCCGGGAACAGCAGGGCTTAGCCCGAGCACAAACATCACAAGACTGCACAAAAATACGTACATCTCGAGACAAGGAAGGCCACCAGAAGGACCTAGACACCAGATCCCTGGTGCCAAAAATTCCAGGATGACCTGCCAACGCGGAAGAGTGAACCTCCGAAATAACTCTACTGGTCCAGTCATCAGGGACAAACAGTCTACCAGGCGGACAGCGATCAGGCCTATCCACCTGAAACTCCTGCAAAGAGCGCCGCAGGTCTGGGGAGACAGCTGACAATATCACCCCATCCTTCAGGATGCCAGTAGGTTCGGAATCACCAGGCGAGTCAGGCTCAAAACTCCTAGAGAGGGCATCCGCCCTCACATTCTTAGACCCAGGCAGATATGAAACCACAAAGTTAAATCGAGAGAAAAACAACGACCAGCGCGCCTGTCTAGGATTCAGACGCCTGGCTGACTCAAGATAAATTAGATTTTTGTGGTCAGTCAAGACCACCACCTGGTGTCTAGCACCCTCAAGCCAATGACGCCACTCCTCAAATGCCCACTTCATGGCCAAGAGCTCCCGATTTCCAACATCATAATTTCGCTCAGCGGGCGAAAACTTTCGAGAGAAAAACGCACATGGTCTCATCACTGAGCAGTCAGGACCTTTCTGCGACAAAACTGCACCTGCTCCGATCTCGGAAGCATCTACTTCAACCTGGAACGGGAGCAAAACATCAGGCTGGCGCAACACAGGAGCAGAAGAAAAGCGGCGCTTAAGCTCCCGAAAGGCCTCCACAGCCGCAGAGGACCAATTAGCAACATCAGCACCCTTCTTGGTCAAATCAGTCAAAGGTTTAGCAATGGCAGAAAAACCCGCTATGAATCGGCGATAGAAATTAGCAAATCCCAAGAATTTCTGAAGACTCTTTAGAGAAGTAGGTTGTATCCAATCACAAATAGCCTGAACCTTAACAGGGTCCATCTCCATAGATGAAGGGGAAAAAATATATCCCAAAAAGGAAATTCTCTGAACCCCAAAAATACACTTTGAGCCCTTCACAAATAGAGAATTAGCTCGTAAAACCTGAAAAACTCTCCTGACCTGTTGAACATGAGATTCCCAGTCCTCCGAAAAAATCAAAATATCATCCAAATACACAATCATAAATTTATCCAGATATTCACGGAAAATATCGTGCATAAAGGACTGAAAAACGGAAGGGGCATTCGCGAGACCGAAAGGCATTACCAAATACTCAAAATGGCCTTCAGGCGTATTAAATGCGGTCTTCCACTCATCCCCCTGCTTAATCCGCACCAAATTATACGCACCACGTAGATCGATCTTAGTGAACCACTTCGCCCCCTTTATGCGAGCAAAAAGATCAGTCAGTAAAGGTAACGGGTACTGGTATTTAACTGTAATCTTATTCAGAAGTCGATAGTCGATACAAGGTCTCAATGAACCATCCTTTTTACCCACAAAGAAAAACCCTGCCCCCAGTGGAGACAAAGAGGGGCGAATATGACCCTTTTCCAAAGATTCTCTGATATACTCCCACATAGCAGTATGTTCAGGTACAGACAAATTAAACAAGCGACCCTTAGGAAATTTACTACCGGGAATCAACTCAATAGCGCAGTCACACTCTCTGTGAGGGGGGAGAGAATCAGTTTTAGGCTCCTGAAAGACATCATAAAAATCTGACAGAAATGCTGGGATCTCAGAGGGAGTAGATGAAGAAATGGGAACCAAAGGTGCATCCCCATGAATCCCCCGACATCCCCAGCTCAGCACAGACATTGATCTCCAGTCCAAGACTGGATTATGAATTTGTAACCATGGTAATCCAAGTACTAATACGTCATGTAGATTATATAACACAAGGAAACGAATAATCTCCTGATGGTCTGGGGAAAGATGCATAGTCACTTGTGTCCAATATTGTGGTTTATTGCTAGCCAAAGGTGTAGAATCAATACCCTTTAAGGGAATAGAAACCTCCAGAGGCTCTAAATCAAACCCACAACGCTTGGCAAAGGACCAATCCATGAGACTCAGAGCGGCGCCAGAATCCACATAAGCATCCACAGTAACAGATGATAAAGTACAAATCAATGTCACGGACAAAAGAAATTTAGACTGCAAGGTACCCATAGAAAAAGATTTATCAACCTTTTTATCAACCTTCTTTATGCGTTTAGAGCATGCTGATATAACATGAGCTGGATCTCCACAATAGAAGCACAACCCATTTTTGCGCCTGTAATTCTGTCGTTCGCCTCTAGACAATACACTATCGCATTGCATATGCTCTGGTGCCTTTTCAGAGGTCACCGCCAAATGATGCACAGGTTTTTGCTCAGAAGATACCGCCATATGGTGCACAGGTTTTTGCTCAAAAGATACCGCCATATGGTGCACAGATTTTTGCTCAGAAGATACCGCCATATGGTGCACAGATTTGCGCTCCCGTAAACGCCGATCAATCTGGATAGCCAATTTCATGGCATCATTCAGACCTGTAGGCACAGGGAACCCCACCATGACATCCTTCACAGCATCAGAGAGACCTTCTCTGAAATTAGCTGCTAGAGCGCACTCATTCCATTTAGTAAGCACCGACCATTTACGAAATTTTTGGCAGTATATCTCAGCTTCATCTTGCCCTTGGGAAAGAGCTATCAAGGCTTTCTCAGCCAAAATCTCTAAATTAGGTTCTTCATAAAGCAACCCCAAAGCCAGAAAAAACGCATCTACATTTAATAACGCAGGATCCCCTGGCGACAATGCAAATGCCCAACTTTGTGGGTCACCCCGCAATAGAGAAATAACAATTTTAACCTGTTGCGCAGGATCACCAGCAGAGTGAGATTTCAGAGACAAAAACAATTTACAATTCTCTCTGAAATTCAAAAAACGGGATCTGTCTCCGGTAAAAAATTCAGGCATAGGGATCTTAGGTTCAGACATTGAAGCACGTATAACAAAATCTTGTAAGTTCTGGACCTTTGTAGCCAGGTTATTCAGACCTGCAACCAAACTCTGTGGATCCATGATTCAAACAGGTGTAACCAAAGCCATTCAGAGATTAAGAGGAGAGGAAAAAAAAAAAAAAAGGCTGAAGACTGCAGTTTAAGCAAGGAGTACAAATAAGCACTAAAGTGCACTTTCCAAACACAGAAGGGAAAAAAAAACCTTTTCATATCCTTTCCTGCTTTAGTGCATAGTTTTAACACATGTGGCCGGCCAAACTGTTATGATTTTCCCAATGGCAGGGAAATCAAAATAACAACGGACTAGCTCTCGGGTGATGGGAACTAAAGTGACCGTGACCTGAACCTGACACGACACTGGAAGTAGCCGGGGAGTGTTTCCTACGATGCCCTAGACACCACGCGCCAGCCGGAGATCTAACTACCCGTATCAGAGGAATATACAGGCCTGCCTTACCTCCAGAGATGAACCCCAAAAGGAGATAGCAGCCCCCCACAGATATTGACGGTGAGTCAAGAGGAAAAGACATACGTAGGATGAACAGCAGATTTAGCACAGTGAGGTCCGCTTACTAGATAGCAGAAGTACAGGAAAGAGTCACTTCACGGTCAACTTCAAAACACTACTCAAAAACACCATCCTGAAATTACTTTAAGACTCCAGTGACAACTCATGCCACTGGAGTGGCAATTTCAGTCCACGAGAGCTTCCAGCTACAAAGAGTCACATTGCAAATAGCTGGACAAAAATAGCATTAACTAGAAACAAAATTCAACTTAGCTGAACAGGATCTTGAGGCAGGAGAATGCAACAGAATGCTACTGATACATTGTTGGCCGGCATCGGACCAGCAGCCAAGCAGCCTTAAATAGGAAACTCCCCTAATGGGTGTCAACAGGTGATCAAGGATAGAAGAAGGCTAATAAGTGGCACTACCATAAAACACCACCGGGGGAGCCCACAAACAGAATTCACAACAATCTTCTTTACCTCCAGCATATAAAGAGTTCTCTGACCTCTGTGACAAGAAGAATGCAGATCAACTTCCTCCACATAGGCATTTTGACTGTTCCATTGAGTTGCTTCCTGGGGCAGATATTCCTTTTGGTCATGTATACCCTTTGGCGGCACCTGAGCTTCAAGCCTTAAAGGAGTATATTGATGAAAATCTGGCCAAAGGCTTCATATGTCCTTCTTCTTCACCAGCAGGGGCACCCATTTTTTTGTAAAGAAGAAGGATAGGACCCTGAGACCCTGTGTTGACTATCGGGAACTCAATAAGGTAACCGTACGAAACCGTTACCCTTTGCCTCTGATTCCCGAATTATTGGAAAGAGTCCGCCATGCTGAGGTGTTCTCTAAGCTGGATCTTCATGGGGCTTATAATTTGGTGCGTATTCGTCCAGGGGATGAGTGGAAGACAGCATTCAGATGCCGGTATGGACACTTTGAATCTCTTGTGATGCCCTTCGGGCTCTGTAACGCCCCTATCAAAACCACTAAACCCATGAGAGATCCATAAAGCACAAATAACCACTGATATCTTATACATACACAAAGAGACTGGTATAGAGTGCCAATATAAACAGAAGATTTTATTAAATCCACATAAAATAACAACAAAAAATAATAACAAAAGAACAAAATACAAGGTAACTGCTAAGAAGCAGGGAAAGCCACCATTAGTTATACATATAGTATGAATCCCACTAAAGCCTGCATGTGTTGAATTAACTATGTCCACTGCAGAGTATAGGGTAGAATACCCAGTATCAATACATAGTAATACTGCAATGGAACGAAAGAAAAATAAATGCGGCACTTACATAGGGAGAGTGTTGACAAAATGTGGCGTCCCCGCCGCCCCAACGCACGTTTCGCTTCTTCGTCAGGAGGCGTGTGTTGGGGAGGGGTGAGGCACATTATAAGGGGTGACTGACAAATCAGCTTGGAGTATTACAGGAAGCGGTCCGGTGTGGCGCATAGAGTAAAACGAGCAGTACATTACTTCCGGGATTCATTTGCGCGTGCGCGGCCGGCAGCGCACGTCACTGAGACGCATAAAATCACGGCCATGGAACGCAAGCTAATATGAGCCGTCAATTAGACGGCGCATGCGCAAGTTTCCTAGTGGCCATTCATGTAAGCGTCAGACAATGCGGCAGCCGCGCATGCGCTTGAATCCAGGAGCAAAGATATAAGGACATAAAAATGTTTTGGGGGACAAACGGAGAATATTAATAAGTATAATAATATGAAAAAGTATTCAAAAAACATGTATATGTAAAATATATAATGTAATAAAAATCAAGTGTTAAAAATTATACAAAAATGCGAAAAAAGTGCAAATAGTGCTAAAGTTATTCACAGTACAGTTTATACATATACAAGAAAAAGGATGACATACCATCCACTATCAATATATTGGCATAAATACAAAAATACAATGTAGTGATAAACATCGACCAAAAACCTACCACAAATAACATAGCATAATACATAAAGAAAAATATATAGAGAGCAAAATATGCCCATTTATAACAAGGGAAGACCGTGAAAGTGATACCATTTGTTTAAACCTGTGTATGTATATTGTAAATATATGATCTGAAAACGATCAGGTGTAACAAAAATACAAAAAGGTGCGAATAGTGCAACAATCGTGCACAGTGCAGGCTATATATATACAAAAGAGAAAATGACATGCCATCTACTGTCAATATATTTGCAAAAATGTTATATATATGTCATAAAATATTTTAAAGTGCAAAGTGCGAATAATAAAAGGGAATAAATTACACAAGTGATAACATAAAATGCTCCAAAACATATACAAAAACACCCCTCACTAGTGACTAAAGATGATATGCAGAGAATGAAAATGACAATGTAGTTAAAACTACAGAACCCATTCCTTAAATAGTAATCATTCAGTCTCCGTTGCCTCAAAAATTTAGGCATTAAGTCCTTTGTGTCCACTTAACCGGATAGAAGATGGCTGCATAAATAGGGCCATCCAACGAAGAGGACAGTCCTAAATCTCAAGATCAATCTCCAAGTCAAGACAGTCACCCCTCCCCAACACACGCCTCCTGACGAAGAAGCGAAACGTGCGTTGGGGCGGCGGGGACGCCACATTTTGTCAACACTCTCCCTATGTAAGTGCCGCATTTATTTTTCTTTCGTTCCATTGCAGTATTACTATGTATTGATACTGGGTATTCTACCCTATACTCTGCAGTGGACATAGTTAATTCAACACATGCAGGCTTTAGTGGGATTCATACTATATGTATAACTAATGGTGGCTTTCCCTGCTTCTTAGCAGTTACCTTGTATTTTGTTCTTTTGTTATTATTTTTTGTTGTTATTTTATGTGGATTTAATAAAATCTTCTGTTTATATTGGCACTCTATACCAGTCTCTTTGTGTATGTATAAGATATCAGTGGTTATTTGTGCTTTATGGATCTCTCATGGGTTTAGTGGTTTTGATATGACGTTTGTTCTGTTTTTTAACAGATTTAACCCCCTTAGAATCATTATGGACTTAAAGGCTAGAGAACTTGCGTGGCAAAGCAAGGCCTGTGACATATTTAAGCAAGGTGCTGCTTCGAATTTTAATGATACCAATTCAGATTTTAAGGATACTACTAAGAAATATAAAAATCTTGTTCACAAGAAAACTAAGTTATGGTGGACTAAGACATCCATCGATAATTATCTCAAACAGAGGATCATACCTAGAGGCTTGCGGATTCAACTGTATCCCACATTCCCCTTGGAGGATGAACAGTTAGTACAAAAATGGGAAGAGGCAGCAAGTATATGCTCTTTTTCATTTATGCAGATCATTAATGAAAAAAATAGTAAAATGTTGGAGGAAATTGATTTACAGATAAACCAATCTCAAATAATTATGAATCAGAATTTTAAGACTGATGCGCTGGAAACATTTTTCAAAGAACTTGATGGTGATCTGGGTAAATGGGAACGTGACATTAGTGCGATTAAACTAAAAAAGTACCAAAGGGATGTAAATGATTATGAAAATAAAAAAATCTTTCGGTGGCAAAGAAGGATAGTGAATCAGGATAAATCCTTATCAAGGAATCCTTCGAGCTCATCACTGTCATCAGTGGCCAGTAACCAGTCATCCGTGTCTGGGATGGAAATTCCCGATCATAGAATGATGAAAACAAGATCGGGTGGAAATGGGAATAATAGGAATTTCTTCCATCCATACCGAAAGAAAAACGATCAATCAAAGGTACTTAATTTATCGTCTCACGTACTCACAGGGTTACAAGTAAGTATCCTTGAAAAAGGACTCTTTCTCTCCTGGCACTCCCTTAGATGTCTTCACAGTCATAAAAGATGTACACCTTTTCGCGAGGAAGTTGATATTGAAACGATTTTATGAAAAATCGGATACACAAACCCCCTCTGCTCTGATTGACGATCAGGAAGTTTTGGAGATATTGGAATCTCTTGCTGAAGATAATCAATCAACTACAGTAAGTAATTTCCCTACACACCTATATCCCAAATCAAAAAATTTCCCCAGTTTAACATCATGTCCGGCGGTGGAAATTTTTGTCAAACTCGTTACGACGGAGATTGAGAATTTAGGCAGATTAAATAGGGATTATTCTCACAAGCAGACTATGGCTGCAATCAAGGATATGCAAACATGGACAGATGTGTGTTTTAAACCTGCGGATAAGGGCGGTAATCTTGTGATCTGGCCTAACGCCCTTTATGAGAAGCAGGCACACAAATTGCTATCCGATAAAAATTGCTACAAAAAATTATTTTACAATCCAGTTGAGAGATTCCATGAGGATCTATCGGCCATTGCAATAAGGGCCTTTGAGGATAACATTATCCCTAAAAAAATGATGGAAGCAATAACAACAGTTAAACCCAAAATGCCAACATTCTACTTAATACCGAAGATCCATAAGAACTGTATGGATCCCCCCGGGAGACCTATAGTGTCAGGGATCGGGGGTCCCTGTGAAGTGGCGTGCCAATTTATTGATTTTTACCTGAAACCATTGGTTTCATCCCTGCCATCGTACATTAAGGACACTACATCGGCTCTGGGCCACTTTGATGGCCTAGAATTGCAGGAAAATATGATTATGGTGACGGCCGATGTTGAAAGTCTCTATACATCAATAAGACATAATGATGGTTTAAGGGCAACATCTTGGTTTCTTAGATCAAGCAATCTTGACAAGTCGTTGGTTGACTTCATCATCAGTTTGTTGGAATTTGTATTAAAGCATAATTGCTTTATATTTAACAACCAGATATATCTCCAGCTCCAAGGAACAGCCATGGGGGCCACTTGTGCCCCCTCATACGCTAATCTGTTCCTTGGAGCGTGGGAACGAGAGATCTTCCAGTGTAACCCTCCCAGATTTATCGATAAGATACATCACTGGATTCGTTATATTGATGATGTCTGGTTTATCTGGGAGGGTTCGGTGGATGAACTGACATGTTTGATGGATGATCTCAACAACAACGACTTGAATATCAGATTGACCTATATGCATGGCCGCCATCTAAACTTTTTGGATGTTGATATTCAGGTTACCCCGGATGGAATTTTGGAGACAGATGTATATCGCAAGCCAACTGCCACAAATTCCCTGCTCCATGCTCAATCATCACATCTTCAGTCAACGATCCGGGGAATTCCTATCGGCCAGCACCTCAGGATCAAACGTATTTGTTCGACAGAGAAGAGTTTCAAAAAACAGGCAAGAGAACTTTATTCAAGGTTTCGCGAAAGAGGGTACAGTCATAGGACAATCCGCTATGGCTATAATAGAGCAAGGGATGCTTCTAGGAATGTTTTGCTGTATAAACCATCATACAAACAGAGTGAACCAGCCCAGCAAGTTAGGCTCATCACAACGTACAATAATCAGTGGAGTCAACTTACCGACATTCTCAACAAACATTGGAAGGTCCTAGAAACTGACCCTATTTTGCGTAAATTCATTCCTGCAAAACCTCTGGTTACAGCGAAAAGGAGCAAAAATCTACGCGATTTTTTGGTTGAAAGTCATTATGCACCCAACCCTAGGTCTACTAATCTCACAGTCCCTAGTTTTGCTCAGGGCTTTTTTCCATGTGGATTATGTAAGGCGTGTAGAAATTTAGTGAAAAGTAAGGATTTTACTAATTCAGATGGTACACGCACTTATAAAATTTTACACAAACTCACTTGTTCATCTTCGGGGGTGATTTACTTTGCCCAATGTCCATGTGAAAAAATCTACATTGGTATGACCACTAGAGAGTTTAAAATCAGGGTGAGGGAGCATATACGGGATATCGATAAATCCAAGAATATGCGTCAGGAAGAACCTCTCAAAACCCTACCTAAACATTTTAGGGACTTTCACAATTCGGATTCTAGTAAACTAACTCTGTGGGCCATTGATCAGGTTTCGATGGGTCAAAGGGGCGGGAACCTATTTAAAAGACTCGCACAGGTGGAGAGTCGGTGGATATACCGACTACAAACAGTTGCCCCTCTAGGTCTGAATGAGAATTTTGGATTTAGTTCCTTTCTCTGAATTTTGGTCTTTTATTGGGTTAGGGAAGGGTGGGTATACTTTTATGGACTTACTGTGGTATTTTAATTGTGGGTTTAATTCCTGATACTAATTTGTTCCTTTTCTTTTTAGTATATTTATTATGTTTTAGATTATCCGATGATGGTGACTGTCTTGACTTGGAGATTGATCTTGAGATTTAGGACTGTCCTCTTCGTTGGATGGCCCTATTTATGCAGCCATCTTCTATCCGGTTAAGTGGACACAAAGGACTTAATGCCTAAATTTTTGAGGCAACGGAGACTGAATGATTACTATTTAAGGAATGGGTTCTGTAGTTTTAACTACATTGTCATTTTCATTCTCTGCATATCATCTTTAGTCACTAGTGAGGGGTGTTTTTGTATATGTTTTGGAGCATTTTATGTTATCACTTGTGTAATTTATTCCCTTTTATTATTCGCACTTTGCACTTTAAAATATTTTATGACATATATATAACATTTTTGCAAATATATTGACAGTAGATGGCATGTCATTTTCTCTTTTGTATATATATAGCCTGCACTGTGCACGATTGTTGCACTATTCGCACCTTTTTGTATTTTTGTTACACCTGATCGTTTTCAGATCATATATTTACAATATACATACACAGGTTTAAACAAATGGTATCACTTTCACGGTCTTCCCTTGTTATAAATGGGCATATTTTGCTCTCTATATATTTTTCTTTATGTATTATGCTATGTTATTTGTGGTAGGTTTTTGGTCGATGTTTATCACTACATTGTATTTTTGTATTTATGCCAATATATTGATAGTGGATGGTATGTCATCCTTTTTCTTGTATATGTATAAACTGTACTGTGAATAACTTTAGCACTATTTGCACTTTTTTCGCATTTTTGTATAATTTTTAACACTTGATTTTTATTACATTATATATTTTACATATACATGTTTTTTGAATACTTTTTCATATTATTATACTTATTAATATTCTCCGTTTGTCCCCCAAAACATTTTTATGTCCTTATATCTTTGCTCCTGGATTCAAGCGCATGCGCGGCTGCCGCATTGTCTGACGCTTACATGAATGGCCACTAGGAAACTTGCGCATGCGCCGTCTAATTGACGGCTCATATTAGCTTGCGTTCCATGGCCGTGATTTTATGCGTCTCAGTGACGTGCGCTGCCGGCCGCGCACGCGCAAATGAATCCCGGAAGTAATGTACTGCTCGTTTTACTCTATGCGCCACACCGGACCGCTTCCTGTAATACTCCAAGCTGATTTGTCAGTCACCCCTTATAATGTGCCTCACCCCTCCCCAACACACGCCTCCTGACGAAGAAGCGAAACGTGCGTTGGGGCGGCGGGGACGCCACATTTTGTCAACACTCTCCCTATGTAAGTGCCGCATTTATTTTTCTTTCGTTCCATTGCAGTATTACTATGTATTGATACTGGGTATTCTACCCTATACTCTGCAGTGGACATAGTTAATTCAACACATGCAGGCTTTAGTGGGATTCATACTATATGTATAACTAATGGTGGCTTTCCCTGCTTCTTAGCAGTTACCTTGTATTTTGTTCTTTTGTTATTATTTTTTGTTGTTATTTTATGTGGATTTAATAAAATCTTCTGTTTATATTGGCACTCTATACCAGTCTCTTTGTGTATGTATCTGTAACGCCCCTGCAGCATTTCAACACCTTGTTAATGACATCTTCAGAGATTTGTTGGACCAGTTTGTGGTGATCTATTTGGACGATATACTAATCTTTTCTGACTCTCTACAGGAACATGAAGAACATGTCAAAACTGTTTTAAGACGTCTGAAAGAGAACCAACTCTATATCAAGCCGGAGAAATGCGAGTTCCATCGTTCTGATATACAGTTCTTGGGTTATATCATCTCTCCCCAGGGGCTGAACATGGAATCTGGTAAGATTCAGGCTATCCTTGACTGGCCGGCACCCAAGAACGTTAAGGAGGTCCAACGTTTTATTGGTTTTGCAAATTTCTACAGACGCTTCATTCAAAATTTTTCTTATATTGTCCGTCCCATTACTTCCTTGACAAAGAAGGAAAAGCCCTTTAAGTGGTCATCACAGGCTCAAGAAGCTTTTGATCGGCTGAAGATCTGTTTCACATCAGCACCGCTGTTGATACACCCAGATCCAACACATCCTTTCATTGTGGAGGTGGACGCTTCTGATAATGCTCCAAAGAACTGGAGAGAAGGGTCTGCTACATCCTTGTGCTTTCTTTTTCCGTAGACTAACCTCAGCAGAGAAGACTTATGATGTGGGAGACAAGGAATTGCTGGCTATTATTGCGGCTTTCAAAGAATGGAGGCATCATCTGCAAGGAGCTACACAACAGATCATAGTGCTAACTGACCATCGCAATCTAGAGTTCCTTAGATCCGCTAGATGTCTTTCTCCTCGTCAGGCTCATTGGAACTTATTCTTAAATCAATTTAACTTTGTTATCTCGTACCGTCCAGGTTCTCGTAATGGGAAGGCTGATGCTTTATCCCGAATCCATGCTGCAGATTCCATACCTGGAGCCCCGTCCAAGACCATTCTATCTGATGCCAATTTCATCGGAGTTATCCACGATCAGGACTTGTGGAAGGAGTGCAGGGAGGCCTATGAAGGTGATGTATTTCTGGCCAACCCACCTGTGGATATTAATCTTGTCTTTAAGGGTGGCATGTGGTTCAGAGATCGACATATCTACGTCCTGGAGGTCGTCCGTCTGCAGATCCTCAAGTTGGTACATGACTCCAAGTTGGCTGGTCACAGAAGGGGTACAGAAGACACAAGAGTTCCTGAGCAGATTCTTCTGGTGGCCAACTTGCCTGAAGGATACCAAGGACTATGTTCTCTCTTGCGAGGTATGTGCCCGTTACAAGACTCCTCATGTGGCACCTACGGGTCTTCTACAACCATTACCTGTTCCATCCCGCCCTTGGGGGTCTATATAAATGGACTTTATTGTGGAGCTGCCTACATCGGGGGGCATGAATACAATCATGGTGGTAGTTGATCGCCTGACTAAAGCTGCTCATTTTGTTCCGTGCACCGGCCTCCCCTCTGCTAAAGATACAGTGAACTTGGTTATACAGAATGTCTTTCGGTTGCATGGGGTGCCGGATGAGATCATCTCTGACCGTTGAGTACAGTTCACTTCAAGATTCTGGAAGGGGTTTCGCTCTGCACTCAATATTAATGTCTATTTCTCTTCTGCTTACCATCCCCAGACAAATGGTCAGACTGAGCGTACCAACCAGACACTGGAACAATATCTAAGATGCTATGTCAGCCATCTCCAGGATGATTGGTTGGAGTTGTTGCCGTTAGCCGAATTTTCATATAATAATTCTCAGAGCGCCTCCACTAAATTTACACCTTCCTTTGCCAATCTGGGTTATCATCCGTGTATTTTACCTAGGTCTCCAATTAATTCTCCGGTTCCAGCAGTGGAGGAAAGGCTGACTGCGATGAGACAATATCTGGAGGTTCTGAAGGAATCCCTGACCACGGCTCAAGAACGTTATAAGAGATCGGCTGATAGATTCCGTAAACCTGCACCCATGTTCAAGGTAGGAGATTCCGTGTGGTTAGCAACTAAGAATCTGAAGTTAAATGTTCCTTCACAAAAACTTGGACAGAAATTCATTGGCCCTTTCAAGATCAACGGTATTGTGAGCTCTGTGGCCTGCCGGCTGAAGCTACCTAGGACAATGAAGGTAGACCCAGTTTTTCATGTATCTTTACTAAAGCCTGTATCTCCTAATACCTTCCAGGGACGTGTTGTGCCACCTCCGCAGCCTGTGGTGATTGATGGGCAAGAACAATTCGTGGTGGAGGAAATTATTGATTCCAGGATTCGCAGGAATCGGCTCCAATATCTGATAAGATGGCAGGGATATCCCCCTGAGGAAGACTCTTGGGAACCTATGGAAAACATCAATGCCCAACAGAAGATGTCTCATTTTCATCAGAGATTCCCTGAGAAACCAGGTCCAGGATCGTCCTGAGGCCGCTTCTAAGGAGGGAGTAATGTCAGGACTCTGAACATTTTTTACCTTTTGTGCATTACTGCCCTTTTCCCACATGGCATCTTTGGTCTCATGTACACTTGTCTTCCTGCTATAAAACTCCACCCCAGCTTTCAGTCTGTGCTAGATTATTCTTCTTGCATCCAGCTCCTGAATACTCCCTGGCCTTGCACCTGCACCTGCTCCTGTGAACATGTGTTGGAGATCCTGCCACTCTGCTCTGAGTTCCTGCTGCATACACCAGTGTTCAGTAATCCTCCTTCATCTGCTGCTCGTGTTACTTCCATCGGCATTTGCTGGACATGTAAGCTATTTCTGCTCTGCAAAACCTGAGAGTATTAACCAGGCCTCCCTGGTTGAGCTAAGATATGATTTGAACTGCCAATAGCATATTTATCTGTGTCTGGACTAAGTCAAGGATCTATTTGTGTCAAGTTTTCTCAAGAATAACTGTGCTTCATAGACTTTCTGTTTGTTTGCATCTACCTCTGAAGTTTCCTATTGACTGCTAAGCTGCGTTTATTATTTGCACCAAGTGTTATGGACTTGAGTTTCTCTCTCCACCTGCTTGAATCACCACGTGATAATATAAACTTTACCACTTATAAAACTGTGTCCTGTTGTCTTGTTCCACGCAAAGAGTCTCCTGAATTATCCCCTATAATTATTACAATGGGCGGAGTTTGCACTGAACAATGCCATAGCCGACTCCACTGGGCAGACCCCATTCCTCCTTAACTACGGCCAGCATCCTCAGGTTCCTGTGCCTATGCCCGTGTCTTCCGTCAATTCCAGGGATGTGGAGGCACGTGACATTTGGGACTGCACACAGGATGTCATCCTGGCTTCCAAGGAGAGAATGAGGTCCTCCACCGATGCACATCGGCGCCCCGCTCCGACCTTTGCTCCTGGCAACTTAGTGTGGCTCTACGCCCCCATAATATCAGGCTGCGAGTTGAGTCCACTAAGTTTGCATCTCGCTACTTGGGTCCCTTCATGGTCCTGGAACAGGTTAACCCTGTGGTCTACCGACTGGCCCTTCCTCCACGCCTAGTTATCACCGACTCCTTTCATGTGTCACTTCTAAAGCCCGTTCACTTGTCCCGGTTTTCTGAGTCATCTGTCCGGACATCAGGTTTGTCTACGGATCAATATGAGGTGAACGCTATCTTGGGGTGTAAGGTGGTATGTGGCAAAAAAATTTTATTTGGTGGATTGGAAGGGTTATGGCCCAGAGGAAAGGTCCTGAGAGCCTGCTGAGCACATTCGGGCTCCGCAGGTCATTGCTGCCTTCGAGCGTAGCAAGGTCCAAGGAGGGGGGCCCTAGGAGGGGGGTAATGTTAGGTGTCGAGCTCCCACCGCTGCACTGGGGGAATCTCGAACCACCTCTGCTGCGGTCTCTCATTTACCTCCGGCTGCAGTGGAGCCTGCTCAGCAGAGACGTCGGTCCCAGCGACTGGCTCGACAGATACTGCACGTTTGGTTACTGCAGCCCTTCCAGGTTCAGCCATTATAACCAATACTGTTCAGCGGCAAGCAGGGGCTCCTGGAACTAAGTCCTGCTTTTCTCCTTCTGAGAATGCCCAAGGGAAGACCTCTCATTGGAAGTCGGGGGTCACACGCTCAGACCCTGCAGCAGCTCCTATTGGTCCACTAGGAAGGTCCTGGAGAGCTGCAGCTATAAAGGGTTCGCATGGCCGCTTGGCCATGCGCTAGTATAAATCAGTAAATGTGTGTGTGTGGATGTATGCCTGTTTTGGTGAAAGCTCCGAATCATTCCCATACCTAGAGTTGAAGAATGTTCACGAATGTTGGAGCGTTGTAGCGCCAGATAGTGCCATCCAGCACCAGTCACAATCTATACTGCGTCTAATCAGCAGTGACCGCCGGTGAGGTGCTGTACGCACTCTGTGCGGCTATCTCCTGTTTCTCCTGACAATCCGTCAGTGTAGGGTGGGAACTCCCGCTTGATCCCAGCATCTGACTCAGGGTGTCCTCAGACGCGGGCTCAAAGGCCACCGAGGGTCAGAGCGGGATCAACCACCAGCATAGCGGGGGTGAATTGCAGGGATCCCACTAGTTTCCATTTGCTGCACCCTGTGACTGCTAACAGGGCACAGCGTTACCTTTATTCCTTGCGACTCTGTGAAGCAACAGAGTTCGCTCCTATACAGACAGGGTGATGGAACCCATGTCTATTCTGGTGTAGTACCGCCATATAGTGCCGTCATACATCAACTGAGGAACTAAGGAACTTGCTCTTCAGACCATGTGGTGTCAGCACAACAGAACCAGATGCCAATCAGAGGACAATAAAACATTCCTTATCTAAGAACTGGTCCAATATTTATGGACATAACTGTTTATCACTCATGGTAATTCTGCCTCATGTCACCCGTCTTATCCATGTTTTTTTTTCTATGCTATGTTGTGCATAAATATGTGATTTTTCAGAATTTCTTTTAGTCTTTGCCTGATGAAGAGACCTGTGTAGTCTCGAAAGCTTGCAATTTGTTACCATCTTTTCAATTAGCCATTAAAAAGTATCAACCACTGAGGACTCTCAATTCTAAATATTTTTTTATGTTTGCATTAAGAATATTTTTGAAATTTCATTGAATACATTCTTCCTTTTTCCCATGAAATGTTTCCTATTCCATTGGCTGCAACACAACCCCTAAGCATGATTGATCTACCCCCATGCTTAATGGTTGTCAAGATGGTCTTTTCCTGAAATTTTCCCCTTTTTTCTCCACACATACCTTTGATCATTGTGGCCAAAGAGTTCTATTTTCACATCATAGATCCACAGGACTTGTTTCCAAACTGCATCAGGCTTGTTTAGACATTATTTTGCATACTTCTGACACTGAATCTTATGGTAAGGATGCAGGAGAGGTTTTCTTCTGATGACTCTTCCATGGAGGTCATATTTGCGCAGGTGTCTTTGAACAGTAGAACAATATACCACAACTCCAGAGTCTGCTAAATCTTTCTGAACGTCTTTTGCAGCCAAGCGGGGATTCTGACTTGCTTCTCTAGAAATCCTAGAAATCAGCTCTCTGAAATTTTGCTTGGTCTTCCAGACCTTATCCTGAACTCCATTGTTCTGTTTAACTGCCATTTCTTGATTACATTTCAAACTGAGGAAAGGGAAACTTCAAAATGCTTTTCTTTCTTATTAAAGCCTTCTCCTGCTTTGTGGCTCACCGCCATTTTCATGTTCAAAGTGCTAGGCAGCTGCTTAGAACAACCCATGGCTGTTGTTTTTTGGCACAAGGTCAGAAACTAAACAAGCCATAACCCTAACAGATTAATTAAGGTATGAAACCTTGGTCATAGTTATCTCAGCACACAAATCTCCAAGGGTGCCCAACTTTTGCATTGGTCCATTTTCCTCTTTGTACTTTTTAAAATGAAATAAAAATTTCAATATATATTTCATTTTTGCCTAAAATACAATGGAAATGGAAAATGAAATCTTTAACTTTGGCTTTTTATATATTACAATAACAGTAATGTTGAGCAGGGGTATTCAAACTTTTACATGCCACTGTATATTTTCATCATGAGTATCTCTTCATCTTTTAATGCATCCGATGACAATTTGCCTTGCCAGCAGCATACATCTGTCATTTTTAGTGACAGTTCTGCCATTTAGTACATAATTGTATGTATTGTTTCTTTTTTTTTAATGTATGACACTACATTTAGCTACCTTAAATTGCAAATGCATTTTTCAGCCCAACCTCCAAGCTTCCAAGAATTCCCGCTATATTAAAATCTGCTTCTTTACTTTTATTAACTTACATATCTTAGCACACTCTTCAAATAATGAACTACTATTATAATTATGTATGTCTTCAACAAGGTCTTTACAAATATATTAAAATGATGAGGACCCAACACTGACCCATGTGGTTATTTAAAAGATAAGGGACCAATACTGATCCCTGTGGCACCCAGTGCTAACTGTGACCAAAACAGAATGTGTTCCATTAAAAACATCCTCTTTTTTCTATCACTGAGCAACTGATTAAGCTATTTATCCCCAATTCTATTATTCCTAATTTATGTAATAATTTGTGATATCTTCCTTGAAGTGACCACCCAAAGGAGAAACTGGGAAAAGGAAACAAGAGCCGCTATCTGAGCGTAATAATAGATGAGTGATATATTTTGATGTACGTGAATAGGCATATATGCTCACCAGTAAGCTGTCAATGGGAACAACATAAATAAATTAATGTATTTGACAATGTAGAGGGCTTGAAGCTGGTGCTTTCGCCCTCTGGTACTCTTCCAAACAGAACCTGGGAATAGTGAGTGATCAACCCAGACAACAGAATACCTTTGGTACCTCAGCTCTACTCACTATTGTGGTAAACATAAAAAATAATGTAATTTCTAAAGAAATTCAACAGACTTTACAGGGATATAAACAGAAATGTGTTTTGGCTCATCACTTAGCCAATGAAAAAAACACTTTCTTGAAGCTTAGTGTTTTAGCAGATTCTCTACTAAAATTTTTAATAAAGGATAAATGGTCAATTATATCTATTATTTGCTACTTCATCTATTTTCTGTATGAGTATATTTTCAGCAGATTCCCATATATTTGTATGTTCACACAGTTAGACCATGCTATTTACTTCTATTGGAATCCTTGGCCCACACAAGGCATTCAAACTAATAATTTTCTAGTTACACTAAATTGCTTTCCAGATTATGAAATAATAATCCACTCAGCAACTTCTACTCTATAACACGCCATCCACGTGTAGGATAACATGTTCAATGTGACAGACCAAATTTTGCCACCAGCCTACAAGCTGAGCCACGTGACACCCTTTAGAACATAATGTAATACGAGTGCAGGTCAACTCACTATTCTATTTTGAACCGTGTCAAATCGAAAATAATGAGAATTTAGAGATTATTTTTTAATATAAATGCTAATTTATGGGAATAACCCATGCTGAGATTTTTTGTACTCTTTCAGTACCTGGAGAGACAGGTGTGAAATTTCGTAATCCCAAAGAATTATCTTTTGCTTATGGAAGCACTTGAAACTGTATGTTTAAGCAAAGAACAAATGTACAATAAATGAATATTATAGTTATATAGGAGAGCTTGCACAGTGCTTTTATGGAGGCTCATGTAGTCCTTAAAAAATATGCTGTTCCCATAGTGAACGTTTGAATGCGCTCCCAATAACAAGACAATTACTATACACCTTATAAAAGTTCGGGTGTCAGCTTGTTCTGAGATTCAATCATAACCAGACACAGAATATTAGCAAGGGATGAAATCAGCTCATCTGTGCGAATGAGTGTACAGAACCAAAATTCACAACGAAGACAATCCAAAAGGCAAAGTATCCGGCACTTCGATAAAATATAAACTTTAATAATCATTGATTAAAATCATATTATAGGGTGGCATGGTCCCAAGGAAGAGATAAAGTACCATTATAGAACAAACTAATTCATGTTGACACATTTAGAAGAAAATTATTTGTTATTCATAGCCATATGAGTAACAAGTATTCTTCGAAACTGATCAACCTGATTTAACTTGTTCTCCAAAGGGGATTTCTTCTTCTTTGGATCATGCCACCCTATAAAATGGATTATTATTAAAGTTTATATTTTTTATTGAAGTTCCAGATCTGTTTCCTTGTGGATCAGAGCCAGACACAGTTCTCAGACTAGGACTCGTAAGACATTCACATTTCACACCAAACCCATAAATTGACATCCGTAAATATATTTGGATTTCAGACTAGATAACCAGTCTTCAATCTTATAAAGGGCTGGCCGGTTGATGTAGGGGCATGTAACTAGACCAATCCCTCAGCCTCCTCCAGTAGAACAGCTTTCCCACACGCTGTGTTTTTCTATTGGACGCGACTGATGGGCAATTCTGGTCACATGCTCCTCTAGTGGAGCTTTGCAGTCTTGAAGAAGGCTCTAATAACAAGTGTAGGAGGAGAATTCCCTTTTTTTTCCAATGTAATAACTATCTTGTAATACTTCTATATTTAAAAGTGTCATGCAATCACATGCCAAACACATTTGCTAAATTAAAAAAAGTGGACAAATCTTTTAACCTTTTAGTATGTCTTTGTTTCAAAAATATTAAATCCAATTTACCTTAAAGCGTGGCAAAGATTGTAGAAAGAAGCTGTTATGACAGAAGGCCTTGGATTGCAAATTTTTCTCTCTGGAGATATGATTAAAGGATTGATGCAATTTTTCACTTAGAGTTTTTTTTTTTTTTACATGCATCAGCATGGTTTTTATTAACCTAAGGCCGAAGGGAATCCAGCAAGAAGAAAAAGTGATGGAAGTTGGGTATGGTTAATTTGCAGCTTCCATAGTAGATATCTCACATGCACTTGACACTGCTAATTTCAACAGAAGCCATCATTAGAAAATACTATATTGCTTAAATCAAGTTTTAGTACTAAATTCATTTTTTTATATTTTAATATATTTTCAATATTTTTGTCAATGTTATTTTTCCAATCTGTATTAAAAAACAATTAGAAGTCTTATAATTTATTTTAGCAATGGCTATTGGGGCTTTGTTAGACTCTAACTTACTGTTTTTTGAAGAATTCTACATGTACATTTAGCAGCAGTGAATAGACTATGATTTTTATATTGAAGCATATAATGAAGATATGCAAAGGTTATTGTAAAGTTTTGGGAGCAAGGTGGTGGGCCAGTGTAGAAAATGCAAAATTAAAAATTTTCTTTTTTTTTTAATAGAGATTGTGATATGAAAAAAAAGCTATTGTCAATATTTCTTTAAAAATACTAGTAACACAAATAAAGAACGAAACAACTGATTATTTTCTGATTTAAAGCTTCTCTTTAGACAATGGGTAGAATATTATAATGGCTTATTAAATTATTTATTTAAGGAAGCACTACTCCAATAAAAGTTTTTATCTTCTTAATATATTGCAGTCATCATATTATATAGCACTATTTACTTACAATTGCTCATTTTGCCTTTCTAACCAGATAATTATTCTCTTTGCTCAATGCTCTTTGTAGAAACAGGAAATCTATTGCCGCTGCATTTATCATTCCCCACTCCAGCTTCTGACCCAGCTCTTCCCTCCTCCCACCTGACAAGGACTTTTGCAGTGACTTCTGACTCATTCAGGGAAAATTGACCTCCAGGTTCTACATAGAGCTTAGAATGATTTTGTAAGTCTGTTTTTAATCGCTTGATGTTATATAGCTAATGGAAAAAAGAGAAATATGTGGGTAGAAAGGCAAAATTGTAAGTACACAGTGCCATATAATATGATGACCGCAATATATTAAGAAGATAAAAATTTACTTTGACAGAAGGAGGAGTGCTTCTTTAATATAAAGTTTGTTCACTTCCTGGACACATTTCTTGAGTAGTATTACATTATGTGATTTCAGCCTTCAATTGTTATGTTTTGTACATGTGAAGCTTTGTATTGTGCTTTCTCAGTACCGAATTCCAACAAATTTCTTAGAATTCATGTTTTCCTATTATATTTCTTTTCGGCATTGCAGCTGTGTTATGTTGCTTGTGTACAGATATTTTATTTCTTGCACGCAATGCTATCCATTAACTTTTCAATCTACAAGCTTTCTTAGGGTAATGATTCGTGTTGGAAGAATCAAACAGTTTCCAGTTATCAAATTTTGTATTGCATAACTGGACTAATTTTCAATGCCCGGATACTTTTTCAGAAGTAGGGACAAAAGCAATCCAAAATTTGGAAAAGGCAAAGTTCTCTAATTTTGAGTACATGAGCCATTTTCAGTAATAAACTCATTATGTTAAAAATTGATTTTTTTTTGTACCTTTTCCTGTTAAAAAAAATGTAAAATCTAGCTCAAATTTTTTCCTTAAAATGTCTAGCTTTCTTATAAAATAACAAGAATCATCATGATGTGAAACTTCAACAACAGAGTTCTCTTGGGTAAAAATCCAAGTACCATAGATTGTTTCTATAATGATTATAAGGGATAACTCAGAAGACTCTTTGCGTGGAACAAGACAACTACAGGACACAGTTTTATAAGTGGTAAAGTCTATATTATCACATGGTGATTCAAACAGGTGCAGAGAGAAACTCAAGTCCACAACACTTGGTGTAAATATTAAATGCAGCTTAGCAGTCTATAGGAAACTTCAGAGGAAAATGCAATCACGCAGAAAGTCTATGAAGCACAATTATTCTTGAGGATACTTGACACGAATAAGTCCTTGGTAGTCCAAACACAGATAGATATGCTTATAAGGCAGTTCAAATAATATCTTAGCACAACCAGGGAGGCCTGGGTAAAAGTCTCAGGTTTAAGCAGAGCAGCAACAGCTTACATGTCCAGCAAATGCAGATGGAAACAAACACAAGCAGCCAGATGGAGGATTACTGGAAACCGTGTAAATATGTGAAGAAACACACCAGTGCTACACTGCAGGGAGTACCCTCAGCAGCAGGAATCGGGACAGGTAGGTGCTAAGAGACTGTCGTCGATAAACCAATAGCAACTGAAAAAGATACGAAACCGCGCTTGAGCGAGTGAAAACACTAAAACATTAGGGTGTATCCTACATATACAATAGTAAAATGCCTTAATGGGGAAAAGGGAGAGGAAACTATGTATATATATACACCTGGGGAAAAAAGGGGAGGAAGAAAAACTGATGCACTGGAGGGCCCACGTGTGATTGATGGTATGTGTCTACAACGAAATATAATATATAATATAAAAATGGTCATCAATACAGAATTGGTAAATGGTGAAGTAATAGCTGACCTATTGTGTAGAATCCAGCAGGTGAGATACGGGTGGCTGAAAATAGGTGGTATACCTCTGATGGATCCGATGTATATTGAACATAAATATCTGGACTCCTGCAGGCTGCACCAAAAAAAGGGGGGTTATGACACAGCGTGAGTGAAGTATATTGAAACTCGTACACACTTGTGCCTAAACACCTGTGGGCTACAGCCGTGTAGCTGATACCGCATCAATGAAAGACCCCCACAAAATGTGAGTGTTACAATGTGCACCAGGGTTGCTGATGCATGGGCGCAAAACTCACTGAACGGCAGATAGGACACTGACAGCTGTGGGCTGACGAGGCTGTTGCAGCCTGCGAGGCGGGCGTCTGAAAGCTGCAAGTGCAGGTGAGAGTGCACTGCGCAGAGCCAGAGATAGCCCCGGCCGGTGGCATCTCTGGATGCGTGCAGGGAGAAAAAAATGGCCGACAAAGGTACCTGGCTTGTGACGTCACAGAAAGCTATGGAGCAGTCCTGGGGCCAAAAAGCTGCCAACGCGTTTCAAAGGAACGGCGTCCTTCTTCGTCGTACCATCAATCACACGTGGGCCCTCCAGTGCACCAGTTTTTCTTCCTCCCCTTTTTTCCCCAGGTGTACATAGTTTCCTCTCCCTTTTCCCCATTAAGGCATTTTACTATTGTATATGTAGAATACACCCTAATGTTTTAGTGTTTTCACTCCCTCAAGCGCGGTTTCGTATCTTTTTCAGTTTCGATTACTGGAAACCGATCTATGCAGCTGAAACTCAGAGCTGAGTGGCAGGATCTCCACACAGGTTCACAGGAGCAGGTGCAGGTGCAAAGCAAGGGAGTCATCAGGAGCTGGATGCAAGGCAGAATACTGTAGCACATACTAAAGGCTGGGGTGGAGTTATATAGCAGGAAGACACAGTGCACATGAGACCAAAGACGCCATCTTGGAAAAGGGCAGTAATGCACAAAACATAATCAAAATGTTCAGAGTCCTGACATTACTCCCTCCTTAGAAGCGGCCTCAGGATGATCCTGGATCTGGTTTCTCAGGGAATCTTTGATGAAAACGAGAGATCTTCCGTTGAGCATTGATATTTTCCACAGGTTCCCAAGAGTCTTCCTCAGGGGGATATCTGTTGTGAATTCCGTTCTTGGGCTCCATCCTGTGGTCATGAATGGTATTTTTGGGAGTTCTGCTCTTGGGCTCCCTCTGGTGGTTTCAAGTGGAACTTAGCAGCTGCTTTCACTAATCGGTGCCCTGGCCTTGTTATTTAACTGGGCTTTAGGCTGTAGTTGATGCCAGCTGTCAATGTTCCTTCCTGTGGATTCAGTCCTTTCCTGGAAGTTCTCTGTTGGCCAGTCCATTTCAGCTTAAGATACAGTTAGGTCCATATATATTTGGACAGAGACAACCTTTTTCTCATTTTGGTTATAGACATTACCACAATTAATTTTAAACAAAACAATTCAGATGCAGTTGAAGTTCAGACTTTTAGCTTTCATTTGAGGGTATCCATATTAAAATTGGATGAAGAGTTTAGGAGTTTCAGCTCCTTAACCTGTGCCACCCTGTTTTTAAAGGGACCAAAAGTAATTGGACAATTGACTCCAAGGCTATTTCATGGACAGGTGTGGGCAATACCTTCATTATGTCAATCTCAATTAAGCAGATAAAAGGCCTGGAGTTGATTTGAGGTGTGGTGCTTGCATTTGGAAGGTTTTCCTATGAAGTAAACATGCGGTCAAAAGCGCTCTCCATGCAGGTGAAACAAGCCATCCTTAAGCTCTGAAAACAGAAAAAACCCATCCGAGAAATTGCTACAATATTAGGAGTGGCAAAATCTACAGTTTGGTACATCCTGAGAAAGAAAGAAAGCACTGGTGAACTCATCAATGCAAAATGACCTGGGCGCCCACGGAAGACAACAGTAGTGGATGATCGCAGAATTATCTCCATGGTGAAGAGAAACCCCTTCACAACAGCCAACCAAGTGAACAGCACTCTCCAGGAGGTAGGAGTATCAATTTCCAAATCTACCATAAAGAGAAGACTGCATGAAAGTAAATACAGAGGGTTCACTGCACGGTGCAAGCCACTCATAAGTGTCAAAAATAAAA
Organism: Ranitomeya variabilis; assembly: GCF_051348905.1. Classification (NCBI taxonomy): domain Eukaryota; kingdom Metazoa; phylum Chordata; class Amphibia; order Anura; family Dendrobatidae; genus Ranitomeya; species Ranitomeya variabilis. Next base: position 353,463,294 of record NC_135233.1, read on the forward strand.
AGGCTAGAGTGGACTTTGCTATAAAACATCTAAAAAAGCCAGCACAGTTCTGGAAGAACATTCTATGGACAGATGAAACCAAGATCAACCTCTACCAGAATGATGGAAAGAGAAAAGTATGTTGAAGACGTGGTACAGCTCATGATCCAAAGCATACCACATCATATGTAAAACACAGCGGAGGCAGTGTGATGGCTTGGGCATGCATGGCTGCCAGTGGCACTGGGTCACTAGTGTTTATTGATGATGTGACACAGTACAGAAGCAGCAGAATGAATTCTGAGGTATTCAGAACCATACTGTGTGCTCAGATCCAGCCAAATGCAGCCAAACTGATTGGTCGTCGTTTCATACTACAGATGGACAATGGCCCAAAACATAAAGCCAAAGCAACCCAGGAGTTTATTAAAGCAAAGAAGTGGAATATTATTGAATGGCCAAGTCAGTCACCTGATATCAACCCAATTGAGCATGCATTTTACTTGTTAAAGACTAAACTTCAGACAGAAAGGCCCACAAACAAACAGCAACTGAAAACCACCGCAGTCAAGGCCTGGCAGAGCATCAAAAAGGAGGAAACACAGCGTCTGGTGATGTCCATGAGTTCAAGACTTCAGGCAGTAATTCCCAACGAAGGGTTTTCAGCCAAGTATTAAAAATGAACATTTTATTTAAAATTATTGAATCTGTCCAATTACTTTTGGTCCCTTTAAAAACGGTGGCACATATTAAGGAGCTGAAACTCCTAAACCCTTCATCCAATTTAATGTGGATACCCTCAAATGAAAGCTGAAAGTCTGAACTTCAACTGCATCTGAATTGTTTTGTTTAAAATTCATTGTGGTAATGTCTATAACCAAAATGAGAAAAATGTTGTCTCTGTCCAAATATATATGGACCTAACTGTAAGTTCTGCTAGTTTTTGGGTGTTTCCCTGCCTATGACCTTTTGTTCAATTTTAGTTATGTCTCTTTTGTCCAGCTTGTCATCATGAAATATTCTGGCTAGTTGGAAGCTCTGGAGTTGCAGATTTGCCCCTCCACACCGTGAGTCGGTGTGGAGGTTATTTTTGTAAACTCTGCGTGGACATTTAGTTTTTATACTGACCGCACAGTAGCCTTTTCTTTCTCTGTCTATTTAGATAGTAGTGGCCTCCTTTGCTAAATCTAGTTTCATTTCTGAGTTTGTCATTTCCCTCTTCACTCACCGTCAATATTTGTGGGGGGCTATCTTTCCTTTGGGGGTTTCTCTGAGGCGAGATTGTTTTCCATTTCCATCTTCAGGGGTAGCTAGTTCTTAGGCTGTGAAGAGGCGTCTAGGCAGAGATAGGAACGCTCCACGGCTATTTCTAGTGTTGGTGTTAGGAGTAGGGATTGCGGTCAGTAAAGTTACCACCTCCTCAGAGCTAGTACATTATTTGTTTTACCCACTAGGTCATTTCAGTGCTGCTCCGTAATCACTAGGTCATATAGGTGATTTCTGTCTGTAGAGCTGCCACCTCCTCTGAGCTTGTCCATGATTGGTTTTACCCACCAGGTCATCTCAGTACCACTCCGTAACCACCAGGTCATAACAGATATCCCTGCCATCTTATAAGATACTGGAGCCGATTCCTGCAAATCCTGGAATCAACAATTTCCTCCACCACAAATTGTTCTTGCCCATCAATCACCACAGGCTGAGGAGGTGGCACAACACGACCCTGGAAGGTATTAGGAGATGCAGACTTTAGTAAAGATACATGAAAAACTGGGTGTACCTTCATAGTCCTAGGCAGCTTCAGACGGGAGGCCACAGAGCTCACAATACCATTGATCTTGAAAGGGCCAATGAATTTCTGTCCAAGTTTTTGTGAAGGGACGTTTAACTTCAGATTCTTAGTTGATAACCAAACGGAATCTTCTACCTTGAACATGGATGCAGGTTTACGGAATCTATCAGCCGATCTCTTATAACGTTCTTGAGCCGTGGTCAGGGATTCCTTCAGAACCTCCAGATTTTGCTTCATCTCAGTCATCCTTTCCTCAACTGCTGGAACAGGAGAATTAATCGGAGACCTAGGTAAGATACATGGATGATAACCCAGATTGGCAAAGAAAGGAGTGAACTTAGTGGAGGCGCTCTGAGAATTGTTGTATGAAAATTCGGCTAACGGCAGTAATTCCAACCAATCATCTTGGAGATGGCTAACATAGCATCTTAGATATTGTTCCAACGTCTGGTTGGTACGCTCAGTCTGACCATTTGTCTGGGGATGGTAAGCGGAAGAGAGAAAGACATTAATATTGAGTGCAGAGCAAAACCCCTTCCAGAATCTTGAAGTGAACTGTACGCCACGGTCAGAGATTATCTCATCCGGGACCCCATGCAGCCGGAAGACATTCTGAATAACCAAGTTCACTGTATCCTTAGCTGAGGGGAGGCCGGTGCATGGAACAAAATGAGCGGCTTTAGTCAGGCGATCAACTACTACCATGATCGTATTGATGCCCCCCGATGTAGGCAGCTCCACAATAAAGTCCATTGATATAGACCCCAAGGTCGGGACGGAACAGGTAATGGTTGCAGGAGACCTGTAGGTGCCACACGAGGAGTCTTGTAATGAGCACATACCTCGCAAGAGAGAACATAGTCCTTAGTATCCTTCAGGCAAGTTGGCCACCAGAAAAATCAGCTTAGGAACTCTTGTGTCTTCTGTACTCCCCTGTGACCAGCCAACTTGGAGTCATGTACCAACTTGAGGATCTGCAGACGGACGACCTCAGGGACGTAGATACGTCGATCTCTGAACCACATGCCACCCTTAAAACAAGATTTATATCAACAGGTGGGTTGGCCAGAAATACATCACCGTCATAAGCCTCCCTGCACTCCTTCCACAAGTCTGTTGTGTATCCGCTTTTTGGGCTCCCCTGGTGGTTGCTGGTGGTACTGGTGACTTGTTTGCACTTTGCTGCTTCTGTTCACCTGCTTCCATCAGCGTTTGGGAGTTTCCTATTTAGCCTTGCTCTCCAGTCATTTCCTTGCCGGTCATCATTGTAACCAGAGCCTTCGGTTGCATGTTCCTGCTACTAGTCTGCTGATCAGCTAAGTGGACTTTGTCCTTTTGTTTTGTACCTTTTGTCCAGTTTGCAGTTTTTGTAATTCTCTGTAGCTGGAAGCTCTTGCGGGCTGAAATTGCCACTCCTGTGTCATGAGTTGACACAGGAGTCTTAAAGTAATTTCAGGATGGTTTTTGAAAGGGTTTTCAGTTGATCGTGCAGTCCTCTTTTGTATCCTTCTGCTATCTAGTAAGTGGACCTCTCTTTGCTAAATCTACTTTCATACTGTGTATGTCTTTTCCTCTTAATTCACCGTTATTACATGTGGGGGGCTGCTATCATCTTTTGGGGTATTTCCCTAGAGGTAAGCCAGGTCTGTTTCTTCCTCTACCAGGCGTAGTTAGTCCTCCGGCTGGCGCGTGGCATATAGGAAGCCGTAGGTATGCTCCCTGGCTACTATTAGTTGTGTGGTAGATTTAGCTCACGGTCAACTCGAGTTTCCATCACCCGAGAGCTCGTTCGTTATTTATATGTTTCTTACGTTCCCTTGCCATTGGGAACCATGACACAAGTCCTAAACGTGGATAACTCCGATGAAATTGGCATCAGATAGAATGGTCTTGGATGGGGCTCCAGGTACGGAATCCCCAGCATGGATTCGGGATAAAACATCAGCCTTCCCATTACAAGAACCTGGACGGTACGAGATAACAAAATTAAATTGATTTAAAAATAAATTCCAACGAGCCTGACGAGGAGAAAGACATCTAGCGGATCTGAGGAACTCTAAATTGCGATGGTCATTCAGCACTACGATCTGTTGTGCAGCTCCTTGCAGATGATGCCTCCATTCCTTGAAAGCCACAATAATAGCCAGCAATTCCTTGTCTCCCACATCGTAATTCTTCTCTGCTGAGGTTAGTCTATGGAAAAATAAAGCACAAGGATGTAGCAGACCCTTCTCTCCAGTTCTTTGGGAGAGAATAGCCCCCAAGGCATTATCAGAAGCGTCCACCTCCACAATGAAACAAAGTGTTGGATCTGGGTGTACCAACAACAGTGGTTCTGAGGTGAAACAGATCTTAAGCCGATCAAAAGCTTCTTGAGCCTGTGATGACCACTTAAAGGGCTTTTCCTTCTTTGTCAAGGAAGTAATGGGACGGACAATTAGTGCTGAGCATTCCGATACCGCAAGTATCGGGTATCGGCCGATATTTGCTGTATCGGAATTCCGATACCGAGTTCCGATATTTTTGTGATATCGGAAATCGGAATCGGAAGTTCCCAGTGTATGGTTCCCAGGGTCTGGAGGAGAGGAGACTCTCCTTCAGGCCCTGGGATCCATATTCATATAAAAAATAAAGAATAAAAATAAAAAATATGGATATATTCACCCCTCCGGCGGACCCTGGACCTTAGCGATGTAACCGGCAGCCTCCGTTCCTAAGAATGCAGTGAGTGTAGGACCTGCGATGACATCGTGGCTTGTGATTGGTCGCGTGATCGGTCACATGAGCGGTCACGTGACCAATCACAAGCCACGACGTCATCGAAGGTCCTTCACTCTGCATTCTTAGGAACGGAGGCTGCCGGTTACATCGCTAAGGTCCAGGGTCCGCCGGAGGGGTGAGTATATCCATATTTTTTATTTTTATTCTTTATTTTTTACATGAATATGGATCCCAGGGCCTGAAGGAGAGTTTCCTCTCCTTCAGATCCTGGGAACCATCCAGGATACCTTCCGATATTTTTGTCCCATTGACTTGTATTGGTATCGGGTATCGGTATCGGCGAGATCCGATATTTTGCCGGTATCGGCCGATCCAATCCGATACTGATATTTTCAAATATCGGAAGGTATCGCTCAACACTACGGACAATATCAGAAAAATTTCGAATGAAGTGTCTGTAGAAATTTGCAAAACCAATAAAACGTTGGACCTCCTTAATGTTCTTGGGTACCGGCCAGTCAAGGATAGCCTGAATCTTACCAGATTCCATGTTCAGCCCCTGGGGAAAGATGATATAACCTAAGAACTGTATCTCAGAATGATGGAACTCGCATTTCTCCTGCCTAATATACAGATGGTTCTCTTTCAGACGTCTTAAAACAGCTTTGACATGTTCTTCATGTTCCTGTAGAGAGTCAGAAAAGATTAGAATATCGACCAAATAGATCACCACAAACTGGTCCAACAAATCTCTGAAAATGTCATTAGCAAGGTGTTGAAACGTTGCAGGGGCATTACAAAGCCCGGAGGGCATCACGAGATATTCAAAGTGTCCATACCGGCTTTGGAATGCTGTCTTCCACTCATCCCCTGGACGAATATGCACCAAATTATAAGCCCCACGAAGATCCAGTTTAGAGAACACCTTAGCATGGCGGACTCTTTCCAGTAATTCGGAAATCAGAGACAAAGGGTAATGATTCCGAACAGTTATCTTATTGAGCTCTCGATAGTCCACACAGGGTCTCAGGGACCCATCCTTCTTCTTTACAAAAAATATAGGTGCCCCTGCTGGTGAAGAAGAAGGACATATGAAGCCTTTGGCCAGATTTTCATCAATATACTCTTTTAAGGCTTGAAGCTCAGGTGCTGCCAAAGGATATACGTTACCAAAAGGAATAGCTGCCCCAGGAAGCAACTCAATGGGACAGTCATAATGCCTGTGTGGAGGAAGCTGATCTGCATTGTTCTTGTCACAGATGTCAGAGAACTCTTTATATGCTGAAGGTAAAGTAAATACCTGTACTGGTGGTTCCGTAACTGTGGACTCGGGGGACAGCTTCAGTTAATACTGAGTTGCTCCTTGTTGGATTGATAATCTCCTTGGTCTCCAGTTGATAGTTGGATTCTGAGAACGCAGCCAAGGGATGCCTAAAATCACAGGAAAATGAGAAGAAATTAACAAGAAAGGGAGTTGCTCTTGATGATTAGGCTCCAACAAAATCTCAAGGGGTGCGGTCTCCTGATCCACAGGCCCGGAGATTAAAGGTGACCCATCCACTGTTTCCATGGTAATTGGAGAGGCTCTTTGCTGAATTTCAATACCATGTTCCTTGGCAAATGCGATATCCATAAAATTGCCACCTGCACCAGAGTCAATCATAGCTGCACAGGAAATGCACTGTCCTGTACACAGGATCTTAATTGGGAGAGAAAAGTGAGAGTTCTTCTCATTTAGCCCCTTGGCTGGTGAAGTCATAGAAAGTGAATGGAATACAGCGTTTAAAGACAGGCTACATTCAGAGATGTCAGAGATTCATCATCATAGTTGTCATACTCCCCTACTGCTGCTAGCACCTTGTTAGGCCGCTTGGGACACTTGGGACAGTTGATTAGAAAGTGGTCAGACTGGCCGCAGTAGAAAGATAGACTTTCTCAAAGGCGATGCTCCCAGCGCTCATTACTCTCGCGCCTCTGAACAGAATCAATTTGCATGGGCACCTCCTCTACCTCTCGAGATGTTTTACCTGCAGGCTCTTTGGAAGGAAGGGAAAAGTTACAAATATGGTTATATGCAGCAAACTTCTCCAGCCTACACTCAGTAAGGCGAATGTCAATGCACACAATGCTGTATAAATGTTTCTAGCCCTTGTGGTGATTCAGAGCGAGCTAATTCACCCTTTACAATGCTAGACAGACCCCTTTTAAAAATAGGTAATTGTGCATAACAGTCCCAATTAATATCTACCGCTAATCTCCTGAATTCAGTAGCATACTCAATAACAGAACGTTTAGCCTGGCGTATAGACAATAAAGCAGATTCAGCGGTTGCACGGCGATTAGGATCATCAAACATTAATGCCATAGCGGCCAAAAAATCGTCCAAATTATTTAACCGCGGGTCACGAGACTCAATCATCGGATTCGCCCAGGCGAGCGCTCGTGCGGAAAGCAGCATTATTACACACAATACTTTGGATGTATCATTAGGAAAACGGTCAGCATGCACATCAAAATATAGCATACATTGATTCACAAAGCCACGAAATTTGTCGCGATCACCATTAAATCTGAATGGGGGCAACTTAGGTGGGCTAGCTGGTGGCGGTTGCCCAGATGGTAAAGTCGCTTGTGCAGCTATTTGCGTGCTTATGTCCTGAAAAGCCTGTCCATACTGGGACTCTATGCCAGCAAGTTTGTTTTCCTGGGCTGCCATGCGGGTGCTTAAGTCCTGCAAAGTTTGTCCAAACACTTGTTGATTGTGTTCAAAGCTTCCAAACTTCTTTTGCAGACCTTCCACATCTTTCTGCAGTGATCTAATTATGGAGAACACCTGCTCTAGTCTGCTTTCTGCAGTCATTGTTCCAGCAGTCTCCTCTTTTGAGGCTAGAGTATCCTGTAATGATTATAAGTGATAACTCAGGAGACTCTTTGCATGGAGCAAGACAACTACAGGACACAGTTTTATAAGTGGTAAAATCTATATTATCACACGGTGATTCAAACAGGTGCAGAGAGAAAGTCAAGTCCACAACACTTGGTGTAAATATTAAACGCAGCTTAGCAGTCTATAGGAAACTTCAGAGGAAAATGCAATCACACAGAAAGTCTATGAAGCACAATTATTCTTGAGGATACTTGACACGAACAAGTCCTTGGTAGTCCAAACATACACTCACTGGCCACTTTATTAGGTACACCTGTCCAACTTCTTGTTAACACTTAATTTCTAATCAGCCAATCACATGGCGGCAACTCAGTGCATTTAGGCATGTAGACATGGTCAAGACAATCTCCTGCAGTTCAAACCGAGCATCAGTATGGGGAAGAAAGGTGATTTGAGTGCCTTTGAACGTGGCATGGTTGTTGGTGCCAGAAGGGCTGGTCTGAGTATTTCAGAAACTGCTGATCTACTGGGATTTTCACGCACAACCATCTCTAGGGTTTACAGAGAATGGCCCGAAAAAGAAAAAAAATCCAGTGAGCGGCAGTTCTGTGGGCGCAAATGCCTTGTTGATGCCAGAGGTCAGAGGAGAATGGGCAGACTGGTTCGAGCTGATAGAAAGGCAACAGTGACTCAAATCGCCACCCGTTACAACCAAGGTAGGCCTAAGAGCATCTCTGAACGCACAGTGCGTCGAACTTTGAGGCAGATGGGCTACAGCAGCAGAAGGCCACACCGGGTAACACTCCTTTCAGCTAAGAACAGGAAACTGAGTGTAACAACTCTGCTGGCATCACGGCATGGCCTCGCATTTCTCACACTATCTTACCCACTGCTCCAGGCCATGATGTGGTTTCTGTTTCTTGCCAGCTCCATGTTCTGTGTCTCTGCTCTCTGCATGCTTCATAGTTCTGTGTATAGAGGGGCGGCGCCTGAACTCTCTGGTTCTTATAGGAATCAGGTGCATCTGTCCAATCTGTTCCTGACCAATTGCCAGGAGACCTCCAGTATTTAGTTCAGCTCCACCCAGTGTTCTGGGCCTGTGCAATGTGTTAGCTCAGTTAGTGTCTTGATTCTGAGTTTGCCTGGCCTTGCTCTGAGTTACTCCCTCTCTGGAGGATTCTCTGTGTTATTTCCTTGGTCTTGTTGTCCGCCCACCAGGAGGCAGAATATCCTGGTCCCAGTGTCTTTGTCCTTGTGTCTTGTTCCATTGCCTTGTCTGCACTTAGTCTTACCTCGGTCTCCTAGTCTTTGGCTTCCTTCCCTGTTGTCTTTCCTTGTATTCTCAGTCTGCTTTCACTCCGCACTCTTGCAGCTCTGCCTGCTCTGAACCTTTGTTACTTTACCACTGCTCCTCACTTCTGCGTTTCTGCTCCTTTGTACTCTGCTTATCTTCTGCTGTTGCAGTTATCCCTTGCTGCAGCTTCTCTCCACATTCTTTGTGGCTCTGCTCAGCTTTGCTGCAGAGACCCCTCCCGCAGCACCTCTCCGCTCCTTGCGGTTCTACCTAGCTCCGCTCCTTGCGGTTCTACCTGGCTCCGTTCCTTGCGGTTCTACCTAGCTCCGCTCCTTGCGGTTCTACCTGGCTCCGCTCCTTGCGGTTCTACCTGGCTCCGCTCCTTGCGGTTCTACCTGGCTCCGCTCCTTGCGGTTCTACCTGGCTCCGCTCCTTGCGGTTCTACCTGGCTCCGCTCCTTGCGGTTCTACCTGGCTCCGCTCCTTGCGGTTCTACCTGGCTCCGCTCCTTGCGGTTCTACCTGGCTCCGCTCCTTGCGGTTCTACCTGGCTCCGCTCTTTGTGGTTCTACCCAGTGCCTCCGCTCTTGGCTCCGCCTCCAGCGCCTCCGCTCTTGGCTCCGCCTCCAGCGCCTCCGCTCTTGGCTCCGCCTCCAGCGCCTCCGCTCTTGGCTCCGCCTCCAGCGCCTCCGCTCTTGGCTCCGCATCCAGCGCCTCCGCTCTTGGCTCCGCCTCCAGCGCCTCCGCTCTTGGCTCCGCCTCCAGCGCCTCAGCTCTTGGCTCCGCCTCCAGCGCCTCAGCTCTTGGCTCCACCTCCTGCCTGTCTGCACTTGGCTCCGCCGCCAGCTCTTGGCTCCGCCTCCTGCCTGTCTGCACTTGGCTCCGCCGCCAGCTCTTGGCTCCGCCTCCTGCCTGTCTGCACTTGGCTCCGCCTCCAGCTCTTGGCTCCGCCTCCTGCCTGTCTGCACTTGGCTCCGCCTCCTGCATTTCTGTTCTTGGCTCTAACTCCTGTGCTTTCGCTCTGCATCCGCTCTTGCGGTCTTTATCTACTTATTCCTAGGTCCTCGTGTCTGAACAGGTTCTTACCCGTTCTACATACCTGCCTGCAGACCGGTCCCTACCGGTTCTTCCAGTGTACCAGTCTTGTCCACCAGTCCTGCCAGAGAGCCAGCCGTGCCCGCCTGCCTACCAGAGAGCCAGCCGTGCCCGCCTGCCTACCAGAGAGCCAGCCGTGCCCGCCTGCCTGTGTTCCTGTTGTACCCGTCTGCCTGCCTATGTGCCATCCGTGCCCGCTTGCTTGTCTATGTTCCGTTCCCCGGTGGGATCAGCAGCCACAACCAGACTCCACCCTGGAGTGGTACCTGGTAGCTTCCTATTGCACAAGTCTGACCTCACCATCAGAGGCTCCAGCGAACACCTAGGAAGCTACTTAGTTACGCCCCTTCCAGGGAGGTTTGGTCTGTGGCACAGTGGGGCCACACATACCCCCGCGTGCTCACGCCTTCCAGTCAGGGCGCGAGCGTGACAGTTTGCACAGGCCATGGCCTCCGCTGTATCCCATGTCCTACCGCTCGCAGAGCATGATGAACTTTTTTCCTGCCCGTATGAGCAACCTGAAAAATTTGTTCCACCAAGGGTGGTTCAGATTGAAGAGACCTCTGACCCAATTATTGTCTCTAATGCTCTCTTCAAGCAACTTCAGGCCTATGAGGAGGAGCACTACCCAGCTGACCCACCTAGGTTCAATGGGAATCCTGAAGAGTGCCAGGGGTTCCTGAAGCAGTGCTTGCGCTACATCCTGCAGAATGCAGCTTGTTTCCCCTCTGACTGGGTCAAGGTGGGTTACATCATGTCCTACCTGGCCGAAGATGCTCTAATATGGATAACTCCCCTCTGGGAAGCAGGGGATCCTATCGTCATGAACCTGGGGGCCTTCCTGGTGGCCTTCCGTAAAGTCTTTGACAAGCCTTGTCCTGCTGCTCCTGTTAAGTCTTCCCCATCTAGATCCGAGAGGCGCTCCAGACGGGCGAAACCCGTGAAGAAACCCCCACGTCAAGCCATGACCGTCTGTGACCCTCCTGTTCCTCTACCCGTTAAAGCAGCAACCTGTGTGAAGCCTAAGAAGGTTGATGAGAGTGGGCTGGCAAAGCAGCAGCCTGAAATCAGCCATAAGAAGGGCATACAATGTCGCTGCTGTTGTGAGGAACACCTGGATGGCCTCTGTCCAGGGGATCTTAAGCTCCAAAACCTCGGGCCAGTTGGAGAGGCTGCCCCTGGCGAGAGTACTTCCTCTCCATCTAAGTTAATGACTGTTTCTCTGCCTTCTGGGAGCTTTGGTGTGTCTAAGCCGCCTGTCATACGGAGTCGGTGTATGATCTCCGTTCTGCAGCTCCAGAACCCGGTGTGGGCGTTGCCTGATAATGGCCGAACCCTGCTAAAGAGCAGTCTAGTCCTGCAAGGACAACTACAGCTCCAAGTTGGAGCCTTATACACAAAGAAGTTTGTTTTCCATATGCTGTCTGTTATGCCCATGGGTCATTCTAAGCCAAAGACTCTACCACCCGCTCTGGTCAAGGGTTCCAGTAAAGTGCTTCGTTTGAACTTGCCCAGTCTTGAGAACTGTCTGGTTCCCATGCGTCAAAGACACTCAGCAGTGTCATCTTCTTCAGCTGGTCTGCTAGTCGACGAGTCAAGGTGTGCTGATGTCACCGAAGATGGGGAAACGGTGACGATGTCTCCACACATCTCCAGCGACTATACCAGTAAACACTTAGTCGTCGAGTCAAGGTGTGCTGACGTCACCGAAGATGGGGAAATGGTGACGATGTCTCCACACATCTCCAGCGACTATACCAGTAAACACTTAGTCGTCAAGTCAAGCTGTGCTAATGTCACCGAAGATGGGGAAGCGGTGACTATCTCTCCACACGTCTCCAGCGACTTTGCCTGTGTTCCGTTCCTAGGAACATCCCCGCCGCTTGGACGATTTCTTCTGGATAACGGGCAGAAGATGGTTCCTATGTTTGTACCTTCTGCGTCCTTGTGGCCGGCTGGTGAGGATTTCAAGACAGAAGTTTGTTCACCTCAATTTTTCTCTGGCCCGGTGGAGCTGATGCTCGCCACACTCGTCTCTAGTGACTTTTCCTGTGTTCAGTATCCGGGAGCTTCTCTACTACCTGTTGAGCAAAATTTGAATCCTATGAGACGGTTTCCAGTTTCCAAGTGTCTGGCTGGTGAAGATATTAAGACGGCAGCATTCAAGTCCCTGTTACCTATGTACCTGGAGGAGGTGGTCCTGCTCATTGTGGAAGCTAACCCTGTTGAGTACCAAAAGACTTTGTTTTCTGAGATACCTGGTGACCCTCCTGCCGCCTTCTACCCTGAAGATGTCATGTTGGCCTGGACTATGTGTGCTCCCATCCTTCTTCTACAAGTTATTCTGGCTGGCTTGAAGAAGAGGGGCCGTAAAGGGGGGGGTACTGTAACAACTCTGCTGGCATCACGGCATGGCCTCGCATTTCTCACACTATCTTACCCACTGCTCCAGGCCATGATGTGGTTTCTGTTTCTTGCCAGCTCCATGTTCTGTGTCTCTGCTCTCTGCATGCTTCATAGTTCTGTGTATAGAGGGGCGGCGCCTGAACTCTCTGGTTCTTATAGGAATCAGGTGCATCTGTCCAATCTGTTCCTGACCAATTGCCAGGAGACCTCCAGTATTTAGTTCAGCTCCACCCAGTGTTCTGGGCCTGTGCAATGTGTTAGCTCAGTTAGTGTCTTGCTTCTGAGTTTGCCTGGCCTTGCTCTGAGTTACTCCCTCTCTGGAGGATTCTCTGTGTTATTTCCTTGGTCTTGTTGTCCGCCCACCAGGAGGCAGAATATCCTGGTCCCAGTGTCTTTGTCCTTGTGTCTTGTTCCATTGCCTTGTCTGCACTTAGTCTTACCTCGGTCTCCTAGTCTTTGGCTTCCTTCCCTGTTGTCTTTCCTTGTATTCTCAGTCTGCTTTCACTCCGCACTCTTGCAGCTCTGCCTGCTCTGAACCTTTGTTACTTTACCACTGCTCCTCACTTCTGCGTTTCTGCTCCTTTGTACTCTGCTTATCTTCTGCTGTTGCAGTTATCCCTTGCTGCAGCTTCTCTCCACATTCTTTGTGGCTCTGCTCAGCTTTGCTGCAGAGACCCCTCCCGCAGCACCTCTCCGCTCCTTGCGGTTCTACCTAGCTCCGCTCCTTGCGGTTCTACCTGGCTCCGCTCCTTGCGGTTCTACCTAGCTCCGCTCCTTGCGGTTCTACCTGGCTCCGCTCCTTGCGGTTCTACCTGGCTCCGCTCCTTGCGGTTCTACCTGGCTCCGCTCCTTGCGGTTCTACCTGGCTCCGCTCCTTGCGGTTCTACCTGGCTCCGCTCCTTGTGGTTCTACCTGGCTCCGCTCCTTGCGGTTCTACCTGGCTCCGCTCCTTGCGGTTCTACCTGGCTCCGCTCCTTGCGGTTCTACCTGGCTCCGCTCTTTGCGGTTCTACCCAGCGCCTCTGCTCTTGGCTCCGCCTCCAGCGCCTCCGCTCTTGGCTCCGCCTCCAGCGCCTCCGCTCTTGGCTCCGCCTCCAGCACCTCCGCTCTTGGCTCCGCCTCCAGCGCCTCCGCTCTTGGCTCCGCCTCCAGCGCCTCAGCTCTTGGCTCCACCTCCTGCCTGTCTGCACTTGGCTCCGCCGCCAGCTCTTGGCTCCGCCTCCTGCCTGTCTGCACTTGGCTTCGCCGCCAGCTCTTGGCTCCGCCTCCTGCCTGTCTGCACTTGGCTCCGCCTCCAGCTCTTGGCTCCGCCTCCTGCCTGTCTGCACTTGGCTCCGCCTCCTGCATTTCTGTTCTTGGCTCTAGCTCCTGTGCTTTCGCTCTGCATCCGCTCTTGCGGTCTTTATCTACTTATTCCTAGGTCCTCGTGTCTGAACAGGTTCTTACCCGTTCTACATACCTGCCTGCAGACCGGTCCCTACCGGTTCTTCCAGTGTACCAGTCTTGTCCACCAGTCCTGCCAGAGAGCCAGCCGTGCCCGCCTGCCTACCAGAGAGCCAGCCGTGCCCGCCTGCCTACCAGAGAGCCAGCCGTGCCCGCCTGCCTGTGTTCCTGTTGTACCCGTCTGCCTGCCTATGTGCCATCCGTGCCCGCTTGCTTGTCTATGTTCCGTTCCCCGGTGGGATCAGCAGCCACAACCAGACTCCACCCTGGAGTGGTACCTGGTAGCTTCCTATTGCACAAGTCTGACCTCACCATCAGAGGCTCCAGCGAACACCTAGGAAGCTACTTAGTTACGCCCCTTCCAGGGAGGTTTGGTCTGTGGCACAGTGGGGCCACACATACCCCCGCGTGCTCACGCCTTCCAGTCAGGGCGCGAGCGTGACACTGAGGCTACAATTTGCACAAGCTCATCGAAATTGGACAGTAGAAGATTGGAAAAACGTTGCTTGGTCTGATGAGTCTCGATTTCTGCTGCGACATTCCAATGGTAGGGTCAGAATTTGGCGTAAACAACATGAAAGCATGGATCCATCCTGCCTTGTAAGGAGGAGCATCTTTGGGATGTGCAGCCGACAAATCTGCGACAACTGTGTGATGCCATCATGTCAATATGGACCAAAATCTCTGAGGAATGCTTCCAGCACCTTGTTGAATCTATGCCACGAAGAATTGAGGCAGTTCTGAAGGCAAAAGGGGTCCAACCCGTTACTAGCATGGTGTACCTAATAAAGTGGCCGGTGAGTGTAGATAGATATGCTTATAAGGCAGTTCAAATAATATCTTAGCACAACCAGGGAGGCCTGGGTAAAAATCTCAGGTTTAAGCAGAGCAGCAACAGCTTACATGACAAGCAAATGCAGATGGAAACAAACACAAGCAGGCAGATGGAGGATTACTGGAAACCGATGTATGCAGCAGAAACTCAGAGCTGAGTAGCAAGATCTCCACACAGGTTCACAGGAGCAGGTGCAGGCGCAAAGCTAGGGAGTCATCAGGAGCTGGATGCAAGGCAGAATACTCTAGCACAGACTAAAGGCTGGGGTAGAGTTATATAGCAGGAAGACACAGTGCACATGAGACCAAAGACGCCATCTTGGAAAAGGGCAGTAATGCACAAAAGGTAATCAAAATGTTCAGCATCCTGACAGTTTCCTAGATGATTAAACTTCTAGCAACTGTGAAGCTGGATTAGTAGATTCAATTGTAACGTCTGTCTGAGGCCACTTGCTCAAAAGGCTGCCTCGGACTGACTTGGGACAAGCCACTCCATCTGGCAGCTTCCAGAGAAATCCCAATATTCTTTACTCCCTGACAGGGATCAGATTTTGCAATGCAATCCAACTCTTGTTCTCGACTGGAGTACATTTCTGGCACAAGGGCATGGCACTTGTAAGATTAACTTAATTCATTAAGTGGCATGCACCTCCTAATTAGGTGTGTCTTACATCATCACGCTCTTTTATTAAGACTGGTGTGTACAATGGCAGTCTTAATGATTTGGTCTCTTTTGGATAAAAGTGTAACTGGAATGAAAGTTGTCCAATTCATATATGGAAAGTGTAGTTAAAAAATAATAAATTCATGTATACTCTTTCACTTTAACTCTCATGACTCTAGAGCAAGCTATTCTTCCTGTTCTGGAAGCAAGTCATTTTGTTCTGAGTTGTTGAGGTCTTTGATTGGCTGTAGCTGTCGGGTGACTGACACAAGATGTAATTGCATGTCCATCTAATGACTTTACGGTCACCTGGGACTACCCCAGAATAAATGTATGTATTTGATAGTTCAACAATATCTAACCCTGGTTATATTTTACATTAAAATACATTAATGCATGCTTTTACCAGTGGTGCACCTGTCAAAGGGGCCTTAGTAAAAAATTTAGACTTCGGCCCACATCTGCATGTTGGTCAGATATATTTGCCCTTGTAGCATTCAAAATTCTATAAAAACATACGTGTTTGCCCCATGTAATAATGTCCCCCATCATGGGCGCCAACCTCTAATAATATCACCCATCATGGGCCCCATCCTCTAATAAGGTCTTCCATTATGGACCCCTTTCTGTAATAGTGTCTCCCATCCTGGGCCCTTTCTTGTAATAATATCTCCATCCTTGGCTCTCTTGAGTAATAATGTTCCCCATCTTGGGCCTCTTCCTGTAATAATGTCCTCCATCCTGAGCCCCTTCCTGGTGTAATGTCCTCCATCATGGGCCCTTTCTTGTATTAATGTCTGCCACCCTGAGCCCCCTTCCAGTAATAATGTCCTATGTCATGCTACTCTTTTCTAACACATAAAAAAATAAACAACCCTTCTTACCTTCCTCCGCTCCCACGATGTACAGCACCCTCTAATGTAGCTGAAGCAGAGGCCAACCACTGGCTTCACTGTGTCAGCCACTGGCGTTGCATGATGTCACTGCCATGCACCACCCTAGATGGGCCTGCTAATTGAAGACATTTTCTATTGGAGCTGTGAGGCGCATTATTTTGCCAGAATCTGAGTACTGGAGGACCCCCAGGGTGACTGAGTCTGACAATGTATCCAGTACTAATATGCTATTCATTGCTTGCTTTGTACAGTAAATATGTGGCACCCCAAGAGTTCAGGTACCACAGTGGTATTGCCTTCCTCTTGGGGAGGGTGATACCATGCCTGGATACAAGGAAAATCCCTTTGGCACGTAAGCTGTTTCAGGGGAACTTCCCTATATACATTCTGGTCTGGAGGAGGAGTTAGTTAGTCTGTAGCAGATGAGAGACAGTGAAGGAGCACAGGAGAGATCAGGAGCTGGAGGAGAGCTGTGAGTGGGCGTCCTCTAAGCTAAAGGGCAGAAATCGGGTGTCATGTCGGACGCTGTTCATACTAGGGCGTTCGACAGACAGCGGTAATTCCGCTTTTGTCCACTATGCGCTCAGTGGCGTCGGCTAGTTTTTATCTAACAGGTCCGGGGTTAATTTAGCTGGTGCTCGGATTGGAAGCTGGGTCACGCCCACTGCCTTTAAATAGTTCTTCTGAACATTGGGCGTCACCAATTATAGCTTCTGTCTTGTGCTTGGTTATCTCGGTCTGGAGTGGTGGTCTAGGAGAAGGAGTATCGTATCTGGTGGTGTATTTCCCTTTGTCGTATTTTCTCCTTCCTTTATTTGTATTTGTTTTGCCCTGTGCACTTATAGTGTATACCTGTGTGACTGCAGCGTGGTGCATATTTTCTGTTATCCTTGTCTGTGCTAACTGTGGTATTGGTGAGTGGTCTCGTCACTGGGTGGTGGGTGGAGGTTTCAGCCTAGGGTTGAAACAGGAGACAGGGTGAGGGTGGAGGCCCAGACATGCACACCATCAGTGTAAACTCTGGGAGAGGGTCAGTCAGGGTTTCCCAGAGTTGAGGGAAATCGCAGGGGCCTGGGTTATTAGCTCTTGCCTACCTAGGTTTCCCGTGACATCGGGCACCGGGAGCCCGAGGTCGTGTGGAATTATAAGTCCCACGGCAGAACCGGAGGGCAGGAAACTGCAAGTAAGTTGCCCACATTACACCTGAGGTACAGCAACGTCCAGAGCCCAGAGTCACCGTGAACAGGGACCCAAAGGAAACGGCTCGAGTTGCCTACCATGCAGGCACTGTTCCAGGACAGGAAAGAGTACCTTGTAAGGAAGCCACAGGCAACAAGGGACTATCAGTCAGTGCATAGAGGAAGGCTCCCAATCTGACCTGACCAAGGGGGTTCAATCCGTTTCTAGGCTGCCTAGACTCCACCGTCACCTGTTGCCAGTACCCTGGACTGTGGTTGCCTGAAGTCTTCAGTAAAGGTAAAGAGACTGCAAACCCGTGTCCTCCATTCTTTACTGCACCACTCACCATCCTCATCTATACACCCGGAGCCCTGGGGACCTACTTCACCTGTGGGAAGTTATACCATCTGCCATAACATCACCCCAGCGGACCCCTTTAAGCAGCGTTGGTCACCTCTGACCAAATACCACAGGTGGCATCATGAACAAACTTTATTATCAA
The DNA here is from genome assembly GCF_051348905.1 of Ranitomeya variabilis. NCBI lineage: Eukaryota > Metazoa > Chordata > Amphibia > Anura > Dendrobatidae > Ranitomeya > Ranitomeya variabilis. The sequence goes on from NC_135233.1 coordinate 353,480,983, forward strand.
AACCCCTTTAAAGACTATCCCTTTTGTCCAGGGCCAGGGACCAGGTCGCAGCCACTGTGATATCCCTTTTAGAAACCGGACCTGGTACCGAGTACCCCACGGCCCTAGCAGGTGTTCCAAATACAAGATACGAAATTCCTCTCGTCATGTCATGGCCGCCTTTGTCTAATAGAAACCAGCTGTTTCTAACTTTTTGCCTCTTGTGATCATGGCAATGCCGATGGCCTTTCTCGCCAAGATGGGGCAGAACCAGATACGTGCTCGGGAACTGACCTGTAAGTCAACCCCATGCACGTTCATAAGGAGGGAGGTGTGGTGAAATATGTGTATATCTATATGTGTGTAGTGACATATGTCTAGGGTTATATGTGTGACTAGTGATAATGTAACATCTGTCCTGAAGGCAAGTCACACCTAGGTGGTAATAGGTACTTCCTTGGGACTAGTAGAAATTGTGTCTCCATATCTCACCAGGAGGTCTACCTAGGGCCAAGAAGTAAGGTAACATTTGGCACCTCCTAGGTCTTGGAGGAGAGATGTTAATTGCGGCCTAAGGGTATCTATTCCTGAGAACCTTTTCACAAGTGTCTCAAGAGAAAAATAATATATTCATTAGTACCTCGGCCCTGGCCAATCAAAAAGCCAGCAATTATGATATTAACTTGAGGGGCCGGTCTAGAAACCTGACCTCCAGACCAAAGTTATAAAATTAGGCTGCAGACAGAGAATTGTGTTCACATGATGGGGCAGCCTGAGAAGCTGGTGTGATCCAATCTACATTCGTCCCACCCTCAGGGAGCAGAAAGCAACTACCAGTTAGGTAATTTCTGTAAGTTTCTCCTCTTTATTTTATACTGTTTTGCATAAGTTGTATGTCTTTTTATTATCATATTTTTATACCTTTTTCTTATTGTAAGCATTGAACCTTTTGTTATTAAAGTATAAAACTTTAACAAATTGAACCTTGAATGTTCTAAAAGAATCCATAGCCTAAGGTGTGTGAGCCTTATGAGTGATAGACATTATTAGTATTATTAGTTATGGGACTCATCGCCTGTGTATTCGATGAGTGGTGGCAGCGTGTATGAGCGGGTGTGTGGCCTGGGTCGGTGTGTGTAATTTATGCTTCCATTACAGCATAGGACAGAGGTTGAATGCTGGACTGAGAGTGGGGAGATAGATTAACCCTTGTAGGCGCAACCCTAAGTGACACCACGGAGAAGGGATCCGTGACACAGCAATATGATGAAAAAATGTTGCTTTTTTTGCCACGTTTTTAATCTTTATTTTTTGCGGCGTTCACTGTAGAGTTTAGCTAGTGTGACAGTTTTATAAATCAGGTTGTTCTGGACTCGGCATTACAAAATGTGTACTTTTTTTTGTTCATTTTTGTTTTTATGTAAATATGTGGTAAATAGTGTTGAGCGATACCGTCCGATACTTGAAAGTATCGGTATCGGAAAGTATCGGCCGATACCGGCAAAGTATCGGATCTAATCCGATACCGATACCCGATACCAATACAAGTCAATGGGCCACCAAGTATCGGACGGTATCCCTGATGGTTCCCAGGGTCTGAAGGAGAGGAAACTCTCCTTCAGGCCCTGGGATCCATATTAATGTGTAAAAGAAAGAATTAAAATAAAAAATATTGCTATACTCACCTCTCCGACGCAGCCTGGACCTCACCGAGGGAACCAGCAGCGTTCTTTGCTTAAAATGCGCGTGTTTACTTCCTTCCGTGACGTCACGGCTTGTGATTGGTCGCGTGCCGCCCATGTGGCCGCAACGCGACCAATCACAGCAAGCCGTGACGTAATTTTCAGGTCCTCAATGCCTAATTCTAGGCATTCAGGATTTTAAAATTACGTTCCGGCTTGTGATTGGTCGCGTCGCGGTCACATGGGCGACGCGACCAATCACAAGCCGTGACGTCATGGGAGGCAGGAAACGCGCGCATTTTAAAATTACGTCACGGCTTGCTGTGATTGGTCACGTCGTGGTCACATGGGCGGCACGCAACCAACCACAGCAAGCCGTGACGTAATTTTCAGGTCCTGAATGCAGAATTAGGCATTCAGGACATGAAATTACGTCACGGCTTGCTGTGATTGGTCGCATCGCGGTCACATGGGCGGCACGCAACCAATCACAAGCCGTGACATAATTTTAAAATGCGCGCGTTTCCTGCCTCCCGTGACGTCACGGCTTGTGATTGGTCGCGTCGCCCATGTGACCGCGACGCGACCAATCACAAGCCGGAACGTAATTTTAAAATCCTGAATGCCTAGAATTAGGCATTGAGGACCTGAAAATTACGTCACGGCTTGCTGTGATTGGTCGCGTCGCGGCCACATGGGCGGCACGCGACCAATCACAAGCCGTGACATCACGGAAGGAAGTAAACGCGCGCATTTTAAGCAAAGAACGCTGCCGGTTCCCTCGGTGAGGTCCAGGCTGCGTCGGAGAGGTGATATTTTTTTTTTTATTCTTTATTTTACACATTAATGTTGTTTCGATACCGATACCCGATACCACAAAAGTATCGGATCTCGGTATTGGAATTCCGATACCCGCAAGTATCGGCCGATACCCGATACTTGCGGTATCGGAATGCTCAACATTAGTGGTAAAACGTACTAACACTTATTGTGCAAAATGGTTAATCAATGTGTCCAACAGCAGATTAGACACCACTTGAGTAAAATGAGCCCCCCAAAAAGCACAAATATACAATCAAACCCCAAACTCTGTGTATTTTTCTTCTGCATTTTTTGGTGCAGAAAGTCATTCTGCTGTTTTTTCCGTGTAGGCTTCTTAGGGTATGTTTTCACGTTCAGGAAACTCTGCGTGTTTGATGCTGCGTAGAGCCTCAGCGTCAAACACGCAGCGTCCAGATGTTACAGCATAGTGGAGGAGACTTCATGAAACCCTGTCTCCACTATACATTAAAAGACGCATGCGGCAGACCCGCGGAAACGGACATGCGGCGCGTCTTTTCAGAATGCAGCATGTCCTTACATTGCTGAAACAATGCAAGAACAACGCAGGTGACCTGCCAGTATCCTCAGGTGCAGATTTGGTCAGCATTTTACCTGTTGTGAATTCTGCTTTTGGGCTCCCTCCGGTGGTTGTAGGTGGTAATGCAGTTGCCTCTGAGTTGCAGCCCTGGTCAGGTGTATCTGCTGATTTCAGATCTGACTGGGGTATTTAGGCGTGCAGGATTCATTAGTACTTGCCAGTTGTCAATTGTTGTTGGGAGGTGTAGGACCTCTGCCTGGTTCCTCCTGCCTTTCTGCCAAATCAGCAAAGATAAGTGTCTGGTTCTTTTTCCCTGTGGCACACATGTTGTGTGCTTCACAATTCAGTGCTATTCTTTGTGTTTTCTTGTCCAGCTTAGATTGTGTCAGTATTTTCTCAGTCTTGCTGGATTCTCTGGAGTGGCAGATATACATTCCATGTCTTTAGTTAGATTGCGGAACTTTTTGTATTATCTGCTGTGGATATTTTTGGAAAGGTTTTAATACTGACCACCTAGTTATGTGTCCTATCCTTTCCTATTTAGCTAGAGTGGCCTCTTCTGCTAAATCCTGATTTCTGCCTGCGTGTGTCTTTTCCTCTAATACTCACAGTCATTATTTGTGGGGGGCTGCCTATCCTTTGGGGGTCTGCTCTGAGGCAAGATAGCATTCCCATTTCCATCTATAGGGGTATTTAGTCCTCCGGCTGTGTCGAGGAGTCTAGGGTATGTTAGGCACACCCCACGGCTACTTCTAGTTGCGGTGTTAGTTCAGGATTGCGGTCAGTACAGGTTCCACCGTCTCCAGAGAAAGTTCCATGCGGCTCCAAGGTCACCAGATCATAACATTTACCTGCATAAAATCCTGTCCAAATCCTGATGCAATCCTGAACGTGGAAACATACCCTAAGAGGAGCATGAAAAATGCATTTAAAGGGGTTGTCCCCTTTCAGAAAATCCCAGTCCCTAGGCATAGACTGCTTGCTCCCAGGTCCAGTCCCAAGATTCCTCTGTTCCTGGTGTCTGTTATCGGCTGAAGCACATTGGCGGTGCGGCAACCAGTCAGTGAGCTCAACGGCTCTGCTCGTGTAGATGGAGCGCTCCGCTCAGAGCCCCTGAGCTCTCTAATTGGCTGCCACACTATTGAAGTGACATCAGCACTGCAGCCACAATCAGACACAGACTCAGCTCTGGACCTGGGGAGGGTGAGTAAATTGCAATCCATTTGTTATAACAAACTGCGTCCAGGAACTTGGATCATCACTTCTGTATAAAAAAAAAAACATTTAGGGCTCCTTTCCACTTGCGAGAAACACGTCCGTGTCTCGCATGTGGAAACCAAGCTCACCTGCATAGCAACACATGGAGCCGCACGCTCCGTTCCCTAGTCCCGGCGCCAGAGCTTGGTTTCCACATGCGAGACATGGACGTGTTTCTCTCAAGTGGAAAGGAGCCCTAAGGAAACCCGATCAAATTTGTGCCAAAAATGCATAAAAAATAAGCAAAAAAAGAAACTCAATCAGAGGAGATTTTGTTGCAGGAAAAAAAATACTTTCATGGTGCATTTCTTCTTGGCTTTGACTTTACAAACTGCATTAAAAAAACAAAAACTGAACTTGGAAACTCTCCCAGTGTGTTCAGGCGTTTCACGTGAGGATTGCAATAAATAGATATGCAGCGCCCCAGAGTTCTGGTCGCTGCAGTAATGTCGTTCTTCCACCAGGGGGAGTGATGTTTTGTCTGAAGGCAATAAAGGAGATCTTCCCACCAGGTATCACAAACCATACACCACACTTCACACTCCAGTCCACCAGAGGGAGCCTTGCTCCTATCTACTAGGGCACTTCTCACAATTAGGTAAAACTGGTGGGCTGGATAGAAAGTTAGTCAGAAGCTGACTGGGCTTCACCCAGGCAGTATCCAGGAGTGAGATGCTGACTGGGCCTCTCCCAGGCAGTTCCTGTCAGGCAGACAAGAAAAAAGGAGGAACATCAGAGCTGCATGAATGGAACACTGTGGGCACTCAGACCCCCAACTGGAGTGAGGGAGCTCCCTATGTGTTACCCGGTGGTCGTCATTATCCGAAAGGACTACCCCCACCAGTACTACCTCCAGAATGGTTTAAATAAACCTCAGAAAACCGAAAAACTGTAAACAGTTTCAAAACTTTTTCCTGTTTCTTTTGCTGCTTAAACCCGTCCAGGGTTAATTCTTAAAGGGATCCCCTGTTTAAAGGGATCCTATGTTTTTGCACAAGTTTTCCTATTTCTATTAAAGAACTGCAGAATCATGGAATGTTGCATGATCACAAACTGTCCTTGTAAATAGTTTGCACCTTCTTAAGGGTGCTTTCTACTGGTTTTACATAGGAGGCTTTTACAGAGACTGCCTCTTAACAGAAACTGCTGTTAATTATGCTGTAAAAATAACTTTGCCTTTCAGACCTGAAGAAAAACCCGTTGGTGCAGCAGAATTCCGGGTCAGGATTACACGTCTTGTAGCCCACCCAAGACCAATGTTCGGGGGTTCGTAACGGGTCCCTCTAATTGCATAACGTCACCTTTAAATAGACTTGAATATTGGTGATATGATTGTTTGCGTTACCTCAGAAAAAGACTTGGGTTCACCCTTAAAGGGAATGTTTACTTGTTGCACTTTGCCTAAGAGTGATGATGTTGCCTTGAGTAGTTAGATAGTAATAATGTTTACATAGCCGATAGTATGTAGCTAAGGATAGGAGATGTTTAATGATGTACTTTAAATAAAATTGAGGTTAAAATAGATTGAAGAAAAATGCAGTGAGCCCGTGGGGGTTGATAGATAGTCCTGCATGTGAAGAAGAAGAATAAAGAAAATGTTAATATAGTACACCCTTAGAGGGTAATTGCACTTATAATTATGTTTCATAGTCAGTTAACCACCGTTTTCTACTTGCAGATAATAGATAGTATACATGTACGGGTAATTGTATTTCATAGTTAGTTAGTGCATCTGTAGTTGGTCAATCTACAGAAGTAAGCTGGCAATGTAAATATGTTCTTATTTGCAACGTTCAAGTGTTCTCACCTCTCATAAAGGGAAGCCTTGTTATATTAACTTGTTCTATAGCATTTCAAAATTTTGCATGTCTTTTCTTAACCTGGAATTGTTGTTTTCTTTTCCCAGTCCGGGAGTACAGGATTTAACTGGGGGGGGTGTGCAGCGCCCCAGAGTTCTGGTCGCTGCAGTAATGTCATTCTTCCACCAGGGGGAGTGATGTTTTGTCTGAAGGCAATAAAGGAGTTCTTCCTATCAGGTATCACAAACCATACACCACACTTCACACTCCAGTCCACCAGAGAGAGCCTTGCTCCTATCTACTAGGGCACTTTTCACAATTAGGTAAAACTGGTGGGCTGGATAGAAAGTTAGTCAGAAGCTGACTGGGCTTCACCCAGGCAGTATCCAGGAGTGAGATGCTGACTGGGCCTCTCCCAGGCAGTTCCTGTCAGGCAGACAAGAGAAAAGGAGGAACATCAGAGCTGCAGACAGAGTGGTCCCTGACAGGGGTGGGATCCTGTCGGAGGCCTAGATAGAAGGTCACGGAGCTGCGCCTGCCCCACATGAGGCAGCATCCTAAGGAAGGACACGAAGAGAATTGTATTGTAGCGGGTGAGAAACGAAGTCATAGCACAAGGAGAGAAAACCAGAGGGAGTTCTGCCCTGTAAAAGGTTGCCTCCTTCTGAGGCACAGAAGCCAGTGGCCGGAACACCGAGGGAGCAATCGTCTCCAAGCCTTGCTCCAGAGACCGGCAGGACAGTCAATTCCACGTTGGCTGCCCGACCATATACCCAGGAGGCACGGTGGCAACTTGTGGGGGATGGGGCGTCTCTAAAGTCCCTGTAAAAAGCCTCAGGCCACCAGTCATATGGGTGTGTCCTATCCATACCATCTGGGGAACAGAGAGGAAGACATCTATAACAGTTGTGTGGACCTTACCGAAAAGCTCAGCAGGGAGGTACTACAACACACAGGCACTAGAGGAAGGCTACTGATTTCCACCTGGATAAGGGGACTCTGGATTTGCCTTCGGACCGGCCGGACTCTGCCTACCCTGTGGTCTGTACCCTAGACTGTGGATACTGAAGCCTCCAGTAAAGGTAAAGAGACTGCAGTCTTGTGTCCTCGTTATTCCCTGCATCTTCTATCATCCACCATCACCACCTACACTTCTGGAAAGCCATGGGGATACACTGCCATCACATCACCCCAGCGGACCCCTAAGCAGCGTTGGTCACCCTGACCGAATACACAGGTGGCGTCACGAACCTTATCCCTTTAACCCCTTTACCCCCAAGGGTGGTTTGCACGTTAATGACCAGGCCAATTTTTACAATTCTGATCACTCTCCCTTTATGAGGTTATAACTCTGGAACACTTCAACGGATCCTGGTGATTCTGATATCGTTTTCTCGTGACATATTGTACTTCATGATAGTGGTAAAATTTATTTGATATTACCTGCATTTACTTGTGAAAAAAATGGAAATTTGGCGAAAATTTTGAAAATTTCACAATTTTCCAACTTTGAATTTTTATGCAATTAAATCACATGAACTGCAGCCTGGGAACTTTTTCCCACACTCCAGGTCATATGAGGACATCCACCAGGGGGCGCATCACCGCGACTGAAGGTAACTATAGGTCATTGACCTACATTTCCTTCATTCACCGGGGTTTACAGGCACGAGCACAGCTGCATTATAGCAGAGCTCCTGCCTGTAAACTATTTTAACCCCTTCAGATGGATTTACCTCGTGGGACGTGACAGTTCATCAGAGGGTATGTATATTGTTGGTTTATTATTTTTCCAAGCGAGGGTCTTCAGGTGGATTGAGAGAGCAATAAAATATTAAAACAACCTGTGTGTTTATTTCATTAAAATACTTTTTAATCATGTGTGTGTGTTTTTTAACCCTTTAATACAATTGGATTAATAATGGATAGGTGTCAGAATTGACACCTCTCCATTATTAATCTGGCTTAATGTCACCTTACAATAGCAAGGTGGTATTAACCCTTCATTACTCCATATCCCACTGCTACACGGGAGTGGGAAGAGAGTGGCCAAGTGCCAGAATAGGCGCATCTTCCAGATGTGCCTGTTCTGGGGTGGCTGGGAGCAGATGTTTTTAGCCACGGGGGGGCCAATAACCATGGACCCTCTCCTGGCTATTAATATCTGCCCTCAGTCACTGGCTTTACCACTCTGGCGGAGAAAATTGCGCCGGAGCCCATGCCAATTTTTTTCCGTGATTTAACCCTTAAATTTAATAGCTACAGCGCCGAAATTTTGCACATACACACTACTAACATTAGTAGTGTGGAATATGCAAAAAAAAGGGGGATATGACATGGTTTACTGTATGTAAACCATGTCTCATATCATGTCGGGTTTAGGCAGGAGAAATGAAAAGCCGGCAATTGAATTACCGGCTTTTCAACATTATCGCGCTGAAGCAAATATTAAAAAAGTATGCTTCCCCATGGAATTGCATTGGGTTTCGTGTTTTGGCCGATCCCAACTTTTCAATAAGATCGGCCGATTTCACTCGACCCGACTTTTGAGAAAGTCGGGTTTCGTGAAACCCGACTCGATCTCAAAAAATGAAAAGTCCATATGTGGGGGTACACCACTGTTTGGGCTCATGGCAGAGCTTGGAAGCGAAGGAGCGCCATTTGACTTTTCAATGCAAAATTGACAGGAATTGAGATGGGACGCCATGTTGCGTTTGGAGAGCCACTGATGTGCCTAAACATTTAAACCCCCCACAAATGACACCATTTTGGAAATTAGACCCCCTAAGGAACTTATCTAGATGTGTGGTGAGCACTTTGACCCATTAAATGATTCACAGAAGTTTATAATGCAGAGCCGTAAAAATAAAAAATAATATTTTTTCACAAAAATGATCTTTTCGCCCCCAATCTTTTACTTTACCAAGGGTAAGAGAAGAAATTGGACACCAAAAGTTGTTGTACAATTTGTCCTGAGTACGCTGATACCCCATATGTGGGGGTAAACCACTGTTTGGGCGCATGGGAGAGCTCGGAAGGGAAGGAGCACTGTTTTACTTTTTCAAAGCAGAATTGGCTGGAATTGAGATCGGACGCCATGTCGCGTTTGGAGAGCCCCTGATGTGCCTAAACAGTGGAAACCCCCCAATTATAACTTAAAACCTAATCCAAACACATCCCTAACCCTAATTCCAATGGTAACCCTAACCACACCCCTAACCCTGACACATCCCTAACCCTAATCCCATCCATATTCCCAACCATAAATGTAATCCAAACCCTAACTTTAGCCCTAACCCTAACTTTAGCCCCAACCTTAATTGTAGCCTTAACCCTAGCCCCAACCCTAACCCTTGCCCTAACCCTAACCCTAACCCTTGCCCTAACCCTAGCCCTAACCCTAACCCTAGCCCTAACCCTAGCCCTAACCCTAGCCCTAGCCCTAATGGGAAAATGGAAATAAATACATTTTTTTAATTTTTTAATTTTTCGCTAACTAAGGGGGTGATGAAGGGGGTTTTTATTTACTTTTATAGTGGGTTTTTTAGCGGGTTTTTATGATTGGCAGCCGTCACACACTGAAAGAAGCTTTTCATTGCAAAAAATATTTTTTGCGTTACCACATTTTGAGAGCTATAATTTTTCCATATTTTGGTCCACAGAGTCATGTGAGGTCTTTTTTTTTTGCGGGACGAGTTGACGATTTTATTGGTAACATTTTCGGGCATGTGACATTTTTTGATCGCTTTTTATTCTGATTTTTGTGAGGCAGAATGACCAAAAACCAGCCATTCATGAATTTCTTTTGGGGGGAGGCGTTTATACCGTTCCGCGTTTGGTAAAATGGATAAAGCAGTTTTATTCTTCGGGTCAGTACGATTACAGCATTTATATATTTTTTTATGTTTTGACGCTTTTATACGATAAAAACTATATTATTGAAAAAATAATTATTTTTGCATCGCTTTATTCTGAGGACTATAACTTTTGTTATTTTTTCTTTGATGATTCTGTATGGTGGCTCGTTTTTTGCGGGAAAAGATGACGTTTTCGGCGGTACGATGGTTATTTATATCCGTCTTTTTGATCGCGTGTTATTCCACTTTTTGTTTGGCGGTATGATAGTAAAGCGTTGTTTTTTGCCTCGTTTTTTTTTTTTTTACGGTGTTCACTGAAGGGGTTAACTAGTGGGACAGTTTTATAAGTTGGGTCATAATGGACGCGGCGATACTAAATATGTGTACTTTTATTGTTTGTTTAATTTAGATAAAGAAATTTATTTATAGGAACAATATATTTTTTTAAAAAATTTTTTGGGGGATTTTTTTTTTATTTTTTTTACACATGTGAATATTTTTTTTTTTTACACTACAACATTGCCCCAGGGGGGCATCATGTTATAGCGTAAGATCGCCGATCTGACACTTTGCTGTGCACTGTGTCAGCTCGGCGATATGACGTGCACAGCTCCTTCAGGCTTCCCGGCGCCTGCTCTGAGCAGGCGCAGTGAAGCCACCTCCCTGCAGGACCCGGATGCCGCGGCCATCTTGGATCTGGGCCTGCTGCAGGGAGGAGGAGGTAAGAGACCCTCGGAGCAACGTGATCACATCGCATTGCTCCGGGGGTCTCAGGGAAGCACGCGGGAGCCCCCTCCCTGCGCGATGCTTCCCTGTACCGCCGGAACACTGCGATCATGTTTGATCGCAGTGTGGCGGGGGTTAATGTGCCGGGGGCGGTCCGTGACCGCTCCTGGCACATAGTGCCGGATGTCAGCTGCGATAGTCAGCGGACACCCGGCCGCGATCGGCCACGCTCCCCCCGTGAGTGCAGTTGATCGCGCTGGACGTATTATCCCATCGGTGGTCATACGGGCCCACCCCACCTCGACGGGATAGTACATCTGATGTCAGAAAGGGGTTAAAGACCTTTCCCCATAAGCACTATTCCTTTTATTGGACACCCCTCCAAAGGCCACGGACCGTGTCGGGCCACCGTGACATCCCCTGTTAGTTTGTCAGTATGTAAGTTTGTTTGTATGTATAGATGTTAGTTTGTTAGTATGTTAGTTTGTTAGTATGTATGGTAGTTTGTTAGTATGTATGGTAGTTTGTTAGTATGTATGTTAGTTTGTTAGTTTGTTAGTATGTATGTTGGTTTGTTGTTTGTTAGTTTGTTAGTATGTATGTCAGTTTTAGTTTGTTAGTATGTATGTTAGTTTGTTAGTTTGTTAGTATGTATGTTAGTTTGTTAGTATGTATGCTAGTTTGTTAGTATATACGTTAGTTTGTTAGTATGTATGTTATTTTGTTAGTATGTTAGTTTGTTAGTATGTATGTTAGTTTGTTAATATGTATGTTATTTTGTTAGTATGTTAGTTTGTTAGTATGTATGTTAGTTTGTTAGTATGTTAGTTTGTTAGTATGTATGTTAGTTTGTTAATATGTATGTTAGTTTGTTAGTATGTATGTTAGTGTGTTAGTTTGTTAGTATGTATGTTAGTTTGTTAGTATGTATGTTAGTTTGTTAGTCCTCTTGGCATTAGATATGATTTCTCTAGCTGGAGTATACATTGGCATTAGAGATGAGTGAATACGTATGTAGAACCTAGGTCCAGTGACCACATCAGTATTTCGTGTCTGCTGAACAGCCTACTTCCAACTGAAATCTTTTGATTGCTATATGGATACCATATGGATGACAATACAGATGCAAAGTCATCTGTTTGAAAATTGAATGATTTTATTTTCATATGGTGGTGTGAAATTTGCTTTGAAGGTGGGTAATAGCCAGAAGATTTAAGCATCTATCCACTGGGTAGACAAAAAATACTACAACAATGGATTCTCTTGAGTGGGACTAAAAATGATGTCCATCCCTTATCCACTTATCACCTGTAAGTAGATACGTGACAAATGTTTATGGCTGGAATACCATTTTAGCATGGTTCTAACATGGTATTAACAGTAAATTTCCATCTGATCGTGGAGACAATGGCCTCCTCTAACATTTCAGGCATTTCCCCCAATATAAGAATTCTTAGAATTAGGATTTTTAAGATTAACATTCTATTCAATGAACTATAAAAACTAAATACAGTAAGAAGAGATTCTGAGATGAAGAATAATAGATTTTCGCACCTGATCGGGTATAAGATCTAACATGCGTGAGGAGTAATACAGTATTCTCCATGACTTCTTTGAATTCACATTCTGAGAAGGAAGAAATCTAATATTTCAGAGCTTCTTAAAGGAAAAATATTCAAACTGGGTTGCAATCTCTTTAAAATGTGTGGACTGCTACAAGGTCAAAAATCACTTAAAGATCCAATGTCAAACATTTTATGACTTTAGACAAGACTTCCACTATGTGTTAGAGGGACATCTATATTCTACATATATTGATATGTGTAGGAAGGGAAGTTCTCACCTCTGCAGCAATTAGACATTTGTTACTCTTAATATGGATCAGATTGTAGTATTTTCTTAAAAGGGAGGATTCAGTCTAAATTTCACATTACTACTAAATAAGAGTAGACTTATTTAACTACACTGACCACAAAAACCAAAGAGACAGCGCCACAATGGATGGTGAAAAAATAGGAGCTTACATTTATTCTGCCTCCTGTAGCGACGTTTCGTTCAACAGACCTTTATCAAGCACAGTATACAGCGTTCTAACCACCATTATATACACATAACCCCACCTACTAATTAGCCTAGCACCAATAGGGTGTCAATACAAAAGTGAAAAAAACATTATAACCTTAACACACATACAAAAATATTAAAAACAGTCCCATAGAGTCATTACCACAAAGGCCCTTCATATACTAGGCAGTTAAATAGCTCTGATCACTCTTATAAGTAAAACATATCATTTTAGAGCTGCTATCCCTTAAAATGTAAATAAAGCGATACCACCAATCAATAGACAGCATTGTAGTCCCCATGGAGATAACCACCCGCACAGGTATGTCCTTTTAGTGCACAAACCAATCATGGTAATAGCTACGCCCCAACCCACAGCACATACCAGTACGAATGTCCACTCGCAATGTCCAGACCCTATCAATCAAACACTGATAGGTAAATTGGTGTAGCTGTGAATCATAAGTCCCTCCATGTGCGTAGTTGAATCCATCCTCTGGTGAACACACAGCTGGCCAGACTGCGCACGTCCAAGTCAACTGCGGCTTACGCTTCTCCGGTGAAGGTATTGTGCATGTCATCCGAAGTCCTTCTCAGTCAGCGGTGTCTAAGTACCGAAAGTCACTCACTGCGTATGTCCCAATCCAAAGGCTCCCTCTGGTCCACCAAACCGTGCACACTTCCCGGAGTTATAACAGCGAACCCATTTTATTCACATCACTTTTTCAGCGGTGCAGCTACAGGACCGAGAATGTGCTCAGGGTACATAAATTAAAAATATTATACATATGAAAAAATCTTAATTCCCAAAAGGGGAGAGCCATATATGCCGCCATAAATGTGGATCAATTGTCAAAGCAACCTACATATCCATGTACAATTATACTACGTGTAATTTGTGTAATCAGTTCGTTCCACACAATAAATGTAAATGCAACATCAGACCCAACTGGAGCATACCAGAGTAAATACTGAATGATCAATAGGTCGAAAAGAGTCTCAAGGAGACAGACTGACCATAAACCCATCTCCCTTACTGCTATCTGCCCAGCCTCCAGCTGCTTAGCATTCACAATCCGACACGGGCATAAGCATACTACAAATTCGACGTTCCAGTTGGGTCTGTTGCAAACAACACTCCACCACAAAAGGCAATCATCACAGAATAAATATAATAACTAGTGTTGAGCGATACCATCCGATACTTGAAAGTATCGGTATCGGAAAGTATCGTCCGATACCGGCAAAGTATCGGATCTAATCCGATACCGATACCCGATACCAATACAAGTCAATGGGACTCAAGTATCGGACGGTATCCCTGATGGTTCCCAGGGTCTGAAGGAGAGGAAACTCTCCTTCAGGCCCTGGGATCCATATCAATGTGTAAAAGAAAGAATTAAAATAAAAAATAGGGATATACTCACCTCTCCGGCGGCTCCTGGACTTTACCGCCGTAACCGGGAGCCGTTGTACCTAAGAATTCGCGCTTGCAGGGCCTTAGATGAGGTCACTGCGCTCTGATTGGTCCGTAGCGGTCGCGTGACCGATACGCGACCAATCACAAAGCAGTGACGTCACCTAAGGTCTTTCAAGTGCTTGAAATACCTTAGAAGACGTCCGCAGCTTCTGATTGGTCGCGTAGCGGTTGCGTGACCGCTACGCGACCAATCACAAAGCAGTGACGTCTTCTAAGGTATTTCAAGCGCTTGAAAGACCTTAGGTGACGTCACTGCTTTGTGATTGGTCGCGTAGCGGTCACGCGACCGCTACGGACCAATCAGAGCGCAGTGACCTCATCTAAGGCCCTGCAAGCGTGCATTCTTAGGTACAACGGCTCCCGGTTACGGCGGTAAAGTTCAGGAGCTGCCGGAGAGGTGAGTATATCCCTATTTTTAATTTTAATTCTTTATTTTACACATTGATATTAATCCCGATACCGATTCCCGATACCACAAAAGTATCGGATCTCGGTATCGGAATTCCGATACCCGCAAGTATCGGCCGATACCCGATACTTGCGGTATCGGAATGCTCAACACTAATAGTAACACATTTTGTAGGTATATACATATATTAATGCTGTCATAAATGTGGATCAAAACAACTTACATATCCATATACATCTATACTACGTATAATCTGTGGAATCATTGTGTTCAACACAATAAATGCATGCACATGCAAAAAATGCATGTGAATGCAAAAAAACAAACATGTGTAACATCAAACAGAACTGGAGCATAACAAAATAAATAATAAATAGTATAAATAATCAATAAGTCAAAAGAAAAAACGTCATAAAGAAACATAAACTAATCATATAACCGTCTCCCATACTGCTACCTACCCAGCCCACAAGCTGCTTAGCTTTTGTAATCTGACACGGGCATAAGCATTCTACAAATTAGACGTTCCCGTTGTGTCTGATGCAAACAACAAAACCACAAAAGACAATTAGTCACAGAATAGCAAAAATAACAGATTTGTAGGTATATAGAAAAAACATCAGATAAGGGGCACTTCCCACCTAGGTTACAAAGAGCAAAAGAAATTCACATGTGGGACAAAGTAAGTATATAATAGAAAGTTAAAAACAATACACAGATGAAGAGCTACATTAGAATCACAGATTACTAGAGGAAACAATTCTGCTGCTATTCAATATTCATCCCCTTTGGATAAAGGGTATCAAGTTCAAAAATCCATTTCAGTTCCTTCTTCTTCAAAAGGGAGATTCGATCACCCCCCCCCCGTCTCAAGGTCGGTACATCATCTATTACTCTAAATCTCAATTGATTTATTGAATGACCCATACTCAGAAAATGTCTAGGCATGGGGAGTTCGGTCAGTCCAGTCCTATTGGTACTTTTATGTTTACTGATTTAATCTCCATAGTGGTCTCTCCTACGTAGAAGAGACCACAAGGGCAGCTCAGGACATAGACTACGAAACTACTCGTGCACGTAAACCTCCTACATATCTCATACTTCTTCCCCATACATGGATGACAGAAAGAGGAACCCTTAATCATGTTACAACAAGCACATCCCAAGCAAGGGAAATTACTCAAACTTGGGCGGCTAACGGTTGTTTGCAAATCTTTTTTCATACTTCCTATATCCGATACTACCAATTGGTCTTTCAGATTCCTATTTCGTCTATAGGAGAACAATGGAGGCTGTTGAAATTCCACAATATCAGTATGACCTCTACCCAAGAGTGGCCAATGTCTACGTATAATATTAGAGACTTGTTTACTCATTCCATTATAAGTGGTAACAAACGGTGTCCTTTTCTGGGATTGCACAGCCATCTTTGGGACCAAGAGTTCATCCCGACTATTGTTCAAAGCACGTTCTCTAAATTTATCAAGTTCAACCCTTGGGTATCCCCTACACAGAAACTTTTTGCACATTAAGTCTCTTAACAATATGTGTCTCACACGAAACAATTCTTCTCACTCTTAATAGCTGACTCCATGGTAGTGATTCCACCATCCTCCGCGGAAGTTCACTAGAAAAGTGTAAGATGTTATTTCTATCCGTACCTTTCACAAATAGGTCCGTGTGCAACTTCCCCCCACTCTTATACACACATGTATCCAAAAACTGCATTTTTGTTTGAGAAAAATCCATAGTGAACCCAAGTTCTGGGTAAATATCATTCAGATATTGAAAAAACAATTCCAATTCATCCCTATCACCATCCCACACTAGGAAGATGTCATCGATGTAATGCTGCCAGCCCCTAACACGGCCCCAAAACCTAGAACTGTACACGTGTTCGCCCTCCAGGACAGCCATATAGATGTTTGCGTACGTAGGGTCGCGCGACGTTGCAGATAATAACCATCACCGAAAAGGAAAAAATTCCTCTCCAGGACAAACTCCAACAGCATCAGGATGAACCGTGCACAGTCCGGGGCCATGTCGGAGCCAGCCTGCATCACGTCGACAGCAGATAACTGCCTGGTGTGTTCAATGGATGTGTATAGGGATGTTACATCAAATGAAACCAACCATGTGGAGTCAGTCACCTGTAAATCCGCAAGAAACCCAATAAAGTCACTTGTGTCACTTGTATATGAAGGGGCCACAATCGCAAATCTCCTCAGTACGCGATCCAAAAAAATCGAAACCTTATTACACAAAGACCCCCTGCCCGACACAATCGGTCAACCAGGGGGTCTACGAAGATCCTTTTGGATCTTCGGTATAGTGTACAGTATTGGTACCACCAGATATTCAACCTTCAAATACTTAGCCAATTTGGAATCAATTAGACCCCCAAAGAGAGCCCCATCAATGATTTCTTCAAGCTCCCGCTTAAATCTCTGAGTGGGATTCATCTGTAATTTTTCATAGACATTGGGGTCGGAAAGTTGTGAATAAATTTCACTGATGTATTGTGAAGTATCCATCACGACCAAAGCCCCGCCTTTGTCGGCTGGCTTGATGGTGATGGATTTATTAGATTTAAGTACCCAATCTCCTTACGCTCAGCATAACTCAAATTGGGACGACCACAACCTCCCCTTTTCTGTCTCAATCTAGCTATGTCCGACTCCAGAAATTTTGAGAATGTCTCTCTAATCGGATCATGGTCTGGAGGTATAAATTCAGTCCTATCATACAGACCCAATGCACTAAGTGAAAAACCCTCATGTATGGTTGGAGTCACAGGTTTCTCTTTACCAGAAAAAAATGCTGATAAACGCAACCATCTAAAAAAAGAAAAAAGGTCATTATCAAGTTCAAACCAATTGGTACCACTAGATGGACAAAATGATAGTCCCTACAATGCTGTCTATTGATTGGTGGTATCGCTTTGTTTACATTTTAAGGGATAGCAGCTCTAAAATGATATGTTTTACTTATAAGAGCTATCAGAGCTATTTAACTGCCAAGTATATGAAGGGCCTTTGTGGTAATGACTCTATGGGACTGTTTTTAATATTTTTGTACGTGTGTTAAGGTTAAAATGTTTTTTTCACTTTTGTATTGACACCCTATTGGTGCTAGGCTAATTAGTGGGTGGGGTTATGTGTATATAATGGTGGTTAGAATGCTGTATACTGTGCTTGATAAAGGTCTGCTGACCAAAACATCGCTACAAGAGGCAGAATAAATGTAAGCTCCTATTTTTTCACCATCCATTGTGGCGCTGTCTCTTTGTTTTTTGTGGTCTTGGTACTGTCCGGGATGGGCTCCCTGGTTTTGGACGTGCGCCCTTGTGTCCTCTGAGACCTTAAATCTTTATATAAAAGGGTGCAGTTTTGTCTTTATTTTGTTTTGACTCTGATGGTTTATGAGTCCTGCATTACCTGCACCCTCACGTTTTAGCCATGGTTACTTATACTGGTTTAGGTGGAGGTGAACCAGTGACTGCCTGCTTTTTTTATACTGATGAGGATGCTGCAAGAATTATATCAGATGCTGGTGTGGATAATGAATTTTTGAGTAAGCCGTCCACTGAATTGTTGAAAGCACGATGGGAGACTGAGAAGAGGAAACTCATCTCTTTGGAGTTGCATGCTGGGTCTTTGGTGGAGTATTATAAGGCCAAAAGGATCCCAAGGGGGTTGAGGCCAATTTTGAGACCTACTCTAATGCCCAATAATACTCAGTTTTGTGCCAAGTTTGAGGCTATTGGCAATAAGTATGCATTTGACATTATGCTACTTAACATTGAGTTTCTGAAAAAGGAAATTGAAACTTTGAAAATTAAACAAGATGAGACTAAGAATCTTCTCATGGCTGTTGCCTCTGTTGATGAACTTGGCAGTATTAGCTCCAAAATTGAGATGAATCTCAATAAGTTCAGAGCTGGACTGGAGGATACTAAAAGGTCCAAGTGGTTTAGAGACATAGAAGAGTATAATAGCGGTCGAGTGTATGGCTGGCAATTTAAGAACTCTTTTCCAAGCAAATCTATGCCAGGGGTTGGTCGTCCTAGAAATAATACGAGGAGACTAGGGTTGAGCGACTTTCATTTTTTTAAGATCGAGTCGGGTTTTGCGAAACCCGACTTTGTCCAGAGTCGAGTCGAGTGCAGTCGGCCGATTATCGCTAAAAGTCGGGGATCGACCGAAACACGAAACCCAATGCAAGTCAATGGGGAAGCATAGTCGACAGTGAGTGGAGGCCAGGAAAACACCTACAGTGCCCATTTTAATGCCAAAAACATCCATTCTTGTTTCTGAAGCTTGTCAATCTTAATTAACTTTATAATAATAGTTGGGCATTGGAAATTGGGGGTCATTTGGCAAAAGTTGTGGGGGGTAGGGCTGGTTCAAGGTTTTAGTGGGCCCAGGAAACGTGGACTACATCACGGCGGTGGAGCAGTGAGAGGTAAGTATGTCAAGTTTGCAAGTGCTGTGATCCTAAGCAAGCAGGGGGGGCCCACTCATTGGCATTGGCACTGGCACAGGGCCCCTCAAAGTACAGCGGTGTGTTTGCACGGCGGGGGCGCCTCCCACCACCAGCGACACTTTTGCGTACTCTGAGGGGCCCTGTGCCAGTGACGTCGCCAACGAGTATGCCCCCCACCTAATGAAGGAACCTGCACTTTCATCTGCACCTTCCTCTTTGTCCCTGTGTAAGGTGGTATAACATGCGGGAAGGGGAACCTTACTTTCAGCAGGGTCAGATTCTGGCTGTGTAGAGTGCAAGGGGAATGTAGTGGTCTAGGTCAATGTACCAGCAGACTCATCTAGCAGTGGCTGGGCAATGGGCAGGATGAGGAGGAAACACAGATATAGGGCCAAAGAATAAAGTAGGCTAAATGCAGTTCAAAATTGGTAACAGGACTAAACAGGCGGCATTGCTTTGTTCAGTGGAGTAGCAAACCCAGGAGCAGCAGACACTGTTTTAAGGGCCCAACCACACTAGTAGGCCAAATGCAGTTTAATATCTGCTACTATAGGCCAAAAGCCTAAAGACTGAAGCTGAGCTTTATACAGTGGAGGACAACACCATGGAGCGGCAGACACCGTTAGTAGGCCCTAACCACCAATTTTTTAAAAAACAGCACTTAATGAGAGCAAGAAGGTTGAAGCTCAGCTTTATACAGTTGAGGACAAACAACAGGGAGCGGCAAACAGAGGTATTAGGCCCCAAACACCAATTTAAAAAAAAAAAAAAAATGAGAGCCAGAAGGTTGAAGCTCAGATTTATTCAGTTGAGGAGAACACCAGTGAGCGGCAAACAGAGGTATTAGGCCCCAACCACCAATTTTTTTTAAAAAAGCACTTAAGGAGAGCCAGAAGGTTGAAGCTCAGATTTATACAGTTGAGGACAAACACCAGGGAGCGGCAGACACCGTTAGTAGGCCGCAACCAAAGTTGAAGGCCAAATGCAGTTTAATATCTGATACTATAGGCCGAAAGCCAGAAGGTTGAAGCTCAGCTTTATACAGTTGAGGACAAACACCAGGGAGCGGCAAACAGAGGTATTAGGCCCCAAACACCAATTTAAAAAAAAAAAAAAAAAAAATGAGAGCCAGAAGGTTGAAGCTCAGATTTATTCAGTTGAGGAGAACACCAGTGAGCGGCAAACAGAGGTATTAGGCCCCAAACACCATTTTTTTAAAAAAAAGCACTTAAGGAGAGCCAGAAGGTTGAAGCTCAGCTTTATACAGTTGAGGACAAACACCAGGGAGCGGCAGACACCGTTAGTAGGCCGCAACCAAAGTTGAAGGCCAAATGCTGTTTAATATCTGATACTATAGGCCGAAAGCCAGAAGGTTGAAGCTCAGCTTTATACAGTTGAGGACAAACAACAGGGAGCGGCAAACAGAGGTATTAGGCCCCAAACACCAATTAAAAAAATAAATAAATAAATAAATGAGAGCCAGAAGGTTGAAGCTCAGATTTATTCAGTTGAGGAGAACACCAGTGAGCGGCAAACAGAGGTATTAGGCCCCAAACACCAATTTTTTTAAAAAAAAGCACTTAAGGAGAGCCAGAAGGTTGAAGCTCAGATTTAGACAGTGGAGGACAATTTGAATTAGGGACTGCAGACAGACTTAGTAGGCTGTCCCCTGTGGACCATGCATCCACCACATTAACCCATTGCGCCGTAATGGACACGTAACCTTCCGTGGCCATGCCTACAGGTCCATGCGTCTGTTGTCAGGTGCACCTTTGTACTCACAGATTGCCAGAGTGCATGGACAATGCGGTCTTTTACATGCTGGTGGAGGGTTGGGATGGCTTTTCTCGCAAAAGAAGTGTCGACTGGTTAGCTTGTAGCGTGGTACAGCGTAGTCCATCATGGCTTTATTAATATTAAATAAAATATATAAATAGGCTCTATGAACTTTTAAATAGGTTCCAGGGGTACACGGGCAGCATTGGTGTGGTCAGCGGAGGAGGATTGCAAGGAGGGACCGCAGACAGACTAATGAAGGCCTAAAATAACAAAAAATAGGCTCATGGCAGTTTTAAATCGGTTACATGGATACACAGGCAGCATTGTGGTCAGTGGAGGAGTATTGCAAGGAGGGACCGCAGACAGGCTAATGAAGGCCTAAAATAAATAAAAATAGGCTCAAGGCAGTTTTAAATCGGTTACATGGATACACAGGCAGCATTGTGGTCAGCGGAGGAGGATTGCAAGGAGGGACCGCAGACAGGCTAATGAAAGCCCGCAGACAGGCTAATGAAGGCCTAAAATAACAAAAAATAGGCTCAAGGCAGTTTTAAATCGGTTACATGGATACACAGGCAGCATTGTGGTCAGTGGAGGAGTATTGCAAGGAGGGACTGCAGACAGGCTAATGAAGGCCCACAGACAGGCTAATGAAGGCCTAAAATAACAAAAAATAGGCTCAAGGCAGTTTTAAATTGGTTACATGGATACACAGGCAGCATTGTGGTCAGTGGAGGAGTATTGCAAGGAGGGACCGCAGACAGGCTAACGAAGGCCTAAAATAACAAAAAATAGGCTCAAGGCAGTTTTAAATCGGTTACATGGATACACAGGCAGCATTGTGGTCAGTGGAGGAGTATTGCAGGGAGGGACTGCAGACAGGCTAATGATGGCCCGCAGACAGGCTAATGAAGGCCTAAAATAACAAAAAATAGGCTCAAGGCAGTTTTAAATCGGTTACATGGATACACAGGCAGCATTGTGGTCAGTGGAGGAGGATTGCAAGGAGGGACCGCAGACAGGCTAACGAAGGCCTAAAATAACAAAACGTAGGCTCAAGGCAGTTTTAAATCGGTTACATGGATACACAGGCAGCATTGTGGTCAGTGGAGGAGTATTGCAAGTAGGGACCGCAGACAGGCTAATGAAGGCCTAAAATAAATAAAAATAGGCTCAAGGCAGTTTTAAATCGGTTACATGGATACACAGGCAGCATTGTGGTCAGCGGAGGAGGATTGCAA
This sequence comes from Ranitomeya variabilis, assembly GCF_051348905.1. Taxonomy (NCBI): domain Eukaryota; kingdom Metazoa; phylum Chordata; class Amphibia; order Anura; family Dendrobatidae; genus Ranitomeya; species Ranitomeya variabilis. The sequence continues at coordinate 353,503,101 of NC_135233.1, forward strand.
GGAGTGTCTGACACAGTTAGTACTCACAAAAAATAAATAGATGTTAATGTCTTGCAAAACAACAAAAAAAAAAGTGTGGCATACTTAGGTACAGGGGTGGGCTCATCTGCTGAGTTTCTGACAAAGTAATTTGGCAGTAAGTATTTACTGGTGTCAATATAGGACACTGACCCAGACTACTTTAACTAGCATCATAGATGTCAACAAATTGGTATTGTCAGTGCCAGGCATTGAATGATGTCAGCGCATAGACTAAACATTGGTGGAGCTGTGCGAGATAATTTTGCACGTGGTAGAGCACAGTTTGAGCTGGGGGGGGAACTCTCTTGTGGCCGGTGGTACCGTCCCAGGGCCCCTCATGTTACAACGGTGTGTCTGACGTTGGGTGCGCACCACCACCGCCAGAGACACTTCATTGTACTATGGGGGACCCAGTGGCAGTGCCGTCGACCAAAAACGGGCACACCCACCTCTTCAGACAAACAGCACTGTAACGGGTGCTTGCGCCAAGTGGCGAGACCACGGCCCCGTGGGGGGAATTTTCCCATTGAGGGAGGTGTAAACATGTCGTATGCTGGACAAACAGCTGCTGCAAATTAAGAGATTGGAACACTCAGTAAGACCAGTCCACAAGCAAGACCTTTTTATAGGAAAGCTAGGTGTCAGCCGGGAAAGGTGGGGCAAAATAATTTGAAATCCAGGAGTGGTTCATTTTAATGAAGGTGAGATCATCCACATTTTGGGTAGCCAGACGAGTCCTTTTTTCGGTTAATATTGAACCAGCAGCACTGAATACTCTTTCTGATAGCACACTAGCTGCTGGGCAAGCAAGCTCCTGCAATGCATATTCTGCCAATTAAGGCCAGGTGTCTAATTTGGATGCCCAGTAATCAAATGGGAATGACGGTTGAGGGAGAACATCGATAAGGGATGAAAAATAGTTAGTAACCATACTGGACAAATGTTGTCTCTTGTCACTTTGAATAGATGCTGCAGTACCTGTCCTGTCTGCGGTTATTGCGAAATCACTCCACAACCTGGTCAGAAAACCCCTCTGTCCAACGCCACTTCTGATCTGTGCACCTCTAACACCTCTACCCTGTAGCCCCCTGCAGCTTGTGTGAGAACCATCACCGGCGCTGTGTGCTGGGAATGCCTGAATCAAACGGTCTACAAGAGTAGCTTGTTTGGTTGCTAATATTTGTTCGAGGTTCTCATGTGGCATAATATTTTGCAATTTGCCTTTATAGCGAGGGTCAAGGATGCAGGCCAACCAGTAATCGTCATCGCTCATCATTTTACTAATGCGTGGGTCCATTTTGAGGATACGTAAGGCATAATCCGCCATGTGGGCCAAAGTTCCAGTTGTCAAATGTGCGGTTGTGCTGGTTTGAGGGGCAGTTACAGGCAAATCTACGTCACTTGTCTCCCTTAAAAAAACAGAACCCGGCCTTGCAACGCCACTAATTTCTGTTGGCCCAGGAGAAGCTTCCTCATTAAAAAAGTACTCATCCCCATCATCCTCCTCGTCCTCCTCCTCCTCTTCGCCCGCTACCGCGTCCTCTACACGGCCCTGACCAGACAATGGCTGACTGTCATCAAGGCTTTCCTCTTCCTCGCCTGCAGACGCCTGCTCCTTTATGTGCGTCAAACTTTGCATCAGCAGACGCATTAGGGGGATGCTCATGCTTATTATGGCGTTGTCTGCACTAACCAGCCGTGTGCATTCCTCAAAACACTGAAGGACTTGACACAGGTCTTGTAGCTTCGACCACTGCACACCTGACAACTCCATGTCTGCCATCCAACTGCCTGCCCGTGTATCCTCCCACAAATACAAAATGGCACGCCTCTGTTCGCACACTCTCTGAAGCATGTGCAGTGTGGAGTTCCACCTTGTTGCAACGTCGATGATTAGGCGATGCTGAGGAAGGTTCAAAGAACGCTGATAGTTCTGCATACGGCTGGAGTGTACGGGCGAACGGCGGATATGCGAGCAAAGTCTGCGCACTTTGAGGAGCAGGTTGGGTAACCCCGGATAACTTTTCAGGAAGCACTGCACCACCTGGTTTAAGGTGTGAGCCAGGCAAGGAATGTGTTTCAGTTGGGAAAGGGCTATGGCAGCCATGAAATTCCTTCCGTTATCACTCACTACCTTGCCTGCCTCAAGATGTACAGTGCCCAGCCATGACTGAGTTTCTTTCTGCAAGAACTCGGACAGAACTTCCGCGGTGTGTCTGTTGTCGCCCAAACACTTCATTGCCAATACAGCCTGCTGACGCTTGCCACTAGCTGTCCCATAATGGCACACCTGGGGTGCAACAGTGGCAGCTGCGGATGGAGTGGATGTGCGACTGCAGTCTGTGGACGAGCTCTCGCTTCTGCAGGAGAAGGAGGAGGAAGAGGAGGAGGGGGGGCGAACGCCTACAGCCAACTCTTTCCTTGACCGTGGGCTAGGTAGAACTGTCCCAATATTGCTGTCCCCTGTGGACCCTGCATCCACCACATTCACCCAGTGTGCCGTGATGGACAAGTAACGTCCATGGCCATGCCTACTGGTCCATGCATCTGTTGTCAGGTGCACCTTTGTAGTCACAGACTGCCTGAGTGCATGGACGATGCGGTCTTTAACATGCTGTTGGAGGGCTGGGATGGCTTTTCTAGAAAAGAAGTGTCGACTGGGTAGCTCGTAGCGTGGTACAGCATAGTCCATCAGCGCTTTGAAAGCTTTGCTTTCAACTAACCGGTAGGGCATCATCTCTAATGAGATTAGTCTAGCAATGTGGGCGTTCAAACCCTGTGTACGCGGATGCGAGGATGAGTACTTCCTTTTCCTAACAAGAGTCTCATGTAGGGTGAGCTGGACTGGAGAGCTGGAGATCGTGGAACTAGCGGTGGTGCCGGTGGACATGGGTGACTGAGAGAGGGTTGAAGATGGTATTCTTGCCGGTGCCCTACATGCAGTGTTTCCTACTACTAACCTGGTGATTCCCTGACTGCTTTGGCCTGGCGACGAAAGCTGCACAGATACTGCAGGTGGCGCGGGAAATGGTGGGCTTACAGGGAGGGAAGGGATGTAGCGTTGCTGACTAGCTTCATTGGCCGAGGGTGCTGCAACCTTTAGGGACGTTTGGTAGTTAGTCCAGGCTTGCAAATGCATGGTGGATAAATGTCTATGCATGCAACTTGTATTTAGACTTTTAAGATTCTGACCTCTGCTTAAGGTAGTTGAACATTTTTGACAGATGACTTTGCGCTGATCATTTGGATGTTGTTTTAAAAAATGCCAGACTGCACTCTTTCTACTATCGGATACCTTTTCAGGCATTGCAGACTGAGCTTCTTTAACCGGATGGCCACGCTGTCCTCCAACTGGTTTTGGTTTTGCCACGCGTTTTTGGCCAGATACGGGCCCGGCAGATGGAACCTGTTGTGATGTTGATGCCTGCTGTGGCTCCTCCTCCTTCGCTTCAGAACCACTGCCGCCTGCACCCTGTTCCCCCAATGGCTGCCAATCGGGGTCAACAACTGGGTCATCTATGACCTCCTCTTCTATGTCGTGTGCAACTTCGTGTGTGTCACCGTGTAAGCCGGTGGTATTGCGTTCGTGACGGGGCACCATAGTCTCCGCTGGGTTTGATTCTGCGTCAGTACACTGCGAGGGCAATGTTCTGGTCTGAGTCAAAGGAACAGCATAGTAATCTGGCTGTGGCTGTGCATCTGTACACTCCATGTCGGATTCAACTTCGAATGGGCATGGCCTGTTAACTGTTTCACTGTCTAACCCAGGAACGGTATGTGTAAAGAGCTCCATGGAGTAACCTGTTCTGTCGACTGACGCATCCTTCACTGTTGTTCTGGGTGAAGGACACAAGGAAGCGACTTGTTCCTGACCGGGAGCATCCACTGATGATGCACTGCTCTGACATTTGGCACTTTCCGAGGAGGAGGCGAAAGAGCTAGAGGCAGAGTCAGCAATGAAAGCCAATACTTGTTCCTCCTGCTCCGGCTTCAAAAGTGGTTTTCCTACTCCCAGAAAAGAGAGCGTTCGAGGCCTTGTGTAGCCAGACAACGAACCTGGCTCAACAACTCGAGACTTAGGTGCTGTACTGCTTTTACCACGACCACCTGATGCTCCACCACCACTACCATCATTACCAGCTGACAATGACCGCCCACGGCCACGACCTCTTCCACTAGACTTCCTCATTGTTTGCAAAACGTAACCAAAGTAACGGTATTTGTTACTGTAAAACAACTTATAAGGTGAACTCAAACTTCTGTAGGATTTATATATACCTTTATAGGTGCCTGACACTGAAAGGAAAATCAGGCCCAATGTTACACTCTAGGTTTTCTGTGCCCCAATAATTTGAGACAGATGGCACACACAGGACCAGCAGTCAAGCAGAAATGCCAATCTTAATCTCCCACTATTTTTTTTTTTTTTTCTGGGAGAATTTAAAAAAAAAAAAAAATATATTACACACTAGGTTTTCTGTGGCACACAATGAGAGACAGATGCCACACACAGGACTAGCACAGAGGCAGACTTGCCAATCTTTATCTCCCACTAATTTTTTTTTTTTAAAGGGAGACTTTACCCCCAAAAAATAAATGGCCAAGTATTACACAGTGGTTTTCGGTGGCACACAATGAGAGGCAGATGCCACACACAGGACTGGCACAGAGGCAGACTTGCCAATCTTTATCTCCCACTAATTATTTTTTTTTACAGGGAGAATTTACCCCCAAAAAATAAATGGCCAAGTATTACACAGTGGTTTTCGGTGGCACACAATGAGAGACAGATGCCACACACAGGACTGGCACAAAGGCAGACTTGCCAATCTTTATCTCCCACTAATTTTTTTTTTTTTGACAGGGAGAATTTACCCCCAAAAAATAAATGGCCAAGTATTACACAGTGGTTTTCGGTGGCACACAATGACAGATGCCACACACAGGACTGGCACAGAGGCAGACTTGCCAATCTTTATCTCCCACTAATTATTTTTTTTTTTACAGGGAGAATTTACCCCCAAAAAATAAATGGCCAAGTATTACACAGTGGTTTTCGGTGGCACACAATGAGAGACAGATGCCACACACAGGACTGGCACAGAGGCAGACTTGCCAATCTTTATCTCCCACTAATTATTTTTTTTTACCGGGAGAATTTACCCCAAAAAAATAAATGGCCAAGTATTACACAGTGGTTTTCGGTGGCACACAATGAGAGACAGATGCCACACACAGGACTGGCACAGAGGCAGACTTGCCAATCTTTATCTCCCACTAATTATTTTTTTTTTTACAGGGAGAATTTACCCCCAAAAAATAAGTGGCCAAGTATTACACAGTGGTTTTTGGTGGCACACAATGAGAGACAGATGCCACACACAGGACTGGCACAGAGGCAGACTTGCCAATCTTTATCTACCACTAATTATTATTTTTTTTTACAGGGAGACTTTACCCAAAAAAAATAAATGGCCAAGTATTACACAGTGGTTTTCGGTGGCACACAATGAGAGACAGATGCCACACACAGGACTGGCACAGAGGCAGATTTGCCAATCTTTATCTCCCACTAATTATTTTTTTTTTTACAGTGAGAATTTACCCAAAAAAAATAAATGGCCAAGTATTACACAGTGGTTTTCGGTGGCACACAATGAGAGACAGATGCCACACACAGGACTGGCACAGAGGCAGACTTGCCAATCTTTATCTCCCACTAATTATTTTTTTTTAAAAGGGAGAATTTAGGAAAAAAAAAAAAAAAAGGCCCAGTATTACACAGTGGTTTTCGGTGGCACACAATGAGAGACAGATGCCACACACAGGACTGGCACAGAGGCAGACTTGCCAATCTTTATCTCCCTGCAGTAATCTCAGAAAAGTATGGCAGGCAGCTATAAAAAGGACGGCTGAACACAAAAGTGGGGACAAACACACAAGATAGCTGTGCAGAAAGGAAGGAACAACGGGATTTGTGCTTTGAAAAAAGCAGTTGGTTTGCACAGCGCACGGCGTACACACACAGCAACGCAGCTATCAGGGAGTCTTCTAGGGCAGCCCAGTGAGCTACAGCGCTGAGGAAAAAAAATGTAGCTTCCACTGTCCCTGCAAACAAAAGGTGGTGTTGGACAGTGGAAATCGCTACAGCACAAGCGGTTTGTGGCTTTATGTACCCTGCCTATCACTATCCCTGCTTCTGAAGAAGCGGCAGCAACCTCTCCCTACACTCAGATCAGCAGCAGTAAGATGGCGGTCGGCGGGAACGCCCCTTTATAGCCCCTGTGACGCGGCAGAAAGCAAGCCAATCACTGCAATGCCCTTCTCTAAGATGGTGGGGACTGAGATCTTTGTCATCACGCTGCCCACACTCTGCGTCCACCTTCATTGGCTGAGAAATGGCGCTTTTAGCGTCATTGAAACGCGACTTTGGTGCGAACGTCGCGTACCGCATGGCAGACCCCACACAGGGATCGGGTCGGCTTCATGAGACGCCGACTTTGCCAAAAGTCGGCGACTTATGAAAATGAACGATCCGTTTCGCTCAACCCTAGAGGAGACCAAAAAGACCCCATAAGCATGCGACACCACAAACGTCATCTGGTTTTACGGGTGGCGAATCGGATTCTACTGATTATGGTTGTACTGCTAATGTTGCTACATCGAGTTTTTTAGCCAAAGAACAGAGGTCCGGCACCCCAAGGAGAATGTAGGGCCACAGGGGTGGCAGGAAACTCCAGAAGAGGGACCCAAGGTCTGACTACGAGATCCAAGGTGAACAAGAGGTGATGGAGGAGTCATCTTTGGTTGTAAATATATCCTCTTTAACTCTTTCTGATTTACAGGTATGAGTGCTCTCTAAGGGACTATCATTTTGTCCATCTAGTGGTACCAATTGGTTTGAACTTGATAATGACCTTTTTTCTTTTTTTAGACGGTTGCGTTTATCAGCATTTTTTTCTGGTAAAGAGAAACCTGTGACTCCAACCATACATGAGGGTTTTTCACTTAGTGCATTGGGTCTCTATGATAGGAGTGATTTTATACCTCCGGACCATGATCCGATTAGAGAGACATTCTCAAAATTTCTGGAGTCGGACATAGCTAAATTGAGACAGAAAAGGGGAGGTTGTGGTCGTCCCAATTTGAGTTATGCTGAGCGTAAGGAGATTGGGTACTTAAATCTAATAAATCCATCACCATCAAGCCAGCCGACAAAGGCGGGGCTTTGGTCGTGATGGATACTTCACAATACATCGGTGAAATTTATTCACAACTTTCCGACCCCAATGTCTATGAAAAATTACAGATGAATCCCACTCAGAGATTTAAGCGGGAGCTTGAAGAAATCATTGATGGGGCGCTCTTTGGGGGGTCTAATTGATTCCAAATTGGCTAAGTATTTGAAGGTTGAATATCCGGTGGTACCAATACTGTACACTTTACCGAATATCATCAATGACCTTCATAAACTGTTATGGTTCTCAATGGCAAGAGAACATAGCCCAGCAAACATAAGAACTAGCTCTTGGAAGGATGGAAACTAAACTGACCATGAACTAAACCTGCCGCACAACTAACAGTAGCCGGGTAGCGTAGCCTGTGTTTTATCCCTAGACGCCCAGCGCCGGCCGGAGGACTAACTAATCCTGGCAGAGGAAAATATAGTCCTGGCTCACCTCTAGAGAAATTTCCCCGAAAGGCAGACAGAGGCCCCCACAAATATTGGCGGTGATTTTAGATGAAATGACAAACGTAGTATGAAAATAGGTTTAGCAAAATTGAGGTCCGCTTACTAGATAGCAGGAAGACAGAAAGGGCACTTTCATGGTCAGCTGAAAACCCTATCAAAACACCATCCTGAAATTACTTTAAGACTCTAGTATTAACTCATAACATCAGAGTGGCAATTTCAGATCACAAGAGCTTTCCAGACACAGAAACGAAACTACAGCTGTGAACTGGAACAAAATGCAAAAACAAACAAGGACTAAAGTCCAACTTAGCTGGGAGTTGTCTAGCAGCAGGAACATGCACAGAAAGGCTTCTGATTACAATGTTGACCGGCATGGAAGTGACAGAGGAGCAAGGCTAAATAGCGACTCCCACATCCTGATGGAAACAGGTGAACAGAGAGGATGATGCACACCAGTTCAATACCACCAGTGGCCACCGGGGGAGCCCAAAATCCAATTTCACAACAGTACCCCCCCCTCAAGGAGGGGGCACCGAACCCTCACCAGAACCACCAGGGCGACCAGGACGAGCCCTATGAAAGGCACGGACCAAATCGGAGGCATGAACATCAGAGGCAGTCACCCAAGAATTATCCTCCTGACCGTATCCCTTCCATTTGACCAGATACTGGAGTTTCCGTCTGGAAACACGGGAGTCCAAGATTTTTTCCACAACGTACTCCAACTCGCCCTCAACCAACACCGGAGCAGGAGGCTCAACGGAAGGCACAACCGGTACCTCATACCTGCGCAATAATGACCGATGAAAAACATTATGAATAGAAAAAGATGCAGGGAGGTCCAAACGGAAGGACACAGGGTTAAGAATCTCCAATATCTTGTACGGGCCGATGAACCGAGGCTTAAACTTGGGAGAAGAAACCCTCATAGGGACAAAACGAGAAGACAACCACACCAAGTCCCCAACACAAAGCCGAGGACCAACCCGACGCCGGCGGTTGGCAAAAAGCTGAGTCTTCTCCTGGGACAACTTCAAATTGTCCACTACCTGCCCCCAAATCTGATGCAACCTCTCCACCACAGCATCCACTCCAGGACAATCCGAAGATTCCACCTGACCAGAAGAAAATCGAGGATGAAACCCCGAATTACAGAAAAAGGGAGACACCAAGGTGGCAGAGCTGGCCCGATTATTGAGGGCAAACTCCGCTAAAGGCAAAAAAGCAACCCAATCATCCTGATCTGCAGACACAAAACACCTCAAATATGTCTCCAAGGTCTGATTTGTCCGCTCGGTCTGGCCATTAGTCTGAGGATGGAAAGCAGACGAGAAAGACAAATCTATGCCCATCCTAGCACAGAATGCTCGCCAAAATCTAGACACGAATTGGGTACCTCTGTCAGAAACGATATTCTCCGGAATACCATGCAAACGGACCACATTTTGAAAAAACAGAGGAACCAACTCGGAAGAAGAAGGCAACTTAGGCAGGGGAACCAAATGGACCATCTTAGAGAAACGATCACACACCACCCAGATGACAGACATCTTCTGAGAAACAGGAAGATCCGAAATAAAATCCATCGAGATGTGCGTCCAGGGCCTCTTCGGGATAGGCAAGGGCAACAACAATCCACTAGCTCGAGAACAACAAGGCTTGGCCCGAGCACAAACGTCACAAGACTGCACGAAGCCTCGCACATCTCGAGACAGGGAAGGCCACCAGAAGGACCTTGCCACCAAATCCCTGGTACCAAAGATTCCAGGATGACCTGCCAACGCAGAAGAATGAACCTCAGAAATGACTTTACTGGTCCAATCATCAGGAACAAACAGTCTACCAGGTGGGCAACGATCAGGTCTATCCGCCTGAAACTCCTGCAAGGCCCGCCGCAGGTCTGGAGAAACGGCAGACAATATCACTCCATCCTTAAGGATACCTGTAGGTTCAGAATTACCAGGGGAGTCAGGCTCAAAACTCCTAGAAAGGGCATCCGCCTTAACATTCTTAGACCCCGGCAGGTAGGACACCACAAAATTAAACCGAGAGAAAAACAACGACCAGCGCGCCTGTCTAGGATTCAGGCGTCTGGCGGACTCAAGATAAATTAGATTTTTGTGGTCAGTCAATACCACCACCTGATGTCTAGCCCCCTCAAGCCAATGACGCCACTCCTCAAAAGCCCACTTCATGGCCAAAAGCTCCCGATTCCCAACATCATAATTCCGCTCGGCGGGCGAAAATTTACGCGAGAAAAAAGCACAAGGTCTCATCACGGAGCAATCGGAACTTCTCTGCGACAAAACCGCCCCAGCTCCGATTTCAGAAGCGTCGACCTCAACCTGAAAAGGAAGAGCAACATCAGGCTGACGCAACACAGGGGCGGAAGAAAAGCGGCGCTTAAGCTCCCGAAAGGCCTCCACAGCAGCAGGGGACCAATCAGCAACATCAGCACCCTTCTTAGTCAAATCAGTCAATGGTTTAACAACATCAGAAAAACCAGCAATAAATCGACGATAAAAGTTAGCAAAGCCCAAAAATTTCTGAAGACTCTTAAGAGAAGAGGGTTGCGTCCAATCACAAATAGCCTGAACCTTGACAGGATCCATCTCGATGGAAGAGGGGGAAAAAATATATCCCAAAAAGGAAATCTTTTGAACCCCAAAAACGCACTTAGAACCCTTCACACACAAGGAATTAGACCGCAAAACCTGAAAAACCCTCCTGACCTGCTGGACATGAGAGTCCCAGTCATCCGAAAAAATCAAAATATCATCCAGATACACTATCATAAATTTATCCAAATAATCACGGAAAATGTCATGCATAAAGGACTGAAAGACTGAAGGGGCATTTGAAAGACCAAAAGGCATCACCAAATACTCAAAGTGGCCCTCGGGCGTATTAAATGCGGTTTTCCACTCATCCCCCTGCTTAATTCGCACCAAATTATACGCCCCACGGAGATCTATCTTAGAGAACCACTTGGCCCCCTTTATGCGAGCAAACAAATCAGTCAGCAGTGGCAACGGATATTGATATTTAACCGTGATTTTATTCAAAAGCCGATAATCAATGCACGGCCTCAAAGAGCCATCTTTCTTAGCCACAAAGAAAAAACCGGCTCCTAAGGGAGATGACGAAGGACGAATATGTCCCTTTTCCAAGGACTCCTTTATATATTCTCGCATAGCAGCATGTTCAGGCACAGACAGATTAAATAAACGACCCTTAGGGTATTTACTACCCGGAATCAAATCTATGGCACAATCGCACTCCCGGTGCGGAGGTAATGAACCAAGCTTAGGTTCTTCAAAAACGTCACGATATTCAGTCAAAAATTCAGGAATCTCAGAGGGAATAGATGATGAAATGGAAACCACAGGTACGTCCCCATGCGTCCCCTTACATCCCCAGCTTAACACAGACATAGCTTTCCAGTCAAGGACTGGGTTATGAGATTGCAGCCATGGCAATCCAAGCACCAACACATCATGTAGGTTATACAGCACAAGAAAGCGAATAATCTCCTGGTGATCCGGATTAATCCGCATAGTTACTTGTGTCCAGTATTGTGGTTTATTGCTAGCCAATGGGGTGGAGTCAATCCCCTTCAGGGGTATAGGAGTTTCAAGAGGCTCCAAATCATACCCACAGCGTTTGGCAAAGGACCAATCCATAAGACTCAAAGCGGCGCCAGAGTCGACATAGGCATCCGCGGTAATAGATGATAAAGAACAAATCAGGGTCACAGATAGAATAAACTTAGACTGTAAAGTGCCAATTGAAACAGACTTATCAAGCTTCTTAGTACGCTTAGAGCATGCTGATATAACATGAGTTGAATCACCGCAATAGAAGCACAACCCATTTTTTCGTCTTAAATTCTGCCGTTCACTTCTGGACAGAATTCTATCACATTGCATATTCTCTGGCGTCTTCTCAGTAGACACCGCCAAATGGTGCACAGGTTTGCGCTCCCGCAGACGCCTATCGATCTGGATAGCCATTGTCATGGACTCATTCAGACCCGCAGGCACAGGGAACCCCACCATAACATCCTTAATGGCATCAGAGAGACCCTCTCTGAAATTCGCCGCCAGGGCGCACTCATTCCACTGAGTAAGCACAGCCCATTTACGGAATTTCTGGCAGTATATTTCAGCTTCGTCTTGCCCCTGAGATAGGGACATCAAGGCCTTTTCCGCCTGAAGTTCTAACTGAGGTTCCTCATAAAGCAACCCCAAGGCCAGAAAAAACGCATCCACATTGAGCAACGCAGGATCCCCTGGAGCCAATGCAAAAGCCCAATCCTGAGGGTCGCCCCGGAGCAAGGAAATCACAATCCTGACCTGCTGAGCAGGATCTCCAGCAGAGCGAGATTTCAGGGACAAAAACAACTTGCAATTATTTTTGAAATTTTGAAAGCAAGATCTATTCCCCGAGAAAAATTCAGGCAAAGGAATTCTAGGTTCAGATATAGGAACATGAACAACAAAATCTTGTAAATTTTGAACTTTCGTGGTGAGATTATTCAAACCTGCAGCTAAACTCTGAATATCCATTTTAAACAGGTGAACACAGAGCCATTCCAGGATTAGAAGGAGAGAGAGAGAGAAAGGCTGCAATATAGGCAGACTTGCAAGAGATTCAATTACAAGCACACTCAGAACTGAAGGGAAAAAAAAAAAAAAAAAAATCTTCAGCAGACTTCTCTTTTCTCTCCTTTCTCTGTCAATTAATTTAACCCTTTGTGGCCGGTCAAACTGTTATGGTTCTCAATGGCAAGAGAACATAGCCCAGCAAACATAAGAACTAGCTCTTGGAAGGATGGAAACTAAACTGACCATGAACTAAACCTGCCGCACAACTAACAGTAGCCGGGTAGCGTAGCCTGTGTTTTATCCCTAGACGCCCAGCGCCAGCCGGAGGACTAACTAATCCTGGCAGAGGAAAATATAGTCCTGGCTCACCTCTAGAGAAATTTCCCCAAAAGGCAGACAGAGGCCCCCACAAATATTGGCGGTGATTTTAGATGAAATGACAAACGTAGTATGAAAATAGGTTTAGCAAAATTGAGGTCCGCTTACTAGATAGCAGGAAGACAGAAAGGGCACTTTCATGGTCAGCTGAAAACCCTATCAAAACACCATCCTGAAATTACTTTAAGACTCTAGTATTAACTCATAACATCAGAGTGGCAATTTCAGATCACAAGAGCTTTCCAGACACAGAAACGAAACTACAGCTGTGAACTGGAACAAAATGCAAAAACAAACAAGGACTAAAGTCCAACTTAGCTGGGAGTTGTCTAGCAGCAGGAACATGCACAGAAAGGCTTCTGATTACAATGTTGACCGGCATGGAAGTGACAGAGGAGCAAGGCTAAATAGCGACTCCCACATCCTGATGGAAACAGGTGAACAGAGAGGATGATGCACACCAGTTCAATACCACCAGTGGCCACCGGGGGAGCCCAAAATCCAATTTCACAACAATAAACCCCCTGGTCGACCGATTGTGTCGGTCAGGGGGTCTTTGTGTAATAAGGTTTCAATTTTTTTGGATAGCCTACTGAGGAGATTTGCGATTGTGGCCCCTTCATATACAAGGGACACGAGTGACTTTATTGGGTCTCTTACGGATTTACAGGTGACTGACTCCACATGGTTGGTTTCATTCGATCTAACATCCCTATACACATCCATTGAACACACCAGGGGGTTATCTGCTGTTGAGGTGACGCTGGCCGGCTCCGACATGGCCCCAGACTGTGCATGATTCGTCCTGAGGCTGTTGGAGTTTGTCCTGGAGAGAAATTTTTTCCTTTTCGGTGATGGTTACTATCTGCAGCGTCGCGGGACAGCCATGGGGTCCAATGTGGACCCTACATACGCAAACATCTATATGGCTGTCCTGGAGGGTGTACATGTGTACAGTTCTAGGTTTTGGGGCCGTGTTAGGGGCTGGCGGCGTTGCATCGATGACATCTTCCTGGTGTGGGATGTTGATAGGGATGAATTGGAATTGTTTTTTCAATATCTGAATGACATTTACCCAGAACTTGGGTTCACTATGGATTGTTCTCAAACAAAAATGTAGTTTTTGGATACATGTGTGCATAATAGTGGGGGGAAGTTGCACACAGACCTATTTGTGAAGGGTACGGATAGAAATAACATCTTACACTTTTCTAGTGAACATCCGCGGAGGATGGTGGAATCCCTACCATGGAGTCAGCTATTAAGAGTGAGAAGAATTGTTTCGTGTGGGACACATTGATAAGAGACTTGATGAAATGTGCAAAAACTTTCTGTGTAGGGGATATCCAAGGGTTGAATTTGATACATTTAGAGATCGTGCCTTGAACAAAAGTCGGGATGAACTCTTGGTCCCAAAGATGGCTGTGCAATCCCAGAAAAGGATACCGTTTGTTACCACTTAAAATTAAATGAGTAAACAAGTCTCTAATATTACATAGTTACATAGTTATTGAGGTTGAAGGAAGACTTTAAGTCCATCTAGTTCAACCCATAGCCTAACCTAACATGCCCTAACATGTTGATCCAGAGGAAGGCAAAAAAAACCCATGTGGCAAAGAGTAACTCCACCATGGGGAAAAAAATTCCTTCCCGACTCCACATACGGCAATCAGACTAGTTCCCTGGATCAACGCCTTATCAAGGAATCTAGTGTATATACCCTGTAATATTATACTTTTCCAGAAAGATATCCAGTCCCCTCTTAAATTTAATTAATGAATCACTCATTACAACATCATACGGCAGAGAGTTCCATAGTCTCACTGCTCTTACAGTAAAGAATCCGCGTCTGTTATTATGCTTAAACCTTCTTTCCTCCAGACGTAGAGGATGCCCCCTTGTCCCTGTCTCAGGTCTATGATTAAAAAGATGATCAGAAAGGTCTTTGTACTGTCCCCTCATATATCTATACATTAAAATAAGATCACCCCTTAGTCTTCGTTTTTCCAAACTAAATAGCCCCAAGTATAATAACCTATCTTGGTATTGCAGACCCCCCAGTCCTCTAATAACCTTGGTCGCTCTTCTCTGCACCCGCTCCAGTTCAGCTATGTCTTTCTTATACACCGGAGACCAGAACTGTGCACAGTATTCTAAGTGTGGTCGAACTAGTGATTTGTATAGAGGTAAAATTATGTTCTCCTCATGAGCATCTATGCCTCTTTTAATACATCCCATTATTTTATTTGCCTTTGTAGCAGCTGCCTGACACTGGCCACTGAATATGAGTCTGTCATCCACCCATACACCCAGGTCTTTTTCATTGATGGTTTTGCCCAGAGTTTTAGAATTAAGCACATAGTTATACATCTTATTACTTCTACCCAAGTGCATGACCTTACATTTATCCCCATTAAAGCTCATTTGCCAATTATCAGCCCAAGCTTCTAGTTTACATAAATCATCCTGTAATATAAAATTGTCCTCCCCTGTATTGATTACCCTACCGAGTTTAGTGTCATCTGCAAATATTGAAATTCTACTCTGAATGCCCCCTACAAGGTCATTAATAAATATGTTAAAAAGAAGAGGGCCCAATACTGACCCCTGTGGTACCCCACTGCTAACCGCGACCCAGTCCGAGTGTGCTCCATTAATAACCACCATTTGTCTCCTATCCCTGAGCCAGCTCTCAACCCACTTACACATATTTTCCCCTATCCCCATTACTCTCATTTTATGTAACAACCTTTTGTGTGGCACCGTATCAAAAGCTTTGGAAAAGTCCATATACACTACATCCACTGGGTTCCCTTGGTCCAGTCCGGAACTTACCTCTTCATAGAAGCTGATCAAATTAGTCTGACATGAACGGTCCCTAGTAAACCCGTGCTGATTCTGGGTCATGAGGTTATTCCTCTTCAGATACTCCAGTATAGCATCCCTTAGAATGCCCTCCAGGATTTTACCCACAGTAGAGGTTAAACTTACTGGCCTATAATTAACGAGTTCAGTTTTTGCCCCTTTTTTGAATATTGGCACCACATTTGCTATACGCCAGTCCTGTGGTACAGACCCTGTTATTATGGACTCTTTAAAGATTAAAAATAATGGTCTATCAATGACTGTACTTAGTTCCTGCAGTACTCGGGGGTGTATCCCATCCAGGCCCGGAGATTTGTCAATTTTAGTGATGATTTTTAGACGCCGCTGTACTTCCTGCTGGGTTAAGCAGGTGACATTTAATGGGGAATTATTATCACTAGTCATATTGGCTGCCATGGGATTTTCTTTTGTAAATACAGATGAAAAAAAGTCATTTAGCATATTGGCTTTTTCCTCATCCACCATTTCACACAGACTATTTTTAAGGGGGCCAACACTGTCATTTTTTAGTTTCTTACTATTTATATAGTTAAAGAATATTTTGGGATTATTTTTACTCTCTCTGGCAATGAGTCTCTCTGTCTCAATCTTTGCTGCCTTGATTTGCTTTTTACAGAATTTATTTAATTTTCTGTATTTATTTAATGCCTCATCACTACCTACTTCCTTTAATTCTCTAAATGCTTTCTTTTTGTCCCTTATTGCGCCCCTTACAGCCTTATTTAGCCATATTGGTTTCCTCCTATTTCTAGTATGTTTATTCCCATACGGTATATACTGTGCACAGGTCCTATCCAGGATGCTAATAAATGTCTCCCATTTTCTTTGTGTACTTTTATGTCTCAGGATATCGTCCCAGTTAATTGCACCAAGATCCTCTCTCATCCGTTGGAAATTTGCCCTCCTGAAGTTTAGTGTCCTTGTCACCCCCCTACTACCCATCTTATTAAAGGTTACATGAAAACTTATTATTTTGTGATCACTATTCCCCAAGTGACCCCCAACCCTTATATTTGCTATGCGGTCTGGCCTGTTGGTTAATATTAGGTCTAGCAGTGCCCCCCTCCTTGTTGGGTCCTGAACCAGTTGTGAAAGGTAATTGTCTCTCATAGTTGTCAAAAACCTATTACCTTTGCTGGAACTGCAGGTTTCTGTTCCCCAATCTATTTGAGGGTAGTTGAAGTCCCCCATAATAATGACTTCTCCTTGAGTCGCAGCTTCATCTATTTGCTTTACGAGGATATTCTCCATTGCTTCCATTATTTTTGGAGATTTATAACAAACCCCTATCAGTAATTTATTATTTTTTCCCCCTCCCCTTATCTCCACCCACAGGGACTCTACATTTTCATTAAATTCACCTATATTATCACGCAGGATGGGTTTTAAGGAAGATTTTACATATAGACACACCCCTCCCCCTCGCTTATCTGTACGGTCATTTCTGAACAGGCTATAGCCCTGCAAGTTAACAGCCCAGTCATGGCTCTCATCCAGCCACGTCTCAGATATCCCCACCATGTCATAATTATGCTCCAACAACATTAGTTCTAATTCATCCATTTTGTTGGCGAGGCTTCTGGCATTAGTATACATGCACTTGATGTTACTCTCTGTACCTCTATTCTTTCTTAAATTACTAACTGTTCTAACCCCACCCCCCATGCTACCGCCACCCCCAACTTCCTTATTTGTGCCCAGGTCTCTATCTGCACTATCTTCCCCTCCTATAAAATGAATACCCTCCCCCCCCAATCCCTAGTTTAAACACTCCTCCAACCTTCTAACCATTTTCTCCCCCAGCACAGCTGCCCCTTCCCCATTGAGGTGCAGCCCGTCCCTAGCGTAGAGCCTGTAGCCAACTGAGAAGTCGGCCCAGTTCTGCAGGAACCCAAACCCCTCCTTCCTACACCAATTCTTGAGCCACTTATTAACCTCCCTAATCTCCTGTTGCCTCTCTGGCGTGGCACGTGGTACAGGCAGTATTTTGGAAAATACCACGTTGGAGGTCCTTGCTTTCAGCTTGCAGCCTAATTCCCTGAAATCATCTTTAAGGACCTTCCACCTACCTCTAACTTTGTCATTTGTGCCAATGTGCACCATGACCGCTGGGTCCTCACCAGCCCCTCCCAGTAATCTGTCCACCCGATCAGCGATGTGTCGGACTCGAGCGCCAGGTAGGCAGCACACCGTCCGACGATCCCTGTCTTTGTGACAGATTGCCCTATCTGTTCCCCTAATAATTGAGTCCCCCACTACCAGCACCTGTCTGGCCTGCCCTGCTCTCCTATTTCCCTCCTTACTGGAGCAGTCACTCCTCCGGCTTTCAGAGGACATGCCTGGCTGCAGCAGTGCTACCCCTGTACTGGCACCCCCCTCATCTGCCAACTTAGCAAACTTATTGGGGTGTGCCAGATCAGGACTAGCCTCCCTGGCACTCTTCCCTCTACCCCGCCTTCTGTCTGTCACCCAGCTAACTGCCACACTGTCCTGCAGCTCCATCCTACCATCCCCCTCCTCATCTATCCCATTGAGCGTCTGCTCTGTGAGCAGAAGACTCCTCTCCATATTGTCAATGGATCTCAGTGTTGCCAGCTGCACATTTAGATCCAGTATCTGGGTTTCCAAATGCACAATGTGCTCACATCTCGCACAGCAGTATGCACCCTCGACCGGCTGGTCAAGGACTGCATACATGTGGCAAGATGTGCACTGGATGGCATTAACAATTGTGGAGCACATTTCCTAATGGGGATTGCACCACACAGAAACGTTAATTAAAAATAAATACAAAGTATTAATTAAAAAAAAAAAAAAAAAACAGAAGCAATTCCTCCCTTGGAAACTCCCTGATTCCAAAGTCACTGAATCACAAGTCACACACTTACCGCCATTCACACTTACACTCAGGTCACACTCAGCTCGCTCACACTCGCTGTGCTGAAGATTTATAGATTTTTTTTTTTTCTCTCTATCTCCCCTCAACAGCAATCCACCTTGCTGTTCAGATGCACTTCCAAAAAGGATTGTGGTAAACTTGATACCCTTTATCCAAAGGGGATGAATATTGAATATCAGCAGAACTGTTTCCTCTAGTAATCTGTGATTCTAATGTAGCTCTTCATTTGTGTATTGTTTTTAACTTTCTATTATATACTTACCTTGTCCCACATGTGAATTTCTTTTGCTCTTTGTAACCTAGGTGGGAAGTGCCCCTTATCTGATGTTTTTTCTATATACCTACAAATCTGTTATTTTTGCTATTCTGTGACTAATTGTCTTTTGTGGTTTTATTGTTTACATCAGACCCAACGGGAATGTCTAATTTGTAGAATGCTTATGCCTGTGTCAGATTACAAAAGCTAAGCAGCTTGTGGCCGGGCAGGTAGCAGCATGGGAGATGGTTATATGATTAGTTTATGTTTCTTTATGACTTTTTTCTTTTGACTTATTGATTATTTATACTATTTATTATTTATTTTGTTATGCTCCGGTTCTTTCTGATGTTACACATGTTTGTTTTTTTGCATGCACATGCATTTTTTGCATGTGCATGCATTTATTGTGTTGAACATAATGATTCCATAGATTATACGTAGTATAGATGTATATGGATATGTAAGTTGTTTTGATAATTGATCCACATTTATGACAGCATTAATATATGTGTATTCCTACAAAATGTGTTATTATATTTATTCTGTGATGATTGCCTTTTGTGGTGGAGTGTTGTTTGCAACAAACCCAACCGGAACGTCGAATTTGTAGTATGCTTATGCCCGTGTCGGATTGTGAATGCTAAGCAGCTGGAGGCTGGGCAGATAGCAGTAAGGGAGATGGGTTTATGGTCAGTCTGTCTCTTTGAGACTCTTTTCGACCTATTGATCATTCAGTATTTACTCTGGTATGCTTCAGTTGGGTCTGATGTTGCATTTACATTTATTGTGTGGAACGAACTGATTACACAAATTACATGTTGTATATGGATATGTAGGTTGTATATGGATATGTAGGTTGTTTTGACAATTGATCCACATTTATGGCAGCATATATGGCTCTCCCCTTTTGGGAATTAAGATTTTTTCATATGTATAATATTTTTAATTTATGTACCCTGAGCACATTCTCGGTCCTGTAGCTGCACCGCTGAAAAAGTGATGTGAATAAAATGGATTCGCTGTTATAACTCCGGGAAGTGTGCGCGGTTTGGTGGACCAGAGGGAGCCTTTGGATTGGGACATACGCAGTGAGTGCCTTTCGGTACTTAAACACCGCTGACTGAGAAGGACTTCGGATGACATGCACAATACCTTCACCGGAGAAGCGCAAGCCGCAGTTGCCTTGGACGTGCGCAGTCTGGCCAGCTGTGTGTTCACCAGAGGATGGATTCAACTACGCACATGGAGGAACTTATGATTCACAGCTACATGGATCTTACCTATCAGTGTTTGATTGAAAGGGTCTGGACATTGCGAGTGGACATTCACACTGGTGTGTGCTGTGGGTTGGGGCGTAGCTATTACCATGATTGGTTTGTGCACTAAAAGGACATACCTGTGCGGGTGGTTATCTCCATGGGGACTACAATGCTGTCTATTGATGGGTGGTATCGCTTTGTTTACATTTTAAGGGATAGCATCTCTAAAATGAGACCTTCAATCTTTATATAAAAGGGTGCGGTTTTGACTTTCTTTTGTTTTGACTCTTATTTAACTTCATTGGTCTCTCAATGAAGCTTCAATATATATTAATCACTTTAGTACTAGACAATTTTTCTTTTTTGCACTTTTGTGTTTTTCTCACTCTTCCTCCAAGAGCCTTAATTTATTTGTATTTCCAATAGTAGCTGTATAAGAGCTTTTTATTCTTTTTTTTAAGGATGAGAGGCAATTTTGAATTACATTATACACTTTACCATTAAATGTACCTAGTAACTGAGTTTTATTGGAAAATGAGAGTCTAGTAACTTAAAAGTTAAAAAAAACTTGTTAAAAAAAATTGACGTTACTCTCCATATTTTTAAAGCCATAACTATGATATTTTTTTTCTGCTGAAAATAGTTGTATTAAGTCAGAAATTGTTGCATTATTTTTAATTTCACTATTTGTTTCATGAGGGAAAACAGTGTGATTTAAACTTTTAGATTTGTTGTTTTTGAACTTTTTTTATGTTATTTTTATTAGTCTCCTCAGGGGACTTGAACCTGCAAATGGCTGATCACCCATACAATAGCCTGTTATACTATTGTATTGTAGAGTACTGTATACTTACCATCAGAAACAAACTTCCAGTGTTCCTTACCTACTAAATGCCATTCTTACAATTGATAGCACCATCTAAGAGGATAAGCTATTACCACCACTGCAATTAGTCTCTGCATTATATAGCCGACAACCACGCGGCATTGAGCCCGCTCAATATTGTTAATGCACACATACACCATACAAATACTTCGGATATCGCAGGTGGTTGAAAGCTTGCCAAATCCCCTGATCCTAGCAGGATTAGTCAATCAACTACTGTGCATGGGGTATTCCAAACAAGCGTTGTCCTCTTAGAGATGATGTTGGGGGAGAGACGGATCGGACAGATTCAATTCAGTGACTCCCTGACGAAGCGATAGCGAAACGCGCGTAGGAGTGGTGTGTGCGGGGGACAGCTTGAATCTCAGACTGGTGGGTACAAATTCACTTTCATTACAAACGGCAGCAGCAAATCTCTTATTTATTTTGGTGCACCGCAGATGATTAATTCCTTTTCAGTTTGATTTTTGTATACTACCTTAGCAGCATTATTAATTGGTCATTTATTTGCACATATATTTTGAAGATTTATGATTGTTAAATTGCACATTTAGCACATTACTTATTATTTTTTGAGATTTGTTTTGGCACCATTATCAGTAATTCACTTATTATAAATATATTTTTGCAGTAGTTTTTTCACTTTTTTTAAGCACTAGCTTCTTCAATAATTGATAACTATGCACACTTATTTAGGTGTGTATATGGGTGTATATATACACAGATGTGTTTGCATTTGAAATATTTATATTCAGATATAGCATTATTTTTCTGCCGGTGCATGTGCACATCCTGATAACAGGATTTTGTATATACATTTTAGTGCCTTTCAGTCTGTTATTCCCTGTCCTCTGCCACATTTGGATTTTATTTGATTTTATTTATATATTAAATGTAAAAATAGGTTTTCTTGTCCATCAATTTTATATATATTTTTTATATTCCTGATAAATAATATATTGTGTAACTGTGGTCTGGTGTCGTTATTTTAAATAAAATTTACATTTTATGAAGTTTTGGCTTGGAATATTTTTTTGGGTAATATATGAATAATATGTATTCTTAGTCTTTTATATTCTATATTATTGTGGTATTTCTTTTCTATATAGGTATTATTCTAGATTCAATTCAGTGGCCTGATCCTTTAAAAGCTGAGGATACAGAGGATTCAGAGAATTCAGCCATCAGTCTACATTTATTTCAGTTGTGTGGGGTGCTTTAGTCGACCTTCATGTAGACACCGACTTGCACATGGAAAAGTAGCATGTGTATCCAACAGGGGTATATAGGTGGTATGACTATCAGTCACCCAAAGTGATTCGTTTAACAAAGGAGACCCAGTCTCATCTATGCATGCAATCTAGTAGTCATTCAATGGGACCTGCACAAATGGTCAAGTCACAATTAGACTTAGATGTCTACAGTTTGTAGTATTAAGTATAAAGACCACAAATTAGAGATGAGTGAACCTGTTCAATGTGAATTGCCGATATCAAATTTGCCTCCTGCCATCATTCAGTACTCTGGGTGTCTTCTTCAACTTTTGCAACATCTTCATTTCATGGGTTCCGGCAGAGAGTAGACATCAGATGTCACAAAATGAATCATGATGACACAACTCGCATCTAGTCTAGACAGAAAAGAGGATTCATCAAGGACCAGACGCATGTAGGATGGGACTGAGCTCAGGCAGTGAGACAGCTGAGCAAATAGATTTTTTTTCACCCCATGGTTATTATGCTCTGGAGACTCCAGAGCATAGTAAGGAACCTTTGATTCATATTGATTGACTTCTATACAAAATGAATTTCCTGTCCAAATTTAATCAACTTGGCTCTTCTCTGCCTTAAATCCGCACCCATTGTCTGTGAGATCAAAGATGAGAGAAGGGTGATTAAAAGGCCTTGAGTATTTTTTTTTTAATAGGGCAACAACTTTTAGCAGTAGGTTGTGGCCCCAGAGTTGTAACACGGCCACAAATGTTAGGTACTTCTTAGCAAATCTTGTCCATTCCTCAGGCATTAGATAGTTAGGATGTCTAATCAGGATTTTTTTTAGCTCTGTCAACTACAGTCTGGTGGTCCCCGATACAAAATTTGGACTTTGGCCCCAACTGCATATTCGTCAGATGTATGGGTCATCATAGCGGTCCAAATCATGTGAACACATATTTGTTTGCCCTCTCATGTAACAATGTTCCTCATCCTGTAATAACGTCCCCGATCATGACCGCTCTCTGTAATAATGTCCTCCGTCCTGGGCCCCTTATCTGTAACAATATCCTCAATTCTGGCCCCTGCCTGTAAAAATGTCCCCCATCCTGTGCCACTTTTCAATATTAATGTCCCCCATCATGGACCCTTGTTGTAATAATGCATCCAATCCTGGGCCCCTTCCAGGTATATTATCCTCTATACTGGGCTTTTTCCTGGTGTAATGTCCTCAATTCTGGACCCCTTCCAGAAATAATGTCGACCATCCTGGTACAATGTCTCTATCCTGGATCCCTTCCTGACATAATGTTTCCCTTTCCTGCTATAATGTCCCCCATTCCTCCATACTGGATCTGTCCCAGTAATATGTTTCCCATCCTGGTATAATGCCCCTCATCTTGGGCCCCTTCCAGTAATATATGTCCCGCATCTTGGTATATTGTGATTAGGGTTGAGCGACTTTGACTTTTTTAGGGTCGAGTCATGTTTCGCGAAACCCGACTTTTTGAAAAGTCGAGTTGGGCGAAATCGGCCGATTACTGCGAAAAGTCGAGGATCGGCCGGAACACGAAACCCTATGCACGTCAATGGGGAAAATTATTATTTTATTTTATTTATTTTTTATTTTTTTTTCTCTCTCTCTCTCTCTCTCTCTCACTCACTCTCTCTCTCTCTCTCTCTCTCTCTCTCCTCCGTCCCAGCACAGAAAATCTCGTGTTACACTTTGCAAATCCCTACTGCGCACAAGCGATAAAATGATGATAGGCGTGCACGCCCCTAACCCCTATGTCATCACTCTGCCCACGCTCCTTCATTGGCTGAAAAAATGGCGCTAAACGCGTCATACGAAACGCGACTTTGGCGCCAAGATCGCGTACCGCATGGCCGACCCCACACAGGGATCGGGTCGGGTTTCATGAGACGCCGACTTTGCCAAAAGTCGGCGACTTATGAAAATGACTGATCCGTTTCGCTCAACCCTAATTGTGATCAATCCAGGTATAATGTGCCCCATCCTAGGCTTTATTCTGTAATATTCTCCTGTTCTGCAGCTCTGCTTTGCCGTATCCTTTTCCATATCAGTACAGAAGCCAGCAGCTGACTTCAGTGTGCAAACGAAGGACAGCATATAATATCACTACCGTTTGCCACCATTGACTTGCACGTCGACGTCAGCTGCTGACCTCTGATTGGCCAGCAGCATGTTTTGCAGGATAAAGAGCCAGTAAGTCTCTGCGTCGCAATACATTTCAGGTGAATCTGCGTCCTAGGACTTGCACTCTTTGTGGCCGCGATCGTTATGCTTCTGTCTATGACCACCCTAAGACATAGAAGGCTTACTTGTGCTACTGTATGCCAAAGTATCTCAGCACACAAAGCCCTTGTTTGATTTATATTATTGACTTAAGGATTCAGGCCATAATGGGCTGTTCTGCAGGATTAATAACTTTTTGGCATGTCAGAGGTCTGCTTGTCAAGTGGAACAATCAATTATAACACTTAGGCTATGTTCACACTTTGCGGTTTTTGCTGCGGATCCGCTGCGGATTTGACGCTGCGGATCCGCAGCAGTTTTCCATGCAGGGTACAGTACAATGTTACCCTATGGAAAACAAAAACCGCTGTGCCCACATTGCAGAAAATCCCTTTAAAAACCACGCGGAATTGCTGCGGAAAAAAAGAAGGAGCATGTCACTTCTTTCTGCGGATTCCGCAGCGGTTTTCAACATGCACCAATAGGAAAGTGCTGTTGAAAACCCGCAGAGGAATCCGCAGAAGAAACCGCAGGAAAATCCACAGGGAAAACCGCTGTGGTTTTTTCAAATCCGCTGCGGAAAAATCCGCAGCAAAATCTGCAAAGTGTGAACATGCCCTTAATGTCTGCACAGGGTGTGCCAAGCATATACTACATGTTGTACAGACAGTTCTGGTTAGGAAATGTCATCCAGGATGAGAAATTGGGCACTAATGATGTCTAATCATGCATTGATGATATTTTAGTTTAAGTATA
This sequence comes from Ranitomeya variabilis, assembly GCF_051348905.1. Lineage (NCBI taxonomy): Eukaryota > Metazoa > Chordata > Amphibia > Anura > Dendrobatidae > Ranitomeya > Ranitomeya variabilis. The sequence continues at coordinate 353,528,216 of NC_135233.1, forward strand.
GTTTATTCATGACTAGTGTTGAGCATTCCGATGCTGCAAGTATCGGGTATCGGCCGATACTTGCTGTATCGGAATTCCGATACCGGGATTCCGATACTCTTGTGGTATCGGATATCGGGTATCGCAACAACATTAATGTTAAAATGTGTAAAAGAGAGAATTAAAATAAAAAATATCGCTATACTCACCTGTCCGACGCAGCCGGGACTTCAGCGAGGGAACCGGCAGCGTTGTTTGTTTAAAATTCGCGCTATTACTTGGTTACGTGAATTCCCGGCTTGTGATTGGTCAGGTCGGCCATGTTGCCGGGACGCGGACCAATCACAGCAAGCCGTGACGAAATTACGTCACGGCTTGCTGTGATTGGTCCGCGTCCCGGCAATATGGCCGCCCTGACCAATCACAAGCCGTGACGTCACGGGAGGCTGGACACGCGCCCATTTTAAAATGAGCGCGTCCAGCCTCCCGGCTTGTGATTGGTTGACCGCGGCGCAACCAATCACAAGCCGTGACGTCACGGGAGGCTGGACACGCGCCCATTTTAAAATGAGCGCGTCCAGCCTCCCTGCTTGTGATTGGTTGACCGCGGCGCAACCAATCACAAGCCGTGACGTCACGGGAGGCTGGACACGCGCCCATTTTAAAATGAGCGCGTCCAGCCTCCCGGCTTGTGATTGGTTGACCGCGGCGCAACCAATCACAAGCCGTGACGTCACGGGAGGCTGGACACGCGCCCATTTTAAAATGAGCGCGTGTCCAGCCTCCCGTGACGTCACGGCTTGTGATTGGTCAGGGCGGCCATATTGCCGGGACGCGGACCAATCACAGCAAGCCGTGACGTAATTTCGTCACGGCTTGCTGTGATTGGTCCGCGTCCCGGCAACATGGCCGACCTGACCAGTCACAAGCCGGGAATTCACGTAACCAAGTAATAGCGCGAATTTTAAACAAACAACGCTGCCGGTTCCCTCGCTGAAGTCCCGGCTGCGTCGGACAGGTGAGTATAGCGATATTTTTTATTTTAATTCTTTCTTTTACACATTTATATGGTTCCCAGGGCCTGAAGGAGAGTTTCCTCTCCTTCAGACCCTGGGAACCATCAGGAATACCGTCCGATACATGAGTCCCATTGACTTGTATTGGTATCGGGTATCGGTATCGGATTGGATCCGATATTTTGCCGGTATCGGCCGATACTTTCCGATACCGATACTTTCAAGTATCGGACGGTATCGCTCAACACTATTCATGACTCCAAGAGTGGAGTAAATACAACACGTTCACTCTCACTGTTACGACTCAATCACACGTCCGATTTTCTAACACGAGTGCTCTCCGAGGTTTTCACAGATCCTCGGGTCCATGACAAAATTGGACCACACTCAGATGACATCCGAGTGTTGTCCGATTTTCATGGAAAGTCAGAAAGATGAAGATGGAAAACTTTTTCCATCTTCCAGTGATTCATGCTGTGCAGGAGTGATTCGCGCTGTGCAGGAGTGGTTCCGGGAAAATCATATTTGCACACTGTTCTGGAATGTATCTAAGCTGTTATCACAGCTCACCTCAGCTTTTGTTTTCTGCAGGAAGCTAGCAAATTAGGACGAGCGTGTTTTCATTGTGGAAACTTATTGGAAAACTGAGTCTTTAAAGAAGTGCCATTGTGAGTTTCTAAAGAAGTTTGAAGGTCAAAATCCGCTGTCCAAACAGTGTATTCTGTCATGGATGAATAAGCTGAAACATAGAGAAACATTAATGGTAGATATGGCATATGGAATATGGAAGACGTTTGAAAATGTCTAAGGAAGCAAAGAAACTGAGGAAACAATTCAAGATGTGAAACAGCGACTTCTGGCATTGTCACAAAACTAGTTGCACATGCTTTCCAAGAGACAAGCATGTCGTATTCCACATGACTAGTGTTGAGTAGGGTTGAGCGACTTTTACTTTTTTAGGATCGAGTCGGGTTTCGTGAAACCCGGCTTTCTCAAAAGTCTGATCGTGTGAAATCGGCCGATTATTGCAAAAAGTTGGGGATCCGAATGAAACACGAAACCCAATGCAAGTCAATGGGGATATCTCTCTCTCTCTCTGGACAGTGTAAATCGCTACATCCAAAATGGTAAGATGGCGGTTATACCCCCACCCCCTGTGACGCCGCAGAAAGCAAGACGAGACCTATGTCATCAGGCTGCCCACACTCCTTCATTGGCTGGAAAATGGCGGTTAAAAAGTCATATGAAACGCAACTTTGGCGTGAAGATCGCCGACCGCATGGCCGATCCCACACTGGGATCGGCTCGGGCTTCACGAAATCCGACTTTGCCGAAAGTCGTCGACTTATGAAATTGACCGATCCGTTTCGCTTAACCCTAGTGTTGAGCAATCCGATACTGCAAATATCGGGTATCGGCCGATATTCGCTGTATCGGAATTCCGATACCGAGTTCCGATATTTTGGCGATATCAGATACCGGAATCGGAAGTTCCCATAGTGCAATAATGCACTATAATTGAGTATGGGCGGTGCTTGGGCGGAGACTGCGTGTCTCTGTGCGGGATCATGGAGGGTCTGTGCGGCCTGCTGGGGGTCTCTGCGGCCTGCCGAGGGTCTGTGCAGGCTGCCGGGGGGTCTGTGCGGCCTGCTGGGTGGACTGTGCGGCCTGCCGGGGGGTCTGTGCGGGCTGCCGGGGGCTCTGTGCGAGCTACCGGGGCTCTGTGCGGGCTGCCGGGGCTCTGTGCAGGCTGCCGGGGCTCTGCACTGGCTGCCGGGGGCTCTGTGTGGGCTGCCGGGGGCTCTGTGCAGGCTGCCGGGGGCTTTGTGTGGGTTGCCGGGGGCTTTGTGCGTGTGTGCAGGCATCATCTGATGGGACTACAAGTCCCATCAGACAATGCCTGCTGTTGTGAACTCCGTTTTCAGGCTCCCTCTTGTGGTCACGGATGGTATTGTGTGACTTTGGTTTTTTGGCTCCCCCTGGTGGTTTGGTTTATTATCCTGCGGGTCTGCTGGATCAGCTGCCTCGTTATTCACCAGGGAGGCTCCTATTTAGCTCTGCTTCACTTCCACTTGTTGCCGGCTGTCAATGTATTCAGTGCTATTCTGATTACTCCTGATTATCTCGTTTTCTGCCTCTTCAGGATAAGCTAAGTTCTGTTTGAATATTTTTTGCTCATCTGCCTGCAATATGATTTCTGTGTATGATGAGTCTAGTCCAGCTTGCTAACATGTGATTTCTTTTTGCTGGTAAGCTCTGGGGTACGGAGTTGCTTCCCCCGCACCGTTAGTTGGTGCGGGGGCTCGAGCAATCTCTGCGTGGATATTTTGAATAGGGTTTTTTATTGACCGCACAGTTTCCTTCCTATTTTCTGCTATCTAGTATTAGCGGGCCTCATTTGCTAAATCTGATTTCATCTCTGCGTTTGTGCTTTCCCCTTAACTCACCATTAATATTTGTGGGGGGCTATTCTATATCTTTGGGGTCATTCCACTGAGGCAAGTGAGGACTTACTTTCCCTCCAGGAATAGTCAGTTTCTCAGGCCGTGACGAGACGTCTAGGATTTTTAGGTAACGTTCCACGGCTGCCTATAGTTGTTTGCGGATAGGATCAGGTTGCGGTCAATCTACCACTTCCCCAGAGCTAGTAGTCTGTTCAGTTACTTAGCTAGTCCGACCTGTGATCCTTGCCACTAGGATCATAACAGTACAGCCGGCCTATAAAGTGTTAATTGCATGGCAGAATGGCAGAAGCAGGAGAAAAGAAGCTTGGAGATAGTTTTTTTTTTTTTTTTTTTTGCTGCCGTGTGTCTAGCTGCTGTGTGTCTGGCTTCTCTCCTCCTCTTAATCTTGGTGTGGCTCTGAGTTCAGCTGCTGATATGGATATCCAGAGTTTAGCCTCCAGTGTGGATCATCTTGCTGCAAGGGTACAAAGTATTCAGGATTTTGTTGTGCACAGTCCTATGTCAGAGCCTATAATACCTATTCCGGAGTTGTTTTCTGGAGATAGATCTAGGTTCCTGAATTTTAAGAACAATTGCAAGTTGTTTCTTTCTTTGAAACCTCGTTCCTATGGGGATTCTGTTCAGCAAGTTAAGATTATTATTTCTTTCTTGCGTGGCGATCCTCAAGATTGGGCTTTCGCATTGGCTCCAGGGGATCCTGCATTGCTCAGTGTGGATGCGTTTTTTCTGGCCCTTGGATTGCTCTATGAGGAACCTAATCTTGAGAACCAGGCTGAAAAAGCGTTGTTGGCCCTCTCTCAGGGGCAAGATGATGCAGAGGTGTACTGCCAGAAATTTCGGAAATGGTCGGTGCTTACTCAATGGAATGAGTGTGCCCTGGCTGCAAATTTCAGAAAAGGTCTTTCTGAAGCCATTAAGAATGTCATGGTGGGGTTCCCTATGCCTGCAGGTCTGAATGAGTCAATGACTCTGGCCATTCAGATTGATCGGCGTTTGCGGGAGCGCAAACCTGCGCACCATTTGGCGGTGTCTTCTGAACAGACACCTGAGTCTATGCAATATGATAGAATTCTGACCAGAAGTGAACGGCAAAATTATAGACGGCAAAATGGGTTGTGCTTTTACTGTGGTGACTCAGCTCATGTTATCTCAGCATGCTCTAAGCGCACAAAAAAGATTGATAAATCTGTCACCATCGGTACTATACAGCCTAAGTTTATTTTGTCTGTTACCCTGATTTGTTCCCTGTCATCTTACCCGGTTATGGCTTTTGTGGATTCAGGTGCTGCCCTGAGTCTGATGGATTTGTCATTTGCCAGGCGCTGTGGTTTTGTTTTGGAGCCTTTAAAATTCCCTATTCCACTAAGGGGAATTGATGCTACACCATTGGCTACGAATAAACCTCAGTACTGGACACAAGTGACCATGTGCATGACTCCTGTTCATCAGGAGGTGATTCGCTTTCTTGTATTGCATAATTTGCATGATGTTGTCGTGTTGGGCCTGCCATGGTTGCAGACTCATAATCCAGTCCTGGATTGGAAAGCAATGTCTGTGTCAAGTTGGGGTTGTCAGGGAATTCATTGCGACGCTCCTGTGGTGTCAATTGCTTCATCCACTCCTTCTGAAGTCCCTGCGTTTTTGTCAGATTACCAGGATGTATTTGATGAGCCCAAACTCAGTTCTCTACCTCCTCATAGGGATTGTGATTGTGCTATAAATTTGATTCCTGGTAGTAAGTTTCCTAAGGGACGACTTTTCAATTTGTCAGTGCCGGAGCATGCTGCTATGCGGAGTTATATAAAGGAGTCTTTGGAGAAAGGACTTATTCGCCCCTCCTCCTCCCCTCTTGGTGCGGGGTTTTTTTTTGTGGTTAAGAAGGATTGTTCCTTGAGACCTTGTATTGATTATCGCCTTCTAAACAAAATCACGGTCAAATTTCAGTATCCTTTGCCATTGTTATCTGATCTGTTTGCTCGCATTAGGGGGTCTAGTTGGTTCACCAAGATAGATCTTCGTGGTGCGTATAACCTTGTGCGTATTAAGCTGGGTGATGAATGGAAAACTGCATTTAATACACCCGAAGGCCATTTTGAGTACTCGGTGATGCCTTTTGGACTTTCTAACTCTCCTTCTGTCTTTCAGTCCTTTATGCACGACATCTTCTGCGAATATCTTGATAAATTTATGATTGTGTATCTGGATGATATTCTGTTTTTTTCGGATGATTGGGAGTCCCATGTTAAGCAGGTCAGGATGGTGTTTCAGGTCCTGCGTGCCAATGCTTTATTTGTGAAGGGCTCAAAATGTCTTTTTGGAGTCCAGAAGGTCTCTTTTTTGGGTTTCATTTTTTCTCCTTCTGCTATTGAGATGGACCCAGTCAAGGTTCAGGCTATTCATGACTGGACTCAGCCTACATCTGTTAAGAGTCTTCAGAAGTTCTTGGGTTTTGCTAATTTTTACCGTCGCTTCATCGCTAATTTTTCTGGTGTTGTTAAGCCATTGACGGATTTGACCAAGAAGGGTTCTGATGTTACTAATTGGTCTCCTGCGGCTGTGGAGGCCTTTCGGGAGCTGAAGCGCCGGTTTTCTTCGGCTCCGGTCTTATGTCAGCCAGAGTAGGGTTGAGCGACCTTTACATTTATAGGATCGGGTCGGGTTTCACGAAACCCGACTTTTTCAAAAGTCGGGTCGAGTGAAATCGGCCGATCCTATAAAAAAGTCGGGGTCGGGGTCGGCCGAAACTCGAAACCCAATGCAGTGCATTGGGTTTCCAATGGTTCCCAGGGTCTGAAGGAGCGGAAACTCTCCTTCAGGCCCTGGGATCCATATTTAAGTGTAAAATAAAGAATTAAAATAAAAAATATTGCCATACTTACCATCTGATGCGCCCTGGTACTAAGCGGGAACCTTCCTTCCTTAGAATCAGCCTTCCAGGACCTTGCGGTGACGTCGCGATGACGTCGCGGCTTGTGATTGGTCGCGCGGCCGCCCATGTGACCGCTCGCGCGACCAATCACAAGCCGCGACGTCACCGTGACGTCACCGAGGGTCCTGGAAGGGCTGATTCTTAGGAAGGAAGGCTGCCGGAAAGAAGCAGGACGCGTCCCAGGGTGAGTATATACCTAATAGGAATATACTCACCCTCGGCTTGTTTCCGGCAGCCTTCCTTCCTAAGAATCAGCCCTTCCAGGACCCTCGGTGACGTCACGGTGACGTCGCGGCTTGTGATTGGTCGCGCGAGCGGTCACATGGGCGGCCGCGTGACCAATCACAAGCCGCGACGTCACCGTGACGTCACCGCAAGATACTGGAAGGCTGATTCTAAGGAAGGAAGGTTCCCGCTTAGTACCAGGGCGCATCAGATGGTAAGTATGGCGATATTTTTTATTTTAATTCCTTATTTTACACTTAAATCTGAATTCCGATACCAATTCCCGATATCTTAAACATATCGGGAATCGGTATCGGAATTCCGATTCCAGATTCAGAAGATCGCCGACTTCATGGCCGAGCCCACACAGGGGTCGGGTCGGGTTTCATGAAACCCGACTTTGCCGTTTCGCTCAACCCTAAGCCAGACGTCTCCCTTCCTTTCCAGGTCGAGGTTGATGCTTCTGAGATTGGAGCGGGGGCTGTTTTGTCGCAGAGAAGCTCTGATGGCTCTGTGATGAAGCCATGTGCTTTCTTTTCAAGAAATTTTTCGCCTGCCAAGCGGAATTATGATGTTGGTAATCGGGAGTTGTTGGCTGTGAAGTGGGCATTTGAGGAGTGGCGACATTGGCTCGAGGGAGCTAAGCATCGTGTGGTGGTCTTGACTGATCACAAGAATTTGATTTATCTCGAGTCGGCCAAGCGGCTGAATCCTAGACAGGCTCGTTGGTCGTTGTTTTTCTCTCGTTTTGATTTCGTGATCTCATACCTGCCTGATTCTAAGAATGTGAAGGCTGATGCTCTTTCTAGGAGTTTTGTGCCTGACTCTCCTGGTGATTCAGAGCCAGCTGGTATCCTCAGAGAAGGGGTGATTTTGTCTGCCATCTCCCCAGATTTGTGACTAGTGCTGCAGGAGTTTCAGGTGGATAGACCTGACCGTTGTCCACCGGAGAGACTGTTTGTCCCGGATAGATGGACCAGCAGAGTTATTTCCGAGGTTCATTCTTCGGTGTTGGCAGGCCATCCTGGGATTTTTGGTACCAAAGATTTGGTGGCTAGGTCCTTCTGGTGGCCTTCCTTGTCGCGGGATGTGCGTTCCTTTGTGCAGTCTTGTGGAATTTGTGCTCGGGCTAAGCCTTGCTGTTCTCGTGCCAGTGGCTTGTTGTTGCCTTTGCCTGTCCCGAAGAGGCCTTGGACGCACATTTCCATGGATTTTATTTCAGATCTCCCTGTCTCTCAGAGAATGTCGGTCATTTGGGTGGTGTGTGATCGTTTTTCTAAAATGGTCCATTTGGTGCCCTTGCCTAAGTTGCCTTCCTCCTCCGAGTTGGTTCCTCTGTTTTTTCAAAATGTGGTTCGTTTGCACGGGATCCCTGAAAATATTGTTTCCGACAGAGGATCCCAGTTTGTGTCTTGATTTTGGCGGACCTTTTGTGCTAAGATGGGCATTAATTTGTCTTTTTCGTCTGACTTCCATCCTCAGACGAATGGCCAAACCGAGCGCACTAATCAGACTTTGGAAACCTATTTAAGATGTTTTGTTTCTGCTGATCAGGACGACTGGGTGACTTTTTTGCCATTGGCTGAGTTTGCCCTTAATAATCGGGCTAGTTCTGCTACTTTGGTTTCGCCTTTTTTTTGTAATTCAGGGTTTCATCCTCGTTTTTCCTCGGGTCAGGTGGAGTCTTCTGACTGTCCTGGAGTGGATGTTGTGGTGGATAGGTTGCATCAGATTTGGAATCATGTGGTGGACAATTTGAAGCTGTCACAAGAGAAGGCTCAGCGCTTTGCCAACCGCCGTCGCTGTGTGGGTCCCCGACTTCGCGTTGGGGATTTGGTGTGGTTGTCTTCTCGCTTTGTTCCTATGAAGGTCTCCTCTCCTAAGTTTAAGCCTCGGTTTATCGGTCCTTATAAGATTTTGGAAGTCCTTAACCCTGTGTCATTTCGTTTGGACCTCCCGGCATCGTTTGCTATTCATAATGTGTTCCATCGGTCGTTGTTGCGGAGGTATGTGGTGCCTGTGGTTCCTTCGGTTGAGCCTCCTGCCCCTGTGCTGGTTGAGGGAGAATTGGAATACATGGTGGAGAAGATCTTGGATTCTCGTATTTCTAGACGGAGGCTTCAGTATTTGGTTAAGTGGAAAGGCTATGGTCAGGAGGATAATTCCTGGGTTGTCGCCTCTGATGTTCATGCGGCCGATTTGGTTCGTGCCTTCCATGTGGCTCACCCTGATCGCCCTGGGGGTTTTGATGAGGGTTCGGTGACCCCTCCTCAAGGGGGGGGTACTGTTGTGAACTCCGTTTTCAGGCTCCCTCTTGTGGTCACAGATGGTATTGTGTGACTTTGGTTTTTTGGCTCCCCCTGGTGGTTTGGTTTATTATCCTGCGGGTCTGCTGGATCAGCTGCCTCATTATTCACCAGGGAGGCTCCTATTTAGCTCTGCTTCACTTCCACTTGTTGCCGGCTGTCAATGTATTCAGTGCTATTCTGATTACTCCTGATTATCTCGTTTTCTGCCTCTTCAGGATAAGCTAAGTTCTGTTTGAATATTTTTTGCTCATCTGCCTGCAATATGATTTCTGTGTATGATGAGTCTAGTCCAGCTTGCTAACATGTGATTTCTTTTTGCTGGTAAGCTCTGGGGTACGGAGTTGCTTCCCCCGCACCGTTAGTTGGTGCGGGGGCTCGAGCAATCTCTGTGTGGATATTTTGAATAGGGTTTTTTATTGACCGCACAGTTTCCTTCCTATTTTCTGCTATCTAGTATTAGCGGACCTCATTTGCTAAATCTGATTTCATCTCTGCGTTTGTGCTTTCCCCTTAACTCACCGTTATTATTTGTGGGGGGCTATTCTATATCTTTGGGGTCATTCCACTGAGGCAAGTGAGGACTTACTTTCCCTCCAGGAATAGTCAGTTTCTCAGGCCGTGACGAGACGTCTAGGATTTTTAGGTAACGTTTCACGGCTGCCTATAGTTGTTTGCAGATAGGATCAGGTTGCGGTCAATCTAGTTACAACTTCCCCAGAGCTAGTAGTCTGTTCAGTTACTTAGCTAGTCCGACCTGCGATCCTTGCCACTAGGATCTTAACAGCCTGCTACAGTGACAGTGATTGACACATTAGCCAATGATGGGACAATAGTAGTCCCATCATCCGGCTAATGTGTTGAATGTAAAAAAAAAATGCTACATACATGCTACATACATGCTACATACATGCATACTACATACATTGCATACATACATACATACTACATGCATACTACATGCATACTACATACACACATACCACATACCTACTATATACATTACATATATACTACATACATTACATACATACTAGATACATACTAGTTACATACTGCATACTGTACATACATACTACATACATTACATACATACTACATACTGTACATACTACATACAATACATTCATACATTACATACAATACATACAGACATACAGTACATTAAATATAGAGTTCATACTCACCATTACTTGTCACTTTGTTACCCGAAGCCAGTGTCAAATGTAAAAAAGATTAAAATAACAAACAACCAATATACTCCCTGTCTGCAGAAATCCACAAGTGTCCCACGATGATCTCCTGTGGAGAATGGCAGCATCAGCTGATGCGACCGCTCTCCAGGGGCTCCAGGAACACAATGATGGGAGGAAGGTATCCTTCTGCACTGTATTCCTCCGCCGCTGTAAAAAAAATAGTCCCTAGTCTCACTTTATGCCATTACTGTGTGAGAAATTTTCCCACACAGCAATTGCCATAAAGTGAGACCCAGAGGTTACTATAGTTCAGTGATGCACTGCAGGAGCCATTGTCTCCTGTCAGTGTGTCACTGAAGGTCCTCAACAACAGTTCGGTGCCCCCTTAAGGAGGGGGCACCGAACCCTCACAAGAACCGCCAGGGCAACCTGGATGAGCCTTATGAAAGGCACGAACCAAATCCGAGGCATGAACATCAGAGGCAGTTACCCAAGAATTATCTTCCTGACCATAGCCCTTCCATTTAACCAGATACTGGAGTCGCCGCCTGGAAATACGGGAGTCCAAGATGTTCTCTATAACGTACTCCAATTCACCCTCAACCAGCACAGGAGCAGGAGGTTCAGCAGAAGGAACCACCGGCACCTCGTATCTCCGCAACAACGACCGATGGAACACATTATGGATAGCGAAAGATGCCGGGAGGTCCAAACGAAAGGAAACAGGGTTAATAATCTCCAAAATCCTATAGGGACCGATGAACCGAGGCTTAAATTTAGGAGAAGAAACCCTCATTGGGACAAAACGGGAAGACAACCACACCAAGTCCCCAACACGAAGGCGAGGACCAACCCGACGCTGGCGGTTAGCAAACCGCTGAGTCCTCTCCTGGGACAAATTCAAATTGTCCACCACTTGTTCCCAAATCCGATACAACCGATCCACCACAACATCTACTCCAGGACAATCCGAAGACTCCGCCTGACCAGAAGAAAAACGGGGATGAAACCCCGAATTGCAAAAGAAAGGGGAAACCAAAGTGGCCGAACTAGCCCGATTATTAAGAGCAAACTCTGCCAACGGCAAAAAGGCAACCCAATCATCCTGATCCGCAGACACAAAACACCTCAAATACGTCTCCAAAGTCTGATTAGTTCGCTCCGTCTGGCCATTAGTCTGAGGATGGAAGGCAGACGAAAAAGACAAATCAATGCCCAACCTAGCACAGAATGCCCGCCAAAATCTAGAAACGAACTGGGTACCCCTATCAGAAACGATATTTTCAGGAATACCATGCAAGCGAACCACATTTTGAAAAAACAAAGGAACCAACTCAGACGAGGAAGGCAACTTCGGCAATGGCACCAAATGAACCATCTTAGAAAAACGGTCACACACCACCCAGATAACAGACATCCTCTGAGAGACAGGAAGATCAGAAATAAAGTCCATCGAGATGTGCGTCCAAGGCCTCTTCGGAATAGGCAAGGGCAACAACAACCCGCTAGCCCTAGAACAACAAGGCTTGGCCCGAGCACACACATCACAAGACTGCACAAAAACACGCACATCTCGAGACAGAGATGGCCACCAGAAGGATCTAGCCACCAAATCCCTGGTACCAAAAATTCCAGGATGACCCGCCAGCGTAGAAGAATGAACCTCCGAGATGACTCTACTGGTCCAATCATCAGGAACAAACAGTCTACCAGGTGGACAGCGATCAGGTCTATCCGCCTGAAACTCTTGCAAAGCACGTCGCAGATCTGGGGAAATAGCGGATAATATCACCCCATCCTTAAGGATACCTGTAGGTTCTGAATCACCAGGGGAATCAGGCTCAAAACTCCTAGAAAGGGCATCTGCCTTCACATTCTTAGAACCTGGTAGATATGAGACCACAAAATTAAACCGAGAGAAAAACAACGACCAGCGCGCCTGTCTAGGATTCAGGCGCCTGGCAGACTCAAGATAAATCAGATTCTTGTGATCAGTCAAAACCACCACCTGATGTCTAGCACCCTCAAGCCAATGACGCCACTCCTCAAATGCCCACTTCATGGCCAAAAGCTCCCGATTACCGACATCATAATTTCTTTCGGCGGCAGAAAATTTTCGAGAAAAGAACGCACAAGGTCTCATCACTGAGCAATCTGAACTTTTCTGTGACAAAACCGCCCCCGCTCCAATCTCGGAAGCATCGACCTCAACCTGAAAGGGGAGAGAGACATCAGGCTGGCGCAACACAGGGGCAGACGAAAAGCGGCGTTTAAGTTCCCGAAAGGCCTCCACAGCGGCAGAGGACCAATTGGCAACATCAGCACCCTTCTTAGTCAAATCCGTAAGAGGCTTAGCAACACCAGAAAAACCAGTTATAAATCGACGATAAAAATTAGCAAAGCCCAAGAACTTCTGAAGACCCTTTAGAGAAGTAGGCTGCGTCCAGTCACAAATAGCCCGAACCTTGACAGGGTCCATTTCAACAGAAGAAGGGGAAAAAATGTACCCCAAAAAGGAAATCTTTTGAACCCCAAAAACACACTTAGAACCCTTTACACACAGAGAATTCTCCCGCAAGACCTGAAAAACCCTCCTGACCTGCTGAACATGAGACTCCCAGTCCTCAGAAAAAATCAAAATATCGTCCAAATACACAATCATAAATTTATCCAGATATTCACGGAAAATATCATGCATAAAGGACTGAAAAACTGAAGGTGCATTAGAAAGGCCGAAAGGCATTACTAAATACTCAAAGTGGCCCTCAGGCGTATTAAATGCGGTTTTCCACTCATCCCCTTGCTTAATTCGCACCAAATTATACGCCCCACGGAGATCAATCTTGGAGAACCACTTAGCCCCCCTTATGCGAGCAAACAAATCAGTAAGCAGCGGCAACGGATACTGATATTCGACAGTAATTTTATTCAGGAGTCGATAATCAATACAAGGCCTCAGCGAGCCATCCTTTTTAGAGACAAAGAAAAACCCAGCTCCTAAAGGTGATGAAGAAGGACGAATATGTCCCTTTTCCAGGGACTCCTTAACATACTCTCGCATGGCAGCATGCTCAGGTACAGATAGGTTAAACAAACGACCCTTTGGAAATTTACTGCCTGGAATCAGATCTATGGCGCAATCACACTCTCTGTGGGGAGGGAGAGAACCAATTTTAGGCTCTTCAAAAATATCCCCAAAATCCGACAAAAATGCCGGAACCTCAGAGGGAATAGATGACGAGATAGAAACCAAAGGTATGTCCCCATGAGCCCCCCGACATCCCCAGCTTAACACAGACATAGTTTTCCAGTCCAGTACTGGGTTATGAGATTGCAACCATGGTAATCCAAGCACTAACACATCATGTAAATTATGCAACACGAGGAAGCGAATCATCTCCTGATGGTCTAGAGTCATACGCATAGTCACTTGCGTCCAGAACTGTGGTCTATTACAAGCCAGAGGTGTAGAATCAATACCCTTCAGAGGTATAGGAACTTCCAGAGGCTCCAAATCAAACCCACAGCGCCTGGCGAAGGACCAATCCATGAGACTCAGAGCGGCGCCAGAGTCCACATAGTCATCCACGGTAATAACTGATAATGAACAAATTAGAGTTACAGACAGAAGAAATTTAGACTGTAAAGTGCCAATAGAAACAGACTTGTCAACCTTCCTAGTACGTTTAGAGCATGCTGATATAACATGCGCGGAATCACCACAGTAGAAGCACAAGCCATTTTTGCGCCTATAATTCTGCCGCTCGCTTCTTGACAGAATTCTGTCACATTGCATTTTCTCTGGCGTCCCTTCAGAAGATACCGCCAAATGGTGCACGGGTTTGCGCTCCCGCAAACGCCGATCAATCTGAATCGCCATTGTGATGGACTCATTCAGACCTGTGGGCGTAGGAAACCCCACCATGACATCCTTAACGGCATCAGAAAGGCCTTCTCTGAAAATTGCCGCTAGGGCACACTCATTCCACTGAGTAAGCACAGACCATTTACGAAATTTTTGGCAGTATATCTCAGCTTCATCTTGCCCTTGAGACAGGGCTATTAAAGCTTTTTCAGCTTGAATCTCCAAATTAGGTTCCTCATACAGCAACCCTAAAGCCAGAAAAAACGCATCCACATTGAGCAACGCAGGATCCCCTGGTGTCAATGAAAATGCCCAATTTTGAGGGTCACCTCGCAGCAAAGAAATCACAATCTTAACCTGCTGAACAGGATCTCCAGAGGAGTGAGGTCTGAGAGAAAGGAATAATTTACAATTACATTTGAAATTCTGAAACCGAGATCTATCTCCGGAAAATACCTCTGGTGTAGGAATCTTAGGTTCAGAAATAGGAGTACGTGTAACATAATCTTGTAAATTCTGAACCTTCGTAGCAAGATTATTTAAACCTGCAGCCAAACTCTGAGAGTCCATCCTTACACCGGAGAGATCAGAGCCATTCAAGGATTAGAAGGAGAGAAAGGCAAGGCTGTAAATAGAGCAGAAATACAACTGAGCCAACTAAGTAGCAAACATGTGAGGAAAAAAAATAAAAAATCTACAGACTTCTTTTACTCTCCTTTCTTCTGCCAATTACTTTAACAGTGGCCGGTCATACTGTCATGATTCCCCAATGGCATGGTAACATCAGAAACACAAAATAACAGACTAGCCCTCGGGTGATGGAAACTCAAGCTGACCGTGACCTAAATCTACCACACAACTAACAGTAGCCAGGAAGCATTCCTACGGCTGCCTAGATGCCATGCGCCAGCCGGAGAACTAACTACGCCTGGAAGAGGAAGGAACAGACCTGGCTTACCTCTAGTGAAATTCCCCAAAGATGATAGTAGCCCCCACATACAGGTCCTTCTCAAAAAATTAGCATATAGTGTTAAATTTCATTATTTACCATAATGTAATGATTACAATTAAACTTTCATATATTATAGATTCATTATCCACCAACTGAAATTTGTCAGGTCTTTTATTGTTTTAATACTGATGATTTTGGCATACAACTCCTGATAACCCAAAAAACCTGTCTCAATAAATTAGCATATCAAGAAAAGGTTCTCTAAACGACCTATTACCCTAATCTTCTGAATCAACTAATTAACTCTAAACACATGCAAAAGATACCTGAGGCTTTTAAAAACTCCCTGCCTGGTTCATTACTCAAAACCCCCATCATGGGTAAGACTAGCGACCTGACAGATGTCAAGAAGGCCATCATTGACACCCTCAAGCAAGAGGGTAAGACCCAGAAAGAAATTTCTCAACAAATAGGCTGTTCCCAGAGTGCTGTATCAAGGCACCTCAATGGTAAGTCTGTTGGAAGGAAACAATGTGGCAGAAAACGCTGTACAACAAGAAGAGGTGACCGGACCCTGAGGAAGATTGTGGAGAAGGACCGATTCCAGACCTTGGGGAACCTGAGGAAGCAGTGGACTGAGTCTGGTGTGGAGGAAATGGGCTACAGCTGCCGCATTCCCCAGGTAAAGCCACTTTTGAACCATAAACAGCGGCAGAAGCGCCTGACCTGGGCTACAGAGAAGCAGCAC
Organism: Ranitomeya variabilis; assembly: GCF_051348905.1. Taxonomy (NCBI): domain Eukaryota; kingdom Metazoa; phylum Chordata; class Amphibia; order Anura; family Dendrobatidae; genus Ranitomeya; species Ranitomeya variabilis. Next base: position 353,543,897 of record NC_135233.1, read on the forward strand.
TGGACTGTTGCTAAGTGGTCCCAAGTACTTTTTTCTGATGAAAGCAAATTTTGCATGTCATTCGGAAATCAAGGTGCCAGAGTCTGGAGGAAGACTGGGGAGAAGGAAATGCCAAAATGCCTGAAGTCCAGTATCAAGTACCCACAGTCAGTGATGGTGTGGGGTGCCATGTCAGCTGCTGGTGTTGGTCCACTGTGTTTCATCAAGGGCAGGGTCAATGCAGCTAGCTATCAGGAGATTTTGGAGCACTTCATGCTTCCATCGGCTGAAATGCTTTATGGAGATGAAGATTTCATTTTTCAGCACGACCTGGCACCTGCTCACAGTGCCAAAACCACTGGTAAATGGTTTACTGACCATGGTATTACTGTGCTCAATTGGCCTGCCAACTCTCCTGACCTGAACCCCATAGAGAATCTGTGGGATATTGTGAAGAGAAAGTTGAGAGATGCAAGACCCAACACTCTGGATGAGCTTAAGGCCGCTATTGAAGCATCCTGGGCCTCCATAACATCTCAGCAGTGTCACAGGCTGATTGCCTCCATGCCACGCCGCATTGAAGCAGTCATTTCTGCCAAAGGATTCCCGACCAAGTATTGAGTGCATAACTGAACATTATTATTTGATGGTTTTTTTGTTTGTTATTAAAAAACACTTTTATTTGATTGGACGGGTGAAATATGCTAATTTATTGAGACAGGTTTTTTGGGTTATCAGGAGTTGTATGCCAAAATCATCAGTATTAAAACAATAAAAGACCTGACAAATTTCAGTTGGTGGATAATTAATCTATAATATATGAAAGTTTAATTGTAATCATTACATTATGGTAAATAATGAAATTTAACACTATATGCTAATTTTTTGAGAAGGACCTGTATATTAATGGTGAGTTCAGAGGAAAAGACATACACAGTATGAAGGTAGATTTAGCAAAGCGAGGTCCACTTACTAGATAGAGGAAGGATACAAAAGAGGACTTCACGGTCAGCTGAAAAACCCTTTCAAAAACCCATCCTGAAATTACTTTAAGACTCCTGTGTCAACTCATGACACAGGAGTGGCAATTTCAGTCCACAAGAGCTTCCAGTAACAGGAAATGACAAACTGTAAATTGGACAAAAAATACAAAACAAAAAGGACAAGAGTCCACTTAGCTGATCAGCAGACTGGTAGCAGGAACATGCAACTGAAAGACTCAGGTTACAATGATGACCGGCAAGGAAGTGACTGGAGAGCAAGGCTAAATAGGGAACTCCCAAAACTGATGGAAGCAGGTGAGCTGAGGCAGAAAAGAACACACAAGTCTCCAGTACCACCAGCCACCACTAGGGGAGCCCAAAAAGCGGATCACAACAGCCGACGTACCAACACACATTGTGAGATTTGTGCACGACGTGGGCAGCGGATGCAGTTTTTCAACGCATCCACTGCCCATTCTGAGGTCCGGGGAGGAGGGGGCGGAGTTTCATCTGCGCATGTGCGGTAGAAAATGGCGGACGCGACGGACAAAAAAAAACATTCACTTGAACATTTTTTTCGTGCCGACGGTCCACCAAAACACGACAGATCCGTTGCACGATGGACGAAACGTGTGGCCATCCATCGCGATCCGTCGCTAGTACAAGTTTATGTGTAAAAAAAAGCATCCTGCGAGCACATTTGCAGGATCTGTTTTTTTTCCGCCGGATCCATTTTTTTCTCATAGAGTTGTATTAGCGCTGGATTGCGCCTGATGGCCACACGTTTCATCCGTTTTTTGCAGGATCCGTCAAAAAAGCTGTTTCCGCCGGACGGAAAACACATACAGAGGAACGGTTTTTCGGTCCAGCGAAAAAAACGCACAGCGATGGATCTGGCAAAAAAACCGGAAGAAACTGAGATGTGAAATGATGAATCCGGCCTCCGAATCCGTTTTTTCATGCATGTTTCCATTCAAATTATACACATTTTCCGTTTATTTATTTATTTCCAAAAACTGCATCAAAAACCACATTAAAAACCGCACCAAATACCTGCATCAAAAATTGCACCAAAAACTGCATTAAAAACAGCATCAAACAGCATCAAAAACCACACCAAAAACCTGCACCAAAACCTGCCCGAAAAACTGCATCAAAAACCGCACCAAAAACCTGCATCAAAAACCTGCAACAAAAACTGCACCAAAAACCGCACCAAAAACATGCATCAAAAACAGCATCAAAAACTGCACCAAAAATCTACATCAAAAACTGGTGCAGTTTTGGTGTGGTTTTTGGTGCGGTTTTTGATGTGGTTTTTGGAGGGAGTTTTTGATGCTGTTTGGTGCGGTTTTTCATGCAGTTTTAATGAAGTTTTTGGTGCAGGTTTATGGTGCGGTTTTTGATGCAGTTTTTGGTGCAGTTATGATGCAGTTTTTGATGCAGTTTGGTGCAGTTTTGATGCAATTTTTGGTGCAGTTTTTGCGCAGTTTTGATGCAGTTTTTGGAAATAAATAAATAAACGGAAAATGTGCATGATTTGAATGAAAACATGCATGAAAATTCGGAGGCCGGATTCATCATTTCACATCTGAGTTTCATCCGGTTTTTTTGCCAGATCCATCGCTGTGCGTTTTTTTCGCTGGACCGAAAAACCGTTCCTCTGTATGTGTTTTCCGTCCGGCGGAAACAGCTTTTTTGACAGATCCTACCAAAAACGGATGAAACGTGTGGCCATCAGGTGCAATCCAACGCTAATACAACTCTATGAGAAAAAAACGGATCCGGTGGAAAAAACGGATCCTGCAAATGTGCTCGCAGGATGCATTTCTTTACCCATAGACTTGTACTGGTGACGGATTGCGACAGATGGCCACACATCACGTCTGTCGTGCAACAGATCCGTCGTGTTTCGGCGGACCGTCGGCATGAAAAAAACGTTCAAGTGAACGTTTTTTTGTCCATCGCGTCCGCCATTTTCTACCACGCATGCGCTGATGAAACTCCACCCCCTCCTCCCCAGACTTCAGAATGGGCAGCAGATGCATTGAAAAACTGCATCCACTGCCCATGTCGTGCACAAATTTCACAACGTGTGTTGGTACATCGGCCCAATGCATAGCGATGGACCCATTCTGACGCAAGTGTGAAAGAGGCCTTAATGAGCATTGAATTTAAAAAAAAAAAAAACAGGAAAAAAATGGCGTGGGCTCCAGCGCAATTTTCTGCACCAGAGGGGGAAAGCCAATATTTGTAGCCTGCTATATCAGCCCGCAGCTGTCTGCCTAGCCTTTACTGGCTATTAAAATAGGGGGACCCCCCAAAAAAAATAACGTGGGGTCCCCCTTTATTTTATAGCCAGAAAGGCTACGCAGACAGCTGCGGGCTGATATTCATAGCCTAGAAAGGGGCCATGGATTTTTGCCCCCCCGGCTACAAATACCAGTCCACAGCCGCCCCGGAAATGGCGCATCTGTAAGATGCACCAATTCCGGCACTTAGCCCCTCTCTTCCCACTCCCGTGTAGTGGTGGGATATGGGGTAATAAGGGGTTAATGTCACCTTGCTATTGTAAGGTGACATTAAGCCGGGTTAATAACGGAGAGGCGTCAATAAGACGCCTATCCATTATTAATCCAATACTAGTAAATTGTTAATTATACACACGCACATTAGGAAAAAAGTATTTTAATATTCTTCATTTCACCATACTTCAGCACCTGCAAAAAACGTAAAATAAACCGTATACTACCTGTCCGCCGTAGTCCAATTAACAACGAGTGTCCCACTTGATCTCCCCTATAGAACAATGACATCGGGTGATGTCACTGCTCTATAGGACCTTCAGTGACACACTGACTGAAGACAATGGCTCCTGTAGTGCATCACTGAACTGTAGTAACCTCTGAGTCTCACTTTATGGCAATTGCTGCGTGGGAAAATTTCTCACACAGCAATTGCATAAAGTGAGACTAGGGACTATTTTTTTTACAGCGGCGGAGGAATACAGTGCAGAAGGATACCTTCCTCCTGTCATTGTGTTCCTGGAGCCCCTGGAGAGCGGTCGCATCAGCTGATGCTGCCGTTCTCCATGGGAGATCGTCGTGGGACACTCGTGGATTTCTGCGGACAGGGAGTATATTGGTTGTTTGTTATTTTAATCTTTTTTACAGATGACACTGGCTTCGGGGAACAAAGTGACAAGTAATGGTGAGTATGAACTCTATGTTTAATGTACTGTATGTATGTATTGTATGTAATGTATGAATGTATTGTATGTAGTATGTATGTATGTATGTAGCATGTATGTATGTATGTAGCATGTATGTATGTATGTAGCATGTATGTATGTATGTAGCATGCATGTATGTATGTAGCATGCATTTATGTATGTAGCATGCATGTATGTAGCATGTATGTATGTATGTAGCATATATGTGGTACTTTTTTTTTACATTCAACACATTAGCTGGATGATGGGACTACTACTGTCCCATCATTGGCTAATGTGTCAATCACTGTCACTGTAGCAGGCATCGTCCGATGGGACTTGCAGTCCCATCAGACGATGCCTGCACACACGCACAGACCCCCGGCAGCCCGCACAGAGCCCCGGCAGCCCGCACAGAGCCCCGGCAGCCCGCACAGACCCCTGGCAGCCCACACAGAGCCCCGAGAGGCCCGTACAGATCCCTGGCAGGCACGCACAAACAGACACGCACAGTGTCCGCCCACACACCGCCCACACTCTTCCCCCATCTGGAACAGGATGTAGAAGGACAGAAAGGGCTTATTTACATTCCAATATTTTTGTCCCATTGACTTGCATTGGTATCGTGTATCAGTATCGGCGATATCCGATATTATTTGGATATCGGCCGATCCAATCCGATACCGATACTTCTGGATATCGGAAGGTATCGCTCAACACTACACATGACAGTGGCCATGAAAGGTCGTGTTCGCCTGTACAAAGTCACTGTACTTATTTGACACCACCATATGTTTTCCTTGGTGGCCATTTGAAGGGATAGGTGTACAGTAACAATCCACAAACATTACAGACACTCTGAGAGAACATACAATGAGAAATTCATGCTGTGACTCCAGGCGTACTGGGGAATACATTCAACAATATGGAATGGTGCATGCATGCGTGCTTGGATGAGGAAGATAGACATTTTCAACACCTGTTTTAAAACATCAGTCCAAATTTCAGTATGATAGATTGTCTCCTTCAGAAGTTACAGCAATTTTTCTGGGTAGAGTAGCGATTGAATCACCCTGTATACAGTATATGTATTCGTTTCACATCTAATAAATTCCATGTGAATCAAATTTACTGGCCAAATTCAAATTTTGGCAGATTAGCTCATAACTAACCTCCTTGGGTTGTATGTGTGCACTCTCTCATGTAATCATCCTTAATGTGATGATGCAGATCATGGTTGCTGTATGCCCTGAGCAAAACACTTGATACAAGGAGCATTTATGCACATTTTATTCTAAGTGCATTTTCTTCAAAGTGCCTGGCAGTTATACATGACATGAATCGAACATTCCTCTCTCTTCTTTTCATACAGGTATATATCTCCTTTATCTGCTGCATATATCCTACAACCTTCAATTCCATCTCTGCTATGTTTTAATGGTATACATTTCATTCATCTTACTGAGCTGCTCCATGATGCTGTAAGGTCATTCCACTAGCTCAGAGTTTTGTGATCCATGTCATCCTTCAAACTTGTTTATTTAGCTCTACATTTAGTGTCTCCTGCTGTCTTTTGTTAGTTCATTGATTGTTAACGAGTCCAATTAGTGATAGATTGAAGAACACACCTCTGATACATTCAGACAGAGCTTTGGGGAAGCATTTAAGGGACATTTATGCATATTTAATTCCAATTGCATTTTCTTCCAATTACCTAACAGCTATTCATGGCAGTTAGACAGGGCAGGAAATAGGTAAGACATTCAAAGAAACCTACTTTCAGAACATTTGGATTGCAATAATTATTCACCATATGTATATGTATCTTTGTATCATGGCTGCTGCATTCACTCACATCCACCATCCTTGCACAAACTCTTTGCACTCCATCCAAATCAGCCTGTCATGTTTCTCAATGGCGAGAGAACATAGCCCAGCATATATGAGAACTAGCTCTTGGAAGATGGAAACTATACTGACCATGAACTAAACCTGCCGCACAACTAGAAGTGGCCGGGTAGCATGCCTACGTTTTTTATCCCTAGATGCCCAGCGCCAGCCGGAGAACTACCTAATCCTAGCAGAGGAAAAGACAGTCCTGGCTCACCTCTAGAGAAATTTTCCCAAAAGGCAGACAGAGGCCCCCACATATATTGGCGGTGATTTTAGATGAAATGACAAACGTAGTATGAAAATAGGTTTAGCAAAATCGAGGTCCGCTTACTAGATAGCAGGAAGACAGAAAGGGCACTTTCATGGTCAGCAGAAAACCCTATCAAAACACCATCCAGAAATTACTTTAAGACTCAAGCATTAACTCATAACACCAGAGTGGCAATTTCCGATCACAAGAGCTTTCCAGACACAGTAACGAAACAGCAGCTGTGAACAGGAACAAAATGCAAAAACACACAAGGACAAAAGTCCAACTTAGCTGGGAGTTGTCTAGTAGCAGGAACATGCACAGAAAGGCTTCTGATTACATTGTTGACCGGCAAGAAACTGACAGAGGAGCAAGGTTATATAGCGACTCCCACATCCTGATAGGAGCAGGTGAACAGAGGGGATGATGCACACAAGTTCAATTCCACAAGTGGCCACCGGGGGAGCCCAGAATCCAATTTCACAACAGTACCCCCCCTCAAGGAGGGGGCACCGAACCCTCACCAGAACCACCAGGGCGATCAGGATGAGCCCTATGAAAGGCACGGACAAGATCGGAGGCATGAACATCAGAGGCAGTGACCCAAGAATTATCCTCCTGACCGTATCCCTTCCATTTGACCAGATACTGGAGTTTCCGTCTGGAAACACGAGAGTCTAAGATCTTTTCCACAACGTACTCCAACTCACCCTCAACCAACACCGGAGCAGGAGGCTCAACGGAAGGCACAACCGGTACCTCATACCTGCGCAACAATGACCGATGAAAAACATTATGAATCGAAAAGGATGCAGGGAGGTCCAAACGGAAGGACACAGGGTTAAGAATCTCCAATATCTTGTACGGGCCGATGAACCGAGGCTTAAACTTAGGAGAAGAAACCCTCATAGGGACAAAACGAGAAGACAACCACACCAAGTCCCCAACACAAAGCCGAGGACCAAGATGACGACGGCGGTTGGCAAAAAGCTGAGTCTTCTCCTGGGACAACTTCAAATTGTCCACCACCTGCCCCCAAATCTGATGCAACCTCTCCACCACAGCATCCACTCCAGGACAATCCGAAGATTCCACTTGACCGGAGGAAAATCGAGGATGAAACCCCGAATTACAGAAAAACGGGGACACCAAGGTGGCAGAGCTGGCCCGATTATTGAGGGCGAACTCCGCCAAAGGCAAAAAAGCAACCCAATCATCCTGATCCGCAGACACAAAACACCTCAAATATGTCTCCAAGGTCTGATTAGTCCGCTCGGTCTGGCCATTAGTCTGAGGGTGGAAAGCAGACGAAAAAGACAAATCTATGCCCATCCTAGCACAGAATGCCCGCCAAAATCTAGACACGAATTGGGTCCCTCTGTCAGAAACGATATTCTCCGGAATACCATGCAAACGAACAACATTTTGAAAAAACAGAGGAACCAACTCGGAAGAAGAAGGCAACTTAGGCAAGGGAACCAGATGGACCATCTTAGAGAAACGGTCACACACCACCCAGATGACAGACATCTTCTGAGAAACAGGCAGATCCGAAATAAAATCCATCGAGATGTGCGTCCAAGGCCTCTTCGGGATAGGCAAGGGTAACAACAATCCACTAGCCCGAGAACAACAAGGCTTGGCCCGAGCACAAACGTCACAAGACTGCACAAAGCCTCGCACATCTCGTGACAGGGAAGGCCACCAGAAGGACCTTGCCACCAAATCCCTGGTACCAAAGATTCCAGGATGACCTGCCAACGCAGAAGAATGAACCTCAGAGATGACTCTACTGGTCCAATCATCAGGAACAAACAGTCTACCAGGTGGGCAACGATCAGGTCTATCCGCCTGAAACTCCTGCAAGGCCCGCCGCAGGTCTGGAGAAACGGCAGACAATATCACTCCATCTTTAAGGATACCTGTGGGCTCAGAATTACCAGGGGAGTCAGGCTCAAAACTCCTAGAAAGGGCATCCGCCTTAACATTCTTAGAACCCGGTAGGTACGACACCACAAAATTAAACCGAGAGAAAAACAACGACCAGCGCGCCTGTCTAGGATTCAGGCGCCTGGCAGACTCAAGGTAAATTAAATTTTTGTGGTCAGTCAATACCACCACCTGATGTCTGGCCCCCTCAAGCCAGTGACGCCACTCCTCAAAAGCCCACTTCATGGCCAAAAGCTCCCGATTCCCAATATCATAATTCCGCTCGGCAGGCGAAAATTTACGGGAAAAAAAAGCACAAGGTCTCATCACGGAGCAGTCGGAACTTCTCTGCGACAACACCACCCCAGCTCCGATTTCAGAAGCGTCGACCTCAACCTGAAAAGGAAGGGCAACATCAGGCTGACGCAACACTGGGGCGGAAGAAAAGCGGCGCTTGAGCTCCCGAAAGGCCTCCACAGCATCAGGGGACCAATCAGCAACATCAGCACCCTTCTTAGTCAAATCAGTCAATGGTTTAACAACATCAGAAAAACCAGCAATAAATCGACGATAAAAGTTAGCAAAGCCCAAAAATTTCTGAAGACTCTTAAGAGAAGAGGGTTGCGTCCAATCACCAATAGCCTGAACCTTGACAGGATCCATCTCGATGGAAGAGGGGGAAAAAATGTATCCCAAGAAGGAAATCTTTTGAACCCCAAAAACACACTTAGAACCCTTCACACACAAGGAATTAGACCGCAAAACCTGAAAAACTCTCCTGACCTGCTGGACATGAGAGTCCCAGTCATCCGAAACAATCAGAATATCATCCAGATACACAATCATAAATTTATCCAAATAATCGCGGAAAATGTCATGCATAAAGGACTGGAAGACTGAAGGGGCATTTGAAAGACCAAAAGGCATCACCAAATACTCAAAATGGCCCTCGGGCGTATTAAATGCGGTTTTCCACTCATCCCCCTGCTTGATTCGCACCAAATTATACGCCCCACGGAGATCAATCTTAGAGAACCACTTGGCCCCCTTTATACGAGCAAACAAATCAGTAAGCAGTGGTAACGGATATTGATATTTAACCGTGATTTTATTCAAAAGTCGATAATCAATACACGGCCTCAAAGAGCCGTCTTTCTTAGACACAAAGAAAAAACCGGCTCCTAAGGGAGATGACGAAGGACGAATATGTCCCTTTTCCAAGGACTCCTTTATATATTCTCGCATAGCAGCGTGTTCAGGCACAGACAGATTAAATAAACGACCCTTAGGGTATTTACTACCCGGGATCAAGTCTATGGCACAATCGCACTCCCGGTGCGGAGGTAGTGAACCAACCTTGGGTTCTTCAAAAACGTCACGAAAGTCAGACAAGAATTCAGGAATCTCAGAGGGAATAGATGATGAAATGGAAACCAAAGGTACGTCCCCATGAGTTCCTTTACATCCCCAGCTTAACACAGACATAGCTCTCCAGTCGAGGACTGGGTTATGAGATTGCAGCCATGGCAATCCCAGCACCAAAACATCATGTAGATTATACAGCACCAGAAAGCGAATAACCTCCTGGTGATCCGGATTAACACGCATAGTCACTTGTGTCCAGTATTGTGGTTTATTACTAGCCAATGGGGTGGAGTCAATCCCTTTCAGAGGTATCGGAGCCTCCAATGGCTCCAAATCATACCCACAGCGTTTGGCAAAGGACCAATCCATAAGACTCAAAGCAGCGCCAGAGTCGACATAGGCGTCCGCGGTAATAGATGACAAAGAACAAATCAGGGTCACAGATAGAATAAACTTAGACTGTAAAGTGCTAATTGAAACAGACTTGTCAGGTTTCTTAGTACGCTTAAAGCATGCTGATATAACATGAGTTGAATCACCACAATAGAAGCACAACCCATTTTTTCGTCTAAAATTCTGCCACTCGCTTCTGGACAGAATTCTATCACATTGCATATTTTCTGGCGTTTTCTCAGTAGACACCGCCAAATGGTGCACAGGTTTGCGCTCCCGCAGACGCCTATCGATCTGAATAGCCATCGTCATGGACTCATTCAGACTCGCAGGCACAGGGAACCCCACCATAACATCCTTAATGGCATCAGAGAGACCTTCTCTGAAAATCGCCGCCAGGGCGCACTCATTCCACTGAGTAAGCACAGACCATTTGCGGAATTTTTGGCAGTATATTTCAGCTTCATCTTGCCCCTGAGACAAGGACATCAAGGCCTTTTCCGCCTGAAGCTCTAAATGAGGTTCCTCATAAAGCAACCCCAAGGCCAGAAAAAATGCATCCACATTGAGCAACGCAGGATCCCCTGGTGCCAATGCAAAAGCCCAGTCTTGAGGGTCGCCCCGGAGCAAGGAAATTACAATCCTGACCTGCTGTGCAGGGTCTCCGGCAGAGCGAGACTTCAGGGACAAAAACAATTTGCAATTATTTTTAAAATTTTGAAAGTGAGATCTATTCCCCGAGAAGAACTCAGGCAAAGGAATTCTAGGCTCAGACATAGGTGCATGAACAACAAAATCTTGCAAATTTTGTACCTTTGTGGCGAGATTATTCAAACCTGTAGCTACACTCTGAAGATCCATTTGAAACAGGTGAACACAGAGCCATTCAAGGATTAGAAGGAGAGAAAGAGAGGAAGGCTGCAGTATAGGCAGACTAGCAAGTGATTCAATTAAGAGCACACTCAGAACTAGAGGGAAAAAAAAAAAAAAAATTGTAGCAGACTTCTTTTTTCTCTCCTTTCTCAGCCAGTAATTTAACCCTTTTTTGGGCCGGTCAAACTGTCATGTTTCTCAATGGCGAGAGAACATAGCCCAGCATATATGAGAACTAGCTCTTGGAAGATGGAAACTATACTGACCATGAACTAAACCTGCCGCACAACTAGAAGTGGCCGGGTAGCATGCCTACGTTTTTTATCCCTAGATGCCCAGCGCCAGCCGGAGAACTACCTAATCCTAGCAGAGGAAAAGACAGTCCTGGCTCACCTCTAGAGAAATTTTCCCAAAAGGCAGACAGAGGCCCCCACATATATTGGCGGTGATTTTAGATGAAATGACAAACGTAGTATGAAAATAGGTTTAGCAAAATCGAGGTCCGCTTACTAGATAGCAGGAAGACAGAAAGGGCACTTTCATGGTCAGCAGAAAACCCTATCAAAACACCATCCAGAAATTACTTTAAGACTCAAGCATTAACTCATAACACCAGAGTGGCAATTTCCGATCACAAGAGCTTTCCAGACACAGTAACGAAACAGCAGCTGTGAACAGGAACAAAATGCAAAAACACACAAGGACAAAAGTCCAACTTAGCTGGGAGTTGTCTAGTAGCAGGAACATGCACAGAAAGGCTTCTGATTACATTGTTGACCGGCAAGAAACTGACAGAGGAGCAAGGTTATATAGCGACTCCCACATCCTGATAGGAGCAGGTGAACAGAGGGGATGATGCACACAAGTTCAATTCCACAAGTGGCCACCGGGGGAGCCCAGAATCCAATTTCACAACATCAGCCCCTCTCCTATGTACATTTCTAATTCTCTTTTTACAATTCTAAACTGCACAGATCCATTCACTCCCAACATACAACATTACAGTCTCACAAATCACTTAACCATTCCCTCACTCTTTTTATCCTCCTTATCCTAGTCGCAGTAGATATCTCTCCCAACACCGTCCCTTCTTGTATCAGTATGTACAACTCCTCACCCACTGCATTCAGAAATGCTGCAAATCTCATTGATATTTCTTGCATACTTTCTGTCTTTTTTTAACTGTGCCCTATGTAATTCATGCACAGAATGTTGCAAACTCTCCTACATACATGACTTCTTCCCCTTTGATTCTCTTAACCTTCTGGCTTTTACTGAAACCTGGATCACTTCTGCTCTCTTATATGGTAGCCCATACCCAGAGATCTGACAACAGACCAAGTGGAGGTATTGGTCTGCTTCTATCAACCAAATGTACTTTTCAAGTTATTCCCCAGGTACCCTCACTTATCTTCCCTTCTTTTAAGGTCCATACTGACAGACTCTACTGCCGCCCTTCAATTGGCGGTGGTGTTTTGTCCTCTGGTCCTATCCTGTCAGTTCCTGGATCACTTTGCCACCTGGCTTCCACATTTTCTATCCTGTGACTTCCCCACCCTCATCATGTTAGACTTTAAAATTCCCATTGGTGATCCCCTCTGCCACTCACCTTTTATCTTTAGCCTTCTCCTTCAGCCTTTCACAGCTTACTATCTCCTTCCATGAGGATGGAAATCTGCTGGACCTGGTCTTCTCCCGTCTCTGCTCAGTGTATGAATTTATTAACTTTCTTCTCCTGCTCTCTGACCACAACCTTCTTTCATTCTCTGTCAAGAACTGTCACCCTGCCCTGAACACCACCACTTTCCAAACTTGCACAAATAAATGTGCCATTAACACGCAGAAATTTATGAAGAATTTGCAGTCATCATTGGCCCCCATCTCCTCCCTCTCATGTCCTAACTTTGCACTGAAACATTATAATGGTACATTGCAGAGTGCCCTGGATGCAACTGCAGCCCATACTCTTAGAACAGCTCAGCACAGATGGCAACAATCCTAGGACATGCTGCAAACACATTTCCTACAGCGGTCATCCAGGTGCGCCTAACGTCTGTGGAGAAAATACAATCTGGCCGAAAATACAACTCTGCTTTTCACTTCTACAAACAAATCGATTTCAGCACCCTCCTTACCTCACTGTCCAACAATCCTAAACGTATCTTTGACACTTTTCATTCCCTTCTCAAACCAAGAGTACAGGCCCCAACCACTGACTTCATCGCTGACAATCTGGCCAATTATTTCAATGAAAAAATTGACCATATCTAGGAAATTTTCTCCCAATCCCTTCATACCATGCACTGTCCTCCCTACCCCACTGTATCTAGCTCACTCTCCATCTCCATCTTAGAAGCGGTCACAGAAGAAGTAGTGCTCAAGCTCCTTGCATCTTCTCATCCTACTACTTGCACCAGTGATCTATTCACTCACATCTCCTCCAGTCCATTTCCCCGGCTGTCACAACTCACCTAACAAAAATATTCAACCTCTCTCTCTCATCTGGTATTTTTCTCTTCTCATTTAAAAATGCCAGCATACATCCATTACTTAAAAAAACATCCCTTGGCCAAAACTGTGCTGCTAACTATAGATCTTTCTCTAATCTTCCCTTCATCTCTAAACTCTTGAAATGCTTGGTACACTCCCGTCTAATCTGCTATCTCTCAGATCACTCTCTTCTTGACCCTCTACAATCTGGTTTTAGCTGTTTACACTCTACTGAAACTATCCTCACCAAAATCTCTAATGATCTACTAACAGCTAAATCTAATGGTCACTGCTCCATGCTGATTCTCCTGAATCTCTTTACCGCAATCAACACAGTGGATCACCAACTCCTCCTCACTATGCTACACTTTATTGGCCTCAATTACACTGTTCTTTCCAGGTTCTCCTCCTACCTCTCTGACCACTCCTTCACTTTATTTTTTGCTGGCTCCTCATTCTCTTCTTTTCCCCTTTCTGTCGTGGTTCCTCAAGGATCAGTTCTATGCCTCCTCCTATTTGTTAGGACTGACGGAATGCACCAAATAATAATTAGAAAGTATATGAGGTGCATTCGCAGTCCGGGTCCACTGTGCTGAATGGACACCTGCTGCTCGGTAATGGCGGACTAGATGGCGGTATAATGTGAATACACACACGGGTTAGCTTCACCCGGTATGAAGGAAGCGTACCCTGTTGCGTCACAGGGAAGCGATACCGCACAGAGAGCGCAAATAAAGAGTCACAGAACTCTGTCCCAAGACATGGGGAAAGAGTTTCTCTAGACTTCTTACACTCGACACCACTACTGTGATGTCAGGGATAGAACAAAACTAATAATTTATTGCACAAGAGTGCGTACAACGCCACTAACCACCCTAACCAGGGGCAGGAAAGCGCACTAAGCGCACAGTGGTCGCTGCTGAGAGACGCTGAATTGTGTGCTTGAAGAGCAGAGTAGCACTGTCTGGCGCTAGGTAGCTTCCACCATTCGCGAGCAGGCAACAACGTGCAGCGCCCCAGAGTCCTGGTCCTTGCAGTAATGTTATTCTTCCACCAGGGGGAGTGATATTACATCTGATGGCAATAAAGGAGATCTTCTGTCCAGGTATCACTATACACACCACACACTTCACACTCCAGCTACCAGGGGGAGCAAAGGTTCTATCTATTAGGCCACTCCTCACAGTTAGGTAAAACTGGTAGTTGGAGGGAAAGTTAGTGAGTTCCTGGCTGGAGACTGAGAGAGAAAGGTCTCCAGATCGAGCTGGCTGGAGGGAGTTCTAGTCAGATCCAGACAGCGGTCTGAGGAGGACGACGGTCCACGGAGCTGCGCCTGCCACACTTGCGGCAGCATCCTAGGAAAGAGACATTGAAAGGAAGCATGTTGTAGTGAGTGAGAAACGAAGGCATAGCAACAAGTGGATACCAGGGAGGATAGTGGCTGAGAGAAGCAGCATCCTTCTGGTGCGCAATCAGGTAGCCAGAATACCGAGGGAGTAAAGTGCCCTACGCCATTGCTTCAGAGACTGGCAGGACAGTCAATTCCAAGTTGGCTGCCCGACCTTAATACCTAAGAAGACACGGTGGCAACTTGTGGGGGTCGGGGCATCTCTAGGGTCCCTATAGACAAGCCTCAGGCCATCAGTCATACAGGTTTTGTTCTATCTGACCACGGGGAACAGAGAGAGAAGAGTAATAACAGTGAGGACCTTACTAGAGCTTAAGCAAATGGGGACCTACTGTGTTACTGTGCGCATAGGAAGGCTATTGAATTCCACCTGGATAAGGAGACTCTGGATTTGCCTTCAGACCGGCCGGACTCTGCCTACCCTGTGATCCAGTGCCCTGGACTGTGGACACTGAAGCCTTCAGTAAAGGTAAAGAGACTGCAACCTTGTGTCCTCATTCTTTACTGCGCCTTGCACCATCCACCATCCACCATCTACACTCTGGGAAGCCCTGGGGATACACTTCACCTGTGGGAAGGTATACCATCTAGCTGCCATAACATAACCCCAGCGGACCCCTAAGCAGCGTCGGTCACCCTGACCGAATACCACAGGTGGCATCACAAACATTATACAAACTCTTCCTTTTATTGGACGCCCCTCATAGGGCCACGGACCGGGTCGGGCCACCGTGACATCCCCTTGTGAACTGCAGAACCCGGTGCCGAGTACCCCATTGCCCTTACGTGGGGGCGATCCAAACACAAGGGATGGGAATGATTCGGAGCATGGTCCAATAGGAGCCGCAACAGGACCTGAGCATGTGACCCCCGACCTCCAATGGGAGGTCGTCCCATGGGCATGCTCAGTAAGGGAAAATCAAGACTTAGTCCCAGAAAGGCCTGCTCACGGCAGATCAGTGCTGGCTACAAGGGCAGAGCCTGGAAAGGCAGCAGTAACCATTCACACAGTATTAGCTTAAGCCAGACGCTGGGACCGACATCTCCGCTGAGCAGGTTCCACTGCTGCTGGAGGAGAATGGGAGACCGCAGCGGACATTGTTCGAGATTCCCCCTGTGCAGCAGCGGAAACTCGACACCTAACACTCCTCTTCTTAAATACTGTCCCTATTGGTCAAACAATCAGTAGATTTGATTTTCACAGCCATCTCTATGCTGATGACACCCAATTATAGACCTCTACTCCTGACATCATGCCTGCAATATTACAAAATATCAGTGATTGTTTTACTGCTGTCTCTAACATCATATCCTCCCTCTATCTTAAACTGAACCTTTCAAAAACTGAACTCCTTGTCTTTCCTCCCACCACTAACCTACCTGTGCCCAATATTGCTATTCCTGTGTGTGATTCTGTGAGCAGCTTGCGAGATGCAGTGACGGACAGGAGGCAGAGCAAGGGATAGCAAGTTTACTTAACAGAGGAATGCTCCACGCAGGGAGGCAAACAGTTAAAGGGAGAACAAAAACAGTTCAGATGCAAAAATATGTGCAGAGTCAATGAAAACAAGGGAAAAGATAGTGGCAGTTCGTGTTAGATCAATTTAGCCTGTCAGCCGTCTTCCAGGCCATGGCAATTACAGAGCAGGCGATGTCGCCAACAACGGCTGGCGCGGTGCTGTTCCAGTGGGGTCCTGCAAACAACAGTCCGTCTCCTGGTGGGAGTGGTCAGTGTCCGGTACCTTCAACTGATCCCCTAGTCCATGAACATATGCGCCCGGAGCCAACAAGACCACAGCACATTGAGGGTCTCACGTGGGCGGGAAAGTATATGCTGGTAAGGTGGGTGACAACAGTTTATCCAGTACTAGGTTCTCTCTTTGTGGCACGTGCGCTGTACTCACGGTCACAAAGCACACGGCACCTCAATCTCTTCCAGCTACTGGACGTGCTGCACTTTTCTCTCTATGCTGTGCGCTGCCTGTTTCCGCCAAGGCTGAAATGCCGACAACCACTGGTGCGCTGCTTCTCCAGCAGAGTCCTGCAGACCACGATCTGATGATGAAGGCAGCAGCAAAACAGTCCTGAACTCTGCCCTGGTTCTTAGGTTGGCATGCGACGCTTAGCTGAATAGGGCTCCTGGCTCTTTCCTTATTACTGCACGGGGCTCTGGCAGCATCCCAGCATACCATTGTGGCCTGGCTGCGCACCCCTTGGAGCCCGCTGAGCACACACCTTGCCTCTGTCACCGGGTGGGAAACTGCCCGATGCTGCGTGCACTTTCACTTATAACCACGCCCCAGCTTCCAGGTCAGAACCCCGGTCCTGTCACTTTTGCCATAATAAATTATTAAGATTGTTGTTACATGTCTACAGTCCATTCCTCTGATATGAAGGCATTGGCTGCATTCACTGTAAGTTGTAAAATCACGATAACTACAAAAATAATCTGTATACGTTTCTTCAACAAGAAAAGTGACAACTTTTTGGGGGACTGTCCTGGAGTTTCTGGACAGTTGATATCCCTAGCTGGCACTATTGGTACTGTGGCTGATATAAAATTTATTTTGAACCTGCCAACAATATGGCCATGCTCAGTTGTTTAGACAAAAGGCATGTAGGCTAAGCTTGGATTTTGCCTTTCTATTTTATTTTTCAAGGTTTGCATTGTAAGATGAGATAAAACATAGGCAAGAAAACTAAGAGTACCGCGTTATGGTCTGTTTTCTGTTCTTTTTTGTTTGTTTGGATTCTATGTTTAATGATCCAATAAAATTGTCTTTTCTTATCTCCTTATGTCTCAGAATTTATTCATCTACCTAGAAAGAAGATTTGCTTTCGATTTATCTTTAAAGTATTGCCATAGCTCCATCAAAGTACACTAAATTTTTTGATACATACTACACTAATTTTACATTAATTTTATTGCACAAGTTCTAAAGATTTTTATTTGAAAAGATTATTTTGATGTTTAACTTCTTCCCAACATTGGCCGTACATGTATGGAATATATCTGGTGCTGGTATAAGGAATGGATGCAGAAGCTGAAACTGCATAGTACCTGGCAGATGCTGGCTATCTTTTACAGCCGACATCTGTCTTGAATAGCAATAATTGGAGTTAATATCCCCTTAAATGTCACTGTCCATCTCTAGCAATGGCAAATGGGTGTGACCTTGGGTGCAGAGCTCTTCTGGGTTCCCAACACCCCCCTCTGACACAGTAACAGGCTGGGCTTAATAGGAGACTGATTTTCTCCTATATACCGCAATACAGTTGTTTTGTGGTATATAGAACAAGTGTTCAGTTGATCGAAGGTGCAAGTCCTCTATGAAGACTATAAGAAAAAAGTTTAAAAAAAGTTTATAAACAAAGAAAAACACATTAAAAATTGAATCAGATTTGGCATCACTGCATCCATAAAATTCCAATTTATCAAAATTTTAAATTATTTAATCCATACAGGAAACATCGTGAAGCAAAATAAATATAAAAAATGAATCCCCAGAATTGCTATTTTTCAGTCGCTGCACCTACCACTTAAATGTGCAATCACATATAAAAAGCGATCAAAACATTGTATGTACCCCAAACTGATATCTATAGAACATGTCAGCTGACAAAAAACATGCTCACATCACACAGCTCTATCACCGGATAAATAATAAGACTATATCTCAGAAAAGGAGGCACAAACCAAATTTATTTTTTATATTTTTTTCTTTTTTTGCAAATTTCTCTATTTGTTTTCACAATTAAAATTCAAATTAAAATAAAGTTTAATCTCACTGTAATTGTGCTAACCTGAAGTATCCTGTTGTCAGGTTATTTTTACTGCCCATTAAAACAAAACTCAAAAAAACATTGTTGGAAGTCAAAACTAATTTTTATTTTTTTGGCCATTGTACCTCACTTGGATTTTCTTTCTCATTTTTTACATAGTAAAGTAAATTATTCAATTAAACATTTTGACTTGTCCCATAAATACATCCCTCATATGGCTAGATTAATAAAATATATATATATCTAGGGGCTGAAACGATGATTCCAGCAATGTGTCACTTGCTGATCTGCTTTAGAAATTTAGACAAAATCACTGTTTTCTCTGCTGCAGATTTAGCAGTTCAAAATGTTACGCTGTGTATAACCCTGCCCACTCCACTCATGGGCAGTTTTCTGTGTACACTGCGTATAGGCAGAAACTGACCAATTAGTGGTGGGGGCGGGGTTACACAAAGCAGTTGACTAGGAGGCACGAGACACCCCTTCCTGTAGTGATAATCTCCAGCTTATCAAACACTAATCTTAATGAAACACCTACACGCAGCCTAATAAGTGATACACCACTGGAATCAGGGTGATTCCGCATGAACAGTGCCGGAAAAAGCTGAAGACTGCCGAGTGCAGTGAATACTGCCGGAAGGTAATGAGCGACCCTGGAAGCAGACGCGGCAGGGAGGACACGTCACTGGACAGGTAAATATAATTATAATGTTTATTAATTTTATGCTTTCTTTTACACCCCCCGCCCAATCCCATATCTGTAAAGTTGAAGTTTGGGGTTCGGACGCAAGTTCACATCATCTCTGCCCCGAATTCGAACTTTACAGGAAAACTAGGGTGAACCCGCTGATCCCGAACATCAGGGGGTTTGGCCATCACTACTCACCACTACAGTGCATGTATGCATATTACCACTGCAGCCAATGACTGGGCTCAGCGATTCTGCTCATGTAGATGTTCAAGCTCACTAATTGGCTGTTAGGAGTCACATGCACTGCAGTTTTTATAAAAGTTGGGAGCAGCAGTGTAGAGGAAGTGCTAGACCTGGGAACGGTAGGTAATTGGGTGTTTTTATTTTTTATCTCTACAACTCCATAATATAAATTTTTTTTTCCAGACAAGCCCTTTAAATAAACCCTTGAGAAGATCTTAGTAGCAGCATTACTTAGAAAGTACATATACAACATCCCACTTTAGGGTCAATGTTTTGCTTTTCATCTGTTGTTAATATGCGATGTCATTTAATTAATGGGCTCTATGCATTTTTATACCAGTAGTTTTGTCATTTTTAACTACATCTAGGATTAAGAGTCAACTTCTAAAATATCATTCTTGTAAAAGTCCAAATTTCAATCTTATGAATGCAAAAAGCGAAAAAAATTAATGTAGCAACAATAGTGTACAAGGAATCAGCGTGGGATGAAGGCTAACTGG
Source organism: Ranitomeya variabilis (assembly GCF_051348905.1). Taxonomy (NCBI): domain Eukaryota; kingdom Metazoa; phylum Chordata; class Amphibia; order Anura; family Dendrobatidae; genus Ranitomeya; species Ranitomeya variabilis. The sequence goes on from NC_135233.1 coordinate 353,563,888, forward strand.
TAATAACGAGGAACATTTCCAAATCCACTCATCAATGGTGTTAAGTCTATTTCTGCTATGTCCACAGCCGACCGGAGGCTGAAGTTCTGTAAAATCGTTGTGAAAATCAGAAAAAGCTCCATTCTTGCGAGACCTTCTCCAAGACAGATCCGTTTTCCTTGAGAGTAAAGAAATATTAGAGTAAATCAGCTGTGCGTCTTCTGACTCCAAAACATTACAAGATTTAGATCTCTTGCTAATGCAACAGTGCCGGAGATCAATGGATATCAGGGACAAGATAAGGGTTAGGCTTCTTTCACACTAGCGTCGGGCTCGGCCCGTCGCAGTGCGTCGGGCCGAGGTCCCCGACGCTAGCGCTGTCTCCGCCGCACAACGGGGGCAGCGGATGCATTTTTCCAGCGCATCCGCTGCCCCATTGTGAGGTGCGGGGAAGTGCGGGGAGGTGGGGGCGGAGTTCCGGCCGCGCATGCGCGGTCGGAAAAAGCGGACCGTCGGGAGCAAAAAACGTTACATGTAACGTTTTTTGCTCCCGACGACCGTTGCACAACGGTTGCGACGTGTGTCATTGCGTCGCAAATGCGTCGCTAATGTTAGTCAATGCAGAAAAAACGCATCCTGCAAGCACTTTTGCAGGATGCGTTTTTTCGGCAAAACGACGCATTTGTGACGTAATGCAGTTAACGCTAGTGTGAAAGTAGCCTTAGTCCGAACAGGGTGCAATGTTCTGCTTTTTTTTACTAGTGTTTCCCTCAAAGAGAAGGTGGAGGATTTATTTTAGGATCAAATTTTGTTTGAGGGATTATTTTATCCCATTAACAATAGTTATACTAATATAAAAGTCATTTTTAAGTACTATCATCCAGACTTGTAATCTCATGATATGTATGCAAGTTTCATAAGATGAATTGGAGAATGTTAGCAAAATTATAAAAAAAAGGATTTTAGAGAAAGATATTCATATTAGTGCAGTAAATGTTTTCAAACAATTTATCAGATTAAAGAATTCTTCACCCATTTTGCTATAGTAGTGGAGTAACACCAGGAGTTGCATCTGTAGGTTGCTTTAGATTTATTTTATTTGTTTTATTTAACAGTTTTTGCCTCTATCGCAACTTGATGGATGAATTTTCTGTAGGAAGATAGATCTTGTGCAAGCCTAGATAGTAGAGATGCGGGAATATATTCGGATCCTTCCTTATTCGCAAGCTGTAGCTTTAACCCAAAAAGTTGCCGCAGGAATCTGGATACTTGAGCACTCCCGATAATCAGATGTTCGACTCCACAGCTGCATGTGTTGCACCTGTCTGACAGCCACAACTCATGCATGGAGAGCCCAACCCACATTTCCCACGGCAGCTTGTTCAGTAAGTTTAAGGGGTCTGACAAAGCTACGTGATGTACCTCACTCCCCTTGCCCGTGTTTGTGTTATGTCATGTATGTGTTGTAATGCTGCTACTGCATAATGTAACGTGTAAATATGTATGTTGTAAGGAAAGTGCAGTACTTAAGCTAGCCCACTAGATGGGGACACATAAACACAATAGTGTATATAGTTAACTAATAGGAGGAGTCTGCTGTGGGAAAGCCAGGAGCATTTTCTGTTTTTAGTCAGAAGGACCAGGGATCCCAAGGCATCCTGTAGGGCTTTAGAGCCCGGGACAGCCCAGTGACTATGCAACCATCAAGTTAAAAGCCCAGTTGGTCCAGGACCAGTTAGTGGCATAAGGTTACAGCAGAAGTGGGAGCAGCAGTGACAGCAGAAGTCACAGCAGAACAGAAGCACAGGTCACTCCAAGATGTGGCAGCTTACTATGTGGACAGATGCCCTTATGTCTGGGTCAGGACGGACAGGGGAACTCGTGAAAGTAGCTAAGCCGGACAGGGAGAATGCTGCAGTACCGAATGGGTTGGTAAGTCCCAGGAACAACTTGGGAGGAATGAGGGAAGACACAGGGAAAGCGCAGGATGCATACTCTGTGGAGCCTTATGACATAGCTGTAACTGAAATGGACCTACTGTGTACTGAAGCAAGTAAATTCTTATTTGCTGAGTTGGAGCTGGACTCTGTCTCTATTTGTATAACAATGCCAGCAACAGTACTTCAGCCATCCAGATGGGACCCTGACGGTGCAGAAGGTGTAGCTGAAGGTACGCTGAAAATGGGACATTGTTTTCATGTGGCGGGAGGCCAGGGCATGTGTAAACAGATATTATCAGCCACAATTCAACCCTGGTGCTCCCTCACATAAGCGCTATAGCTTGCCGAATAAGGAGTGAGCCAAAGATATTCGCTCATCTCTCTAGATAGGTCCAACAGGGTCTTCTCTGCTGTTTTCTTGATAGTATCAAGCCAATGTGTTGCTGATCTTCCTTTTCACCTTGTTCCTTCCATTCTTTCGACCATGATGTCCTTTTCCAGTGATTGCTCTATTTGCATGATGTGTCCAAAGTAGGCAAGTAGTAGCCTGATGATCCTTGCTGTCAGTGACATGTGTAGTGAGATTTGTTCTAAAATTGATGTGTTTGTTTTTCTTGCAATCAATAGTATTGATAATATATCCTAAGCGTGGTATCAGTTTCTTTACAGGTATTGATAACATCATTTTTCCAGCCCTAGATTTCAAAGGCCTCAATTTTTCTGTGTTGTTTCTTTATTGTCCAGGTTTTGCATCCGATCTGTATGATACCACAGAAAAGGCCAAACTATATATGAGCTGTGTCTTTATTACCAATGAAATGTTTCTCAATTTGTTGACCTTTTCCAGCGACTATATTGTTGTTTTAACCATAGCTTTTCTCATTAATATACTGTATATAAGGTTAAGTTCACATAAGCATTTGAGTCCACAGCATGGTGCTGCAGACTTTTTTCATTAAACTTCACCTACTTCTGCATGCATCCTGCATACCTTACTTTAACTTTGGGTACGTAGGGGCATACGTTGTATGCGGATGCGTCCGTGTGCGTTGTTTTGACATGCCCGCCAAATGCAAGAAATTGCAACATGTTCAGTTCGGAGGTCACAACAAACGATGCAAGTGGACGCATCCGCATACAAAGCATTTCCCTGTGTACCAAATGTTAAAGATAGGTATGCAGGACACATGTAGAAGTAGGCGGCGCTAAGGAAAAAAGTCTGCAGCACCACGCTGCGGACTCAAACGCTAATGTGAACCCGGCCTTAATCCACCCTAAATTAATAATACTACCCTCAACAACTTTAAAGTTCATGATGATTAATTCTATCCTCACCATTGTTGCTTAACCCTCTAATATCATGTACTTACCTGAGGAGAATGGCATGAATCCA